>NW_012267280.1:3012159-3021894 GCF_000151885.1 Dipodomys ordii | reverse complement strand
TTTTTTTTTTTTTTGTCGGTCGTGGGACTTGAACTCTGGGCCTGGGAGCTGTCCATCAGCTCTTCAGCTCAAGGCGAGCGCTCTACCACTTGAGCTACAGCACCACTTCCCCTAATGTTTTGCTGGTTAGAGATGGAGTCTCATTGACTTTTCTGCCTGGGGGTTGTTTTGAACCCGGATCCTCCAGGTCTCAGCCTCCTAAGTAGCTCAGATTACAGGTGTGAACCACTGGGGCCTGGCTCTGCTTTTGGCTTTTTTTTGCAGGGCGGGGGGGGGTCAATTATGGGGCTTGAACTGTGGGTCTAGTCACTGTCCCTGAACTCTTCAGTTCAAGGGGAGCACCCTACCACTTAGGCTACAATGCCACTTCCAGTTTTCTGGTGGTTAATTGGAGATAAGTCTCATAGACTTTTCTGCCTGGGCTGGCTTTTGAGCCACGATTCTCCGATCTCAGCCTCCTGAGTCACTAGGATTACAGGCATGAGCCACCAGCTCTTGGCTTCCATGAGTACATTTCTTTTTGGACAATGTCGCCCCTTTCCTTGCGCTCTCCTAGTTTTTCCCTCCTGCCCTCTCCTACAAGCATTATAGTTCATTTCATTATAGTTCAACAAAGTTTCTACTGAGCACCACTGCTGTACCTTATGTCCCTACATTTTTGTGTCATCCCTTACCCTCCCAAAGTTGGAAAAACAAACAAGATAAAAAAAAGAAAAGAAAAGAAAACCCCTCATTTTCATTTCCTGGAGTTTAGTTTAATAAATATTACTTCATAACACTCTGAGCCCCAGAAGCGTTGAACCTTTGTGTTGCTCCCCTATCTCCTTTGGTCTTGCTGTGTGTGAATGCTTAGAGAATCCTGTATAATTTTTTTTGCCAGTCCCAGGACCTGGGCACTGTCCCTGAACTTCTTTTGCTCAAGGCTAGCACTCTATCAGTTTGAGCCACAGAGCCACTTCCAGCTTTTTCTGTTTTAAAGTTTTTTTTTTTTGGGGGGGGGACCTGGTCCTAGAGCCTGAACTCTGGGCCTGGGCGCTGTCCCTCAGCTCTTCAGCTCAAGGAGAGTGCTCTACCACTTGAGCCACAGGGCCACTTCTGGCCTTTTTCTTCTGCTTATGTGGTGCTGAGGAATCGAACCCAGGGCCTCATGTATGCAAGGCAAGAGCTCTACCACTGAGCCACCTTCCCAGCCCCCAGCCTTTTCTGTTTATGTGGTACTGAGGAATCGAACCCAGGGCTTCATGCATGCTAGGCAAACACTCTACCACCAAACCACATTCCCAGCTCCTAGAGTATAATTTATCATGTATTTTAGATCTAGCTTCCACATGTGAGCTTGGCTCATATGTCTTTCTGAGCTTGGCTTACCTCATGATTTGTTCTAGGTCTATCCATTTCCCTGCCAATGTCATACTATTTTTCTTTCCAATGGCTGTGTAAAATTGCATTGTGTATAGGTACCATGTTAAAAAAAATCTACTCATGTGTTGTAGGGCATCTGGGTTGTTTCCATAACTTGGCTATTGGGAACAGTACAGCAATGAACATGGATGTATAAGTGTCTTTATGGTATTCTGGCTTGCCAGCACCAAAAATTACAAATAAATAAAGGGAAAGAAAAATCAGCTAGGCCAGGTGCTGATGGCTCATGTCTATAATTCTAGCTACAGGAGGCTGAGATCTGAGGATTATGGTTTGAAGCCTGGGCAGGAAAGTATGTGAGACTCTTCAGTTAGCCAACAAAAAGCTGGATGTGGAGCTGTGGATCAAGTGGGAGAGCATCAGCCTTGGGTAAAAAAGCTCAGAAACAGTGCTTAGGCCTTGAGTTCAAGCTCTCGACCAGCAGAGAGAGAGAGAGAGAGAGAAAGTGAGAGGAAGAGAGAGAAGAAAGGAAGGAAGGAAGGAAGGAAAAGAAGAGAAAGAGAACAAGGAAGAAAGAGAAAGAGACAGAGGAGTTGGGACATTGACAGGTGAATGGCAAATCCTGGCTGTAAGGACTTTCTGGAAGCTATAGGAGCCCCCCACCCCCTCTATCCCTGCTGCTGCCATCTGATCCGAATGGCACTCCTCTGCCTCTTGTCACAGTTCAGCAATGTGTCCTTCTTCTTCTTCGGGCCCCTTTTGCTCGTCCTGATGCATCCCTACGCCAAGCAGCGGTCCAGAAACATCCAAGGGGTCTGCGTCCTCTTCATGTTCATAGGTGGGTGGAGCATGTGTAGCAGGCCTTTGGGGGCGGGACCAGAGAGGGTGGGGCCCACGAGAGACTGACCAATGGGGAGGGGATGTGGGCGGGACCTTGGGGCGGAGGCGGGCCAGAGGGACCTACCTACGGGACGATGAATGGGCGGGGCCTGCGGGGGCGGGGCCAGAGGGGCGGGGCCCGAGGGGCGGGGCCGGGTGACCCACCTGACCTGCTGCTTCCCCTCCTCTCGGTCCCCAGGCCTGTTCTCCATGTACTTCCACATGACGCTCAGCTTCCTGGGCCAGCTGCTGGATGAACTCTCCATCCTATGGCTCCTGGCCTACAACTACGGCTTGTGGATGCCCCGCTGCTACTTCCCGGCCTTCCTGAAGGGCAACAGGTGGGCGGGGCCGAGGGGCGGAACCCGCGCTGTCGGCCCTGCCCCCTCATCTGCTCTCCCCTTTCCCTTCCCCTAACCTGGGATTCTCTGCAGTCCCCACCTGACTGGGTGAGCCTGGGACCTTCTCCAAACTGAATCACCTGGGGTGAGGGGGGGGGGTGCCCGGGACTCCCAGGCCTAAGATCTCTCACCAGGATTGGAATCTTTCCTTTCCTTTCCTTTCTTTTCCGTTCCGTTCTGTTCCTTCCCTTCGCTTCCCTTCCTCCTTTTCCCCCTCCTTTTTTTTTTCTTTGGCAGTACTGGAGTCTGAACTCAGGGCCTTGCACTTAGTAGGCAGGCATTCTAGCATTTGAGTCATGCCTCTAGACTTTTTTTTGTCGGTCGTGGGGTTTGAACTCTGGGCCTGGGCGCTGTCCCTGCGCTCTTCAGCTCAAGGTGAGTACTCTACCTCTTAAGCCACAGCACCACTTCGGTTTTCTAGTGGTTTATTGGGGATCAGAGTCTCATGGACTTTTCTGCCCGGGCTGGCTTTGAACTGTGATCCTCAGATCTCAGCCTCCTGAGTAGCTAGGATTACAGGCCTGAGCCACCGGCACCCGCATTTAGACTTTTTAAAAATATAAATATATTCTTTTAAATTTTCTTTAGATAGTTGTACAAAGGAGTTGTCACCCAACAGAGCAGTGTATGAATACAGTGCATCTTGATCAATGTCCCACCCTACCCCTTACCTCACTTTTCTTTTTTCTTTTTCTTTTTTTTCTTGGTCGTGGGGCTTGAACTCTGGGCCTGGGCACTGTTCCTCAGCTCTTCAGCTCAAGGCTAACACTTTACCACTTGAGCCACTTCTGGCTTTTTTCTTTTTGCTTATGTGGTGCTGAGGAGTCGAACCCAGGGCCTCAAGCATTCAAGGCAAGCGCTCTACCACTGAGCCACCTTCCCAGCTCTCTTACCTCACTTTTCTTAAATTTCTTTTGGTCAGTCGTGGGGCTTGAACTCTGGGCCTGCACGCTGTCCCTCAGCTCTTCAGCTCAAGACAAGGGCTCTACCACTAAGCCACATTCCCAGTCCCATGCTTTTAGTTTCTTATTGGATAAAAGTCTCATGGTTTTGCCCAAGACCTGCCTCGGATCAAGATCCTCCTAACCTATGCCTCTTATTTAATTTTTTTTTTTGTCAGTCGTGGGGCTTGAACTCTGGGCTTGGGTGCTGTCCCTCAGCTCTTCAGCTCAAGGAGAGTGCTCTACCACTTGAGCTACAGGGCCACTTCTGGTTTTCTGGTGGTTTATTGGAGATAGGAGTCTCACGGTCTCTCCTGCCCAGGCTGGCTTTGAACCTCGATCCTCAGATCTCAGCCTCCCTGAGTAGCTAGGATTACAGGCATGAGCCACCAGTGCCGGGCTCCTATGCCTCTTATTTAGTAGGCATCATTTGTTGGTTAAGATGAGATTTTTCAGGCAGACCTCAAACTATGATCCTTCTAATCTCCACCTCCCAAGAGGCAGAGATGTGGAACGACAGATGTGGGCCATTCAAGCCTGACTCTGGGATCTTTCATCTTATCTTCCTGGGGCCTTCTCCTGACCTGACTGGATTCTACACTCACCTCAGGCTTTTCTGGAACTAATCCCGCTTGAAGGCACCACTCTCCTTCACTGACTTGTCCAGGACTCCTTTCCCTGAAACACCCTTATCATCTCCAGTCCCTGTGATCTCCTGGCCCCCTGAGATCCTTCATTTGAGGGCTCCTAAGTTCTCCTAGATGATGAACTTGGTGGTCCTGCTTCTGAGTCCACCTGAGGCTTCAAGCCTTCACCAACCCACTGGGTTTCATGGGACCCTGTCTTTGTTCTACTGAGCCCTTCCAGGGGGGCCCTCTAGCACATACCTGGGAAGTTCTGAGCCCACTGCAGGGTGACCCTGCAGGGGTCCAGGCCTTCAGGCCCTCCCTCCCCTGCCAACAGAGTCACTGTCCCACAGGTCCCACTTCTACAGGCTGGTCGTGATCACCACAGTGATCAGCTCCTTCATGTCATTACTGAAGCCCGTGGCCAATGCGTACGCCCTCAACAGCATTGCCCTGCATATCCTCTACGTGTTACACCAGGAGTACAAGAAGTGAGTGGGGTAGGGGGACTGCAGGTATGTGTGTGTGTGTGTGTGTGTGTGGTCTCCCTCTTCTCCAAACACCCCTTGCTATTTCCCCTGCTGACCTGATTGCAGACTCCTAGAGTGTTTGCCCCCCCTCCCTCTCCCCCTCCCCATCACACAGCAATAAGTTCAGGGCAAGGTCTTGAACTTAAGTCTGTCTGGCTACAGCTTGGTCTGTTGTGGATAGAACCCCTAAAATATACATCAAAGTAGTGAAAATTACTCCCCATGCCAGCCTCAGCATCATAGCTAGACCCCATCTCAATGGTTGGGGGGTGGGGAAGATGAGGTTTATTTTGGTCACCATCCAACTTGCTTGCTTTTCTTTCCCTCCTTCCCTTTTTCCTTCCTTTCTTTCCTTCTTTATTTTTGTGTGCCAGTCCTGAGTATTGAACTCAGGGCCTAGGCACTGCCCCTGACCTTTTTTACTCTACCATTTGAGCCACACCACCACTTCTGGCTTTTTCTGCTTATGTGGTACTAAGGAATGGAACACAGGGTTTCATATGTGTTAGGTAAGCGCTCTACCACTAAGCCACATTCCCAACCCCTGCCCTTGAACTTTTTTGCTCAAGGCTAGTATTCTACATTTGAGCCACAGCTCTACTTCCAACTTTCTGGTGGTGAATGAATAGAGCTGAGATTCTTATGCATTTCATGTCTGAGCTGACTTTGAACCATGATCCTTAGACCTCAGCTTCCTGACCTTCTGAGTACTGTTCCTGAGCTTCTTCTGCTCAAAGCTAGCACTCTACCACTTGGGCCACAGCGCCACTTCTGGCTGTTGTTGTTTGTTTGTGTGTTTATGTGGTAGTGAGGAATCGAACTCAGGGCTTCATGCATGCTAGGTGAGCACTCTACCACTAAGCCACATTCCCAGCCAGCCTGGCCTTTGTGGTGTGTGTGTGTGTGTGTGAATCGAACTCAGGGCTTCATGCATGCTAGGTGAGCACTCTACCACTAAGCCACATTCCCAGCCAGCCTGGCCTTTGTGGTGTGTGTGTGTGTGTGTGTGTGAGAGAGAGAGAGAGAGAGAGGGAGGGAGGGAGGGAGGGGGGAGAGTGAGTGTTCTGAAGCTTGAACTCTGTGCCTGGGCTCTGACCCTGAGCTCCTTCTGCTAACGGCTAGTGCTCTACCAGGGCCACTTCTGGCTTTTTCTGTGATTAATTGGAGATAAGAATGTCATGGACTTTCCTGTTTACAAACTGTGATCCTCAGATCTCAGCCTCCTGAGTAGCTAGGATTACAAGCATGGGCTCCTGGCACCTGGTTTGTTTTTGTTGTTGTTGTTTGTCAGTCCTGGGGCTTGAACTCTGGGCTTGGGCACTGTCCCTTAGCTCTTCAGCTCAAGGCTAGCACTCTACTACTTGAGCCGCAGTGCCACTTCCAGCTTTTTCTGTGTATGTGGTACTGAGGAATGAAATCCAGGGCTTCATGCATGCTAGGCAGACACTCTGCCACTAAGCCACATTCCCCACTCTCCCTGAGCTTTTTTGCTCAAGGCTAGCCCTCAAGGCTCTACCACTTTGAGCCACAGGGCTACTTCTGGTTTTCTAGTGGTTAATTGGCAATAAAACTCTCACGGACTTTCCTGCCCAGGTTGGCGTTGAACCACGATCATCAGATTTCAGTCTCCTGAGTAGCTAGGAGTAACCGACCCACCAGCACCTGGCTGCCTGATAGTTTTAGAGATTTCGGTTCATGGTCTGTTGTCACTGTTGCTTTGGGCCTGAGTGGTACCATCAAGGCAGCAGTGCCTGGCTGAGCCATATCATTCACCTCACAGCCAGGGAGTGTAAAGGGTTCCACAGTTCCCTTTGAGGACATGCCCCCAATGACCTAAGCTCTACCACTAAGCTCCACCTCTTAAAGGATCCACACCTCCCAACAACACCAAGCCTGGCGGTGAGCACCAGCACCTTTGTGCCCTTCATCTGTCCTCTTTTCCTCCGAACCTCATCTCCTCAGGTGTTGGAATGTCCCATCAACCCCTCTGGGTGCTGATGTCTGAGGCGGGCCTGAATTCCATCCTTCTCTCCCCAGGACCAGCAACAAGGAATTAAGGCACCTGATTGAGGTATCCGTGATTCTATGGGCCATTGCCATGACCAGCTGGATCAGTGACCGAGCGCTGTGTGGCTTCTGGCAACGGATTCATTTCTCTTACCTCCACAGCATCTGGTAAGCACTTGCCCCAGGAGTGGCCCCGGGACCCCAGCCTTAGAGAAGCTTTGACCCAGATCCTGGGATGTGATGAGGGTGGGGGGTGACCTTGGTAAGGCTGGGAGGTCAGGAGGGGGGTTTCTGGGGCATATGGCACCTCGCTGTGTTCTTCTCACCCCTGCAGGCATTTGCTGATCAGCGCCACCTTCCCCTATGGCATGGCCATCATGCTCTTGGTAGATGCCCAGTACGAGATGCCGGAGAAAAGCCTTAAGCTGCGCTACTGGCCATGTGACACTTGGCCTGTGGGGGTGCCCTATGTGGAACTCCCTGACAATGGCAAGTGCTGCTGAGCCCTGCTGGTCTCCGCACGCTGGTCACTCTGCTGAGTCTCCTGGGCCTGAGGACAGAGGACAGGGCTGGAACATCCACCTGAGGAACACTTGCAGTTCTGCATCACCCCCCTTTTCTTTTCTTTTCTTTTCCTTTCCTTCTTTTCTTTCTTTCTTTCCTTCTCTCTTTCTTTCCCTTTCTTTCTTTCTTTCCCTCTTTCTTTCTTTCTCTCTTTCTTTCATCATTCAGAGCATTGGTGCTGTCCCAGAGCGTCTTTGTGCTCAAGGCTAGTGCTCTATCACTTGAGCCACAGCACCACTTCTGGTTTTCTGGTGGTTCATTAGAGATAAGAGGCTCACAGACTTTCCTGCTGGGGCTAGCTTTGAGCCACAATCCTCAGATCTCAGCCTCCTGAGTAGCTAGGATGACAAGTGGGAGCCACCACTGCCTGGCTACCCTCCCTGCCCACTTTTTTAAGCTCTTTGTTCTGGCCCAGAGTAAGGGATGGACTCCCAGTGACTCTGATGGCCTGGGTGATGACAGGTCCCTTCATGGCCTGACCCTGTCCTCCTTCACTCTCTCCTGTATCCACACTGTCCCCATGTCCTTGTTATGTAATTTCCAAGTTCTGGGATGACCACATGGTATGTTGCTGCTCTGAGTGACTGGAAACTGGGGCTTGCTGTCCAACACCTTGTCTGGATTGTTGGCTACTTTTAGATGCCCTGGGTCTGTCTTCAGACAATGCCCCATGGAGGGACATCCCAGAGGACAAACATGACTTAAGGGGACCCCATCCTACACCCATACCCATGTGGAGAGATCTTGCAGGCTCTGCTGTGTGTGCCTGGGGAGTGGGGAGGAACAAGTTACCCCTGTGGGTCAGCTAGGCCCACACTTGGCAGTCTGGGTGCTGTGAGGCATGGGGCATCAGAGAGCTCCAGGGGTGGCTGGTTCAGGCCCTGGGAGCCACGGAAGGGGGAGCGTTGGTGGGGGGAGTGGTGTGTACGTTCATGAGAGCATGAGGAACACCGTTGGTAGACGTAAGTGTGCGTTGTTGCTTGATCCCTCTCTACTTGCGTGAAATTGACAATGCTTATGCTCCTTGTCTGGAAATAACATTTCTCTGCTTGTGGATCTGTGTGAATAAACAAGCTGATGTGTAGGACGTACTGATACAGAGTTGTGAAGACACCTGCCCACCCACTGACATTCCTCCATTCCTCCATTGGCTTATCCATACATGTTCCCCGTCATCCACCCATCCACCCACCATTCCATCCACTCACTCATCTATCCAGCCAGCCAATAGCCCCCATCCACCCACTCATTTATCCATCCATCCAATCCACCGGCCCCTATCCATCTATCATCCATGTGCCCATCCATTCACCACCCATCCACTATCCATCCATCCATCCATCCATCCATTGCCCATCCATTAATTCATCCATTCATTTTTCTTTTTTAAAATCCACCTGTTCAGTTGTCATTGTGTCCATCTATCTACAGAAGCATTTTCCCATTCATTTACTTATCGATACATTTGTTTTCACCCACTGTCCATTCATCCAGCCCCCACATCCATCTACGCATGCATCCATGTATCCACCCTATTAACCTACATCCATCCATCACATTTGGTTCTCTATTTTCTATAATAATTCATCCAACCAAGTCATTCAACCAGCTTGCCATTCATCTATTTTCCACCATTAACCCATTCTTCCATACATCTATGAACTGTCTCAGGGGAAGAGAAAGCCATCCATTCTGGGAGTCATGGCAGGTCTGGGCTGAGCAGAGTGAGTGGCAGCGTGACTCCAGAGATTGGAATGACCTTGCCAATGGAAGGAAAGCAAGATGATACATGAAAGGTCCCACAAAAGAACACAAATAGTCAACAAACAAAACAAAATAAGAAACAACCTAAAGGAAAAAGTAGTGTCACAATGTAGCCATCGCCATGGGTGCAAAAAATGTGGACCACTAGAGGGCGGTAGAGGCTTACCATCCCAGATAGTCACAGACCCGAGGCTAAACCACAAGACACGCAGTGTTACTATGAACCTCTGGGAGCCTCATTTATCTGCCTCTAGGCTGTCTCTGCTTGTAGCATTGGACTGGCATGATAAAATAGATGCTCAATCAATTCCACAAGATCTATGATGCATTCTGCTGAATCCTCAAATTGTCATTTGTTCTCCGGTTTTCCTGAAGCCTTGATTACATGGGTGTGTCGAGATAGGAAACATTGTGCCTCCTTCAATAAGAATTCATTAGTCATAGGCCCAAAACTGAGGCCATAAACTGGGGTGACCCACTTCTAGAACACTCCTTAGCTTGCTTACCCCCAATACCCTCCCCCACTGAGGAGACTGAGGATGGTTAAGTTTGAAGCCAGCCTTGGCTTCATGGTGAAACTTTGTCTCAAAAAAAAAAAAAAAGGGCTGGGAAGGTGGCTCAGTGGTAGAGCGCTTGCCTTGCATGCCTGAGGCCCTGGGTT
>NW_012267280.1:2997490-3012109 GCF_000151885.1 Dipodomys ordii | reverse complement strand
GGCTGGGAAGGTGGCTCAGTGGTAGAGCGCTTGCCTTGCATGCCTGAGGCCCTGGGTTCGATTCCTCAGCACCACATAAGTAAAAACAAAAAAGCCAGAAGTGGTGCTGTGGCTCAAGTGGTAGAGTGCTAGGCTTGAGCTGAAGAGCTGAGGGACAGTGCCCAGGCCCAGAATTCAGGCTCCACGACTGGACAAAAAAAAAAAACCAAAACATTGAAAGCTGAGCACCAGTCAGTAGTAGTTCATGCCTGTAATCTTAGCTACTCAGGAGGCTGAGATCTGAGGATCCAGATTTGAAGCTAGCTAGGAAAGCCAGAATTGGAGCTGTGGCTCAAGTGGTAAAGTGCTCACCTTGAGGTTCAAACCCCAGGATCTGCACGCATGTGCACGCGCGTGCACACACACACACACACACACACACTAAAAATAAATAAGCAATGCAAAAGGGGCTGGAAATGTGGTTCAAGTGGCAGAGCGTCTTCCTAGGGAGCAAGCAGAAGGACCTGAATTTGATCTCCAGAACTGCAAAACAACAAAAACAACAAAACCTCCAAAACTCAACCAAACCAAAATCAAAACAAATAAAAAAACAAAATAAAAAAAGAGAGAGGGAAGGTTGTCTCTGACCTATTCCAGATTAATAAAACTAGGCTTTCTATGTATGTGTATATATTTGCTGATTTTGGGCTTGAGCTCTGGGCCAGGGCACTGTCCTTGAGCTCCTTTTGCTATCACTTGAGCCACAGCTCCATCTCCACCTTTGTTTTGTGATTACTTGGAGATGAAGGTCTCAGGGACTTTCCCTGGCTTTGAACCACGATCCTCAGATCTCAGCTTCCTAAACAGCTAGGATTACAGGTGTGAGAGCTATCAGCGCCTAGTTCAGGCCTCCTATATTTTATTTTACTTGTATTGCCAGTCCTGGGGCTTGAACTCAGGACCTGGGCACTGTCCCTGACCTTCTTTTGCTCAAGGCTAGCACTTTATCACTTGAGCCACAGCGCCACCTCCAGCTTTTCTGTGTATGTGGTACTGAGGAATCAAACCCAGGGCTTCCTGCATGCTAGGCCAACACTCTATCACTAAGCCATATTCCCAGCCCCAGGCTGGTATATTTTAAAGCTTCTGTGAGGTTTCAGTGTCCAGGCAGGGCTAGGAACTTTCACCGGCCCCAGGCTCTTGAACCTCTGGTTCAAAGGACCACCAAATATGAAGTAATTTTCTCACTATTTGCATTTCTTTAAAGTTGCTAGACAGAGGTTAAAGGTGCTCAAACACTAAGCAGAGAATTAGAAAGGAATCAGAAATGGACCTGGGCACTGATAATGCACATTCATAATCCTAGCTACTTAAGAGGCAGAGAACCATTCAAAGTTAGTCCTGTCAGAAAAGATGACAAGACTTTACTTCCAAATTAACCAGTAAAAAGCCAGGCTGGAGGAATGGTTAAAGTGGCAGAGCACCAGCCTTAAGAAAAACTTTTATCATTTTACAATTGTAACCATCTTTAAAAATGATTTTATTATAAAGATGCTATACAGAGGGTTACAGTTACATGAGTAAGGTAATTAGTACATTTTATTTTTGGTCAGTCGTGGGCCTGAACTCTGGACCTGGGCGCTGTTCCTTAGCTTTTTAGCTCAAGGCTAGCACTCTACCACTTGAGCCACAGCACCACTTCCAGCTTTTTCTTTTTATGTGGTGCTTAGGAATTGAACCCCGGGCCTCATGCATGCAAGGCAAGCGCTCTACCACTGAGCCACCTTCCCAGCCCTTGAGTACATTTCTTGTCAATCATTACTATCCTTTTTTGTTTGTTTTTTATTTTTTGTCAGTCGTGGGCCTGAACTCTGGGCTTGGGCGCTGTTCCGGCACTCTTCAGCTCAAAGCGAGCCCTCTACCGCTTGAGCCACAACGCCACTTCTTGTTTTCTAGTGGTTTATTGGAGATAAGAGTCTCACAGACTTTTCCTGCCCGGGCTGGGTTTGAACCTTGATCCTCAGATCTCAGCCTCCTGAGTAGTTAGGATTACAGGAGTGAATCACCGGGACCCAGCTTATCCTTTTTGTTTTGCTCCTACTATCCCTTCTCTCCCCTACATCCCCTACTATTCCCCCCCCCCCCCAGCCATCTTAAGTGTACAATTCCAACATCCACTTCCAGAATTCTCCATTTCTGGGCACTGAAGCTGTGTCCCCCATTAAACAGTGACTCCCATCTCCTCTCAGCACCCATGTCTCCTCATCCTATTTCCTGTCTATGGATTTGTCTTTAGGGAGCTCCTGCGAGTGTGTGTTCTTCAGTACTCAAGTTCATTTATGTGGAAGCAGGTGTCGGAATTCCTGTATACGGCAGAATCATATTGTGTTACATGAGTGATGTTCGATGGTTCCTTTGGTAATCCCAGCTATCCCAGAGGTGGAGACTGGGCGGATCACCATTTAAGGAGAAGTCTGGGCAAAAAGTTACTCCATCTTTACAAACAAGCCTAGTGTAGCAGGGCACATCAGAGGAAGGTAGAGGAAGTAGGATCTCAGTGTAGAACAGCCATTACAAAAAGCACAAGACTCTCTGGAAAAAAAAAGAGCTCCAGTTACCCTCCCCTCCAATCCTCGGTATACGTGGGATACATTTTTATCAACTCAACACTTGCCTTAAGTAGGCACTTTGGAAAGTAACAGAACCTAACTGAAAGATGCTTGCCAGTTAAGTGAGGAGGAGGGCTGGATTCTTTATACTCATCTGGTAACATTGTAATCCTTGTAACATTGTATCTTTACAAAGTTGTATTTAACTGAAGGACACTTGCCAGCTGACTGAAGAGGCCGGCTGGATTCTTTGTACTCACCTTGTAACATTGTGACTTTGCAACATTGTACATTTGTAACTGTTATATCTTTGCCATTGTAAGGAAAGGTCTTCTTTGTTCCAAACAGCCTGTCAGTGCCCTTCCCATTGTCCTCCCTTTTTATGAGGACAATGGCATTCAAAATGTGAGCCGGTCTCTCAGTCATCTGGTTCAACTGTGCATGGACAGCCTTTAAAAATGTGTTGTTATCTGTAAGTGGTTGTACGAGGGGTGTCAATTCAACAGACCAACTTCTGTGCACAATACATCTTGATCACTGTCACCTCCTCCCTTTAAAAAAGTGTGTGTGTGTTTTCCCCCTCTGAGGGCTTCTGCTTCCTGGGACGGCCCTGTAGCATTGAGCCACACCTCTAGCCCTTTTTGAAACGTTCTTTTGGTGATTAATTGGAAATGGGGGTCTCAAGGACTTTGCTGCCCGAGGCTAGCTTCCAGTGGCGACCCACAGCTCTCAGCCTCCCGAGCAGCAGCGAGGGTCACAGGCGTGAGCCGCCGCTCCGATCACGCACAGCATAGCTATTCATCATCGTCATTTCTCTAGATGAACTCGTCCCTTTTGTCTAAGTGAACCATCGAGAAGCTCCATCATTTCACCGTCGCACGATCTCACGCTCGCGTGAAGCAGAAGCAGCCCCGTTTCACAAATGCACAGATTGAAGGACCCGAGAGGGAGCGAGGGGCTGAATCGGCCGCGGTGGGAAACCTCCGTCTCCAGTTCCAGAGTACATTCCATTACAATGGTAGCAGCTCGTGGGAAATTCAAGCGTCCCCGGGGCTTCCCTCCCCCCGGGGTTCCACCTGCCCAGCTCGCCGGCGCCCGCGGGACTCTCCCGCGCAGGGATGCTCGGACAGCAGCGCGCAGGCGCGGCGCGCCCGTCCCGCCCCCGCCCCCCTCCACGTGCGGCGCACACCTCGCGCTCGCCTCGGCGGGACTCGCCTCGCGCCTCCCTCCCTCCCTTCTCCCGCCCCTCCGCTCCCGGCCTTCCTATTGGCTGGAGGCTTCGTCCCTCCGACCGCAGCCAGGCAGGCCCCCTCCAGGCAGGAAGTCCCACCTTACGAGCGGTTGATCGTCTCTCGGATTGGTCCGAGGGGCTGTCCGTTAGAGGTGGTGGGCCCAAGTAGTCGGCGGGGCCCCGCGGTCGGTGAGCGACCCGAGCTGGCGGTGGTTTCCGGTTCCGCGGGGCTGGCGGGCGGGCGGGCAGCCGGGAGCGGCGGCGGAGACGGAGTCTGACAGACAATGAGGAGGGCGGCGGGGCGGCCCTGAGTGGCGTTGGCGGCGGCGGAGAGCGACGCGGGACCCGGGGGCGGGGCGGGGCGCCAGCCATGGACAATCAGGTGAGGAGCGGCCGCGCCGCCGGGGCGCTGCCCGCCTGGCCCCCTCCCTCCTTCCCTCCGCCTTCCCGCCTGCCCGGCCCTCCTGGGTCCCGTCCCTCCTCGGTCCCGGCCTCCCCGCCCCGCTCCGCTCCCGCCCGCCTCGCTTTGTGCGCGCCCGCCGCTCCCCGGGCCTTTATGTGGGGCAGGGGCGCCCCTCCCCCATCCGCGACCCTCGCCCGCCCCGAACGTCTTAGACCCCCGTGGGGACCCCAGCCTGACTCCGAGACCCCCCTCTTGGGATGGCCCTCGGGAACCTCTGGGCGATCTAGTGTCCCCTGGGACCATCCTCGGATCCCCAGTGCGACCTAGTGACCCTCCCTCCTCTGGAGTCTCCAGTCCGGTCCTGGACCTTTGGAGATGCTCCTTTCTGACACAGATCCTCGTGAGATGCCACTGGAGACCCCCAGCTATGCCTAGACTCCCTCTCCTCCCCACAGCTCTTAGGCTTCCCCGCTCAGATCCCCTGTGGGACTCCCCAGATTTGACCTGGGTCCCCTTTCCCCTTTGGATCCACGGACAATCCATGACTTTTTTTCTTTCCTTTAGATCCTTGGATACTCTAGTCTACTCAAACACCATGACCCACCCTCACCCCCCACACACACACCCAAAATCTGGGCTCCTGTTCCAACTTAAGCTATGAGTTCCCCCAGAACCCTTCCTCCATCATTCCTGGAACCCAGGCACAGCTTAGGCTAGCTTTCCCCAAGTTTGCCAGCCTGCCCTGGGCCTCTTCACCCCCTCTGATCCTGCACCTGCCTTACCTCAACATCCCTTTCACCTCCTCTCCTGGTGGGGCCTGAGCTCCTTCCTTTCCCTGGAATCCCCATCCTTCTGCTTCATTCCAAGTGCTCAGGCCTGTGTAATGTCCCTGCCCTTTTGGATTTGGGCTTGAGTCCTCTATCTGTCCCACCCTGCCATTTCTGTCTTTTGTCTTTTTTGAGCCCTGGTCACTTTTCCTTTAGACTCCAGGGCCTGAGGGACTTCTCTTAGCTCCAGATCCTATTGATGACCAGAAGTTAGGGCTAGCCTCTGCCCTCACCTGATAGCCCTGAAAGCCTTTTCACCCTTGCCGTTGCCCTGGTCTTTGGCCATCTTTGCTATGGGCCTAGTCCAGACCTCTTTTGCCATTCATGCTTCTTTGACCTTAGCTGGCCTTGCTTTACCTCCCCCTTATAGCTCCCCCTTACAGTCAGGGAATCCCACTCTATCCCAAGCACTCCTAGGTCTGACTCATTTTTCAGACACTACTCTCTTCTTCCCCCCATTTTTCCTACCTTTCCCAGCATCTCAAGAGTCTCAAGCCTAACCCAGGGGGGATTCCCCAACTCCCCAGACTCTCCTGTGGGCCCCTCCCACAGAAGGGGAAACTATTCTGGTGCTAGTCCCTTTGGTTGTTGTAAAACCCAATGTCTTCTGACTCTTGAGTCTCCATCACTTAGCTAAGCTTCTCTTCCTCACATGGCTATTGCTGCCCCAAACTCTGGTCATTTTTTCATTCTCCACTGCCCCCCCTCTGGTTTTGGAGGCAGGAAATCAGGGCCAATGTTGTGGGGCTGGCAGCTGTAATCTCTGCTGTTAGCCAGGACAGGTTGGGGCATCCCTGGCTGCTGGCGCCATGGAGGCGCCTCTGTCTGGTAAGATGCCACGTGGCTGTGTGGCCTAGGGTCATTGAGGCCCATGGCCGAAGCTTCTGGCACCCACTTACTGTGGCCTCCCTGCCTGCTTGCTGTGAGAAGACATGGAAGGGGAATGAGGGAGGGGGGGTTTATGCTTGGCTGGTGGATCCACACGACCTGGTGCTAGCTGATTTCCAGCAAAGCCAGTGCTTGCTGTCTCTTGTCCATGTTGAGTTAGCCCAGCAAAATGTCCCTTCATTGTGCACCATTGTGGACATCCACTAGGTACATGGAATATGGCCCTTGTCCCCACCCCTGCGCCCACAGAGATGTTTGGCCATTTCCCTTGTCATGTGCATCTAGGCCTGAAAATCTGGCAGGCTGTCACGTCTATGAATGGCTGATGGGAAGGGGTGGCAATCTTGGTCTGTGACAGAAGGAAAAGAGAAAGGACTGCTCAGGTGACACTGACCCTGAACAGCTGCCTCTATCTCCCTCTCTCAGTACAGTGGCCGCCAGCACCTGTGACTGTTTTAAGTTTCTGCCAAGCAGTGTATAAAATATTCAGTCAATCGGTCATAGCAGCCACCTTTTCAGTGCTCAGTAACTGAGCCTCGGCCTGGGGGCTGTGCAGACAGGACATGTCCACCAGTGCAGAAACTTCCACCCCGCAGCCCTAGCTGAGGTCCCAGGGGAAGGCTGTGCCCACCCAAGGCCTGACTGCATGGCCACGTAGACTTGGGGAACACCAGCAGTTCTGTCTTTGGCTAAGAAGACCCCTGGGGAAACAGGAGAATGGTCAGCCATTTACCCAAGTAGGTAGGTTGACTTAGTGTCCCAGAGCGACTCTAGGCACACAGAAAATGCTTTGAATCTGCCAGTCTTGGCCCGTTCCTTCCTCTCCCTCCGTTCCCCTCAGGGATGTTGCAAGCTGTAAATGCCTCATTATAGCAGGCCTGGCCTGGCTTACCCTTGGGTACTGGCTGGGGATTTTGCTTCTCTTCCTGCTTTCCCTTCCCCTAGGACTGAGGACCAGCCCAAAATCAGGGGCTCCCACTTTCTTTAGTTCCCCACCTCCCCGCAGGCCATATTTTCTCCATGGCCAGGCTCTCTTTGTCCCAACCCTGGCCTGGATCTCTCCTTTGCCATTCCACATGTGAGTTGGTATCATCTGTGGCATTTTTTGGGGTAGGGTATAAGTCGGGAGGCGGGTGTGGATTGAGGCTTGAGCTAGGGGCCCCATGCTTTTGGTCATCTTTCTTGTTCAAGGCTCGCATTCCACCACTTGAGCCACGCCTCTATCTCCCCTTTCCACTGGTTAATTGGAGATCAGTCTCAGACTTTTCTACCTAGACTGGCTCTGAATTGAGATCCTCCAATATCAGCCTCCTGAGTAGCTAGGATTGTAGGTGTGAGCCACTAGTAAGTGCATGACTATATTTTTGGCTGTGCATGAGTAAGAACTTTAGTTGCTTAGAACCCTTGTCTCTGGGAGGAGTGTGGTTTATATCTAAGGCTGGGTGGGGAAAAGACCATTGAGTGGATGCTGGGAAGAAGAGCAGAAGAATCTGGGATCTGTCACTGGACACTGTGGTTGCCCAGGGAGCCGCTGGACAGTGCTGTCCTTAAAGGACCAGAGAACTCCCTGGGACTGGCCTTGCTTTGGCGGTGGGTGGCAGTGGGGCTGCATGGTGGAGTTGCACTTGCTGCTTCTCTACCTGAGCTCTGGTTGGGACTGGAAAACAGCTGCCTTGCTGATGCTCTCCCTGGGGTATTTACTGCTGATGCTGGGGGCCATTTCATAGGAGTGCAAGTACAGGTCCAGGCGGGGCCTGAAAAGGCCCCTGGCCAGTTCACATTGTTTCTGTGGTACCTCTGCTGTTCCCTAGACTTTTCATAGAAAAGCTTAGACTGATCTGCCCGTCTCCTCCCATCTCTTAAAGCACTTCCTGGAAGGTGGACAGGCCAAGGTTTGTCCTACAGTTACAGTACTGCAAAATAGGAGAGGGCAGGGTCCCAGCTTCTCTTCACCTTTCTGTCCATCATCATACCCAGTGCAAGGTTTCACTCGGTTAGTGCTGGATCAGTGAGAGTGGCCAGGGAATCAAGTCTCCTTGCAGCCAAGTTCTATGGGCCTGATCCCAGATGCCTTGATTGAGGTTGTGCATGCTCCTACAGATCCCCTGGAGGCTGGGGGTGTGGCTCAGTGGTAGCACTTGCTCGGCATGTGTAAGGTCCTGGGTTTGATCCTCAGCATAAAGAAATAAGGGGGGAAAGAGGGAAGGTAGGAGGGAAGGAGTGTTCCCAGAGCTGTTCCCCTTGCTCCTGGGGGACACATGGTACCCCATTTAACCTCTTGGTGGATACGTGTGTGTGTGTGTGTGTGTGTGTGTGTGTGTGTGTGTGTGTGTGTACTGGCCCAGGGCTTCCCTGGCAGGTGATGGTTAGGCTTCCCAGTAATTTGAAAACCAAAGATTGTGGGGAAGGGAACAGAAGTGCCAGCTGCTGGTCCCAGTGTGGGATGCTTAGTGGTCCCCGCCCTCTGGGCAAGTAGCCCCCCATTAGGGGTTTGACATCCTTCAGTTTCCCCTTCTTTCTGACCATTCCAAGTCAGCCACTGCCTGAGAGCCCCCAGCTGGGCCTAGAGGGGGAAAGCGTGATTTGTTTGGTCTGGTGTTGCCATTGCTCTGCAGGGTTGCCCAAGCCCCATTACCTTTTCCCATTAGTGTGTGCGGAGTTCACAGCCAGCAGCCAAGCATGGCCCAGTTGGACCTCGCAACTTGCTGAGGCTGATGAGGGAGGAGGCCCAGTGCTTCTGCCTCTGGATGGGGAGGGCATCCAAGCATTTACCACCCTAATCACACTGCAGGGTGAGCTGTGAAGTCCCAGAGGAGAGGGCCTTTGGCAGAAAGGATCCCATCAGACAATCCAGGGAAATCTTACAAATTAATTGTTAAAGACCTGCCTCAGGGCTTTGGGTCCAGGCGTAGGTCCATGTTCAGGGAGGCTGATGGCTGGACTGATCAGATAAAAAAAAAAAGATGGGGAGCTTGGATTTTTTTTTCTTTTTTTTAAGTCTGGGCCTGGACGCCTCCTTCAGCTCTTCAGCTCAAGGCTAGCGCTCTCTACCACTTGAGCCACAGCGCCCACTTCCTTTTTTTTTTTTATTGGTGGTTTATTGGAGATAAGAGTCTCATGGATTTTTCTGCCCAGGCTGGCTTTGAACCATGATCCTCAGATCTCAGCCTCCTGAATAGCTAGGATTACAGGCGTGAGCCGCTGATGCCCAGCCATGGGCTTGGAGTTTTGTGGAATAGCTTGAGCAAAGCTCTCTTCTGTTTGCCAGATGAGGGCCATTTTCATCTGCACCTGGAGTGAGCTTTCTCTCCAGGGCAGGGGCCTGGATGGCCACCCTCTAGTATCTGTTTGCCTAGCTTGCTGGACTTAAGGGTTCTGGCGCTTGGTTCTAAGCATCCTCTGCTAGTTGTCCTGGGCAGAGGACAGTATCTGAGGTCAGGTTCCCTGCTCAAGATTGACTTTCCCCCACATGACCCCTGGAGCCCCAGGGCTGCCCTGTCCATCAGATAGTCTTCTAGAAGTAAAATGATGGACACTCTCTAGGGCAGGACCAGAGTGCCACCTTGCTCAGGGCTTTTGTTGGGAAGTGGGCAAATCTGGAGGGGGGGAGGTGGTTTGCAAAGGGGCCTCCAAGCAGCAGGCAATTATGGGACCTGGAGAATCTGCATCAGGTCTCCTCATGAGCAAGTTGGGAGGACAGCCACTGCCAAGAAAGCATTCATCCTGGAGGCTCCTGCTTAGGTTAAGGTCGCTCAGTGTCCCCATGCAGCCAGGTGCCCCTCCCAGAGGATCAGCTGACAGGTATGGTTCAAGCCGTTGGTTCTGGTGGCTGTGGACCGAGTCCAGGTGGAGTAGAGGAAGGAGGGGGTGTATCCCAGGGCTCTGGAACAAGCTCAGCTGTGCTAGTAAATTATGACGTGACACGTAGAGCTGTTGGCCAGGGCTCAGCTAGCTACTGCTGGCCTCCAGTTAGTACCGTTCCAACTTAACAAACCAGTAGTTCTTTTCTTTGGAGGGTCCCACAGACTGTGTTCTTAGAAGAGTCTAGCATCTAGGGGCATGTGTAGGGGCAGTAGATTGGGGCTGAGAGCCTTGGCCCTGGTGGCTGAGGTTGTGGCACGCCCTTAGCCGGGGGTGTTGTGGCTGCAGTTGGCGCCAGCCCCTGGGGCATAGATGTCTCAGGGCTGGGCCAGGGTGCTTTGGGCCAGCGTGCTGGCTGGGAAGATCACCGCTCTGCCTTGGAACCTTCCTGTTTACTTTGGCCTCCATAGCGCAGTTTTGGCACCAGCATTCTCCCCTCTCTGATGGAACTGTGGTCTTCTATTTCGCAATAACTGCTCTGCCGCCTGCATGCCCAGGGTTGGAGTTCCATGTCATGAAAACTGCTGGGAAGCAGCTGGATTGGGTCAGAGGAGAGTCTCGTGATGCAGGAATTAACTCCAAAGAGGCAGCTGTGGGGCTGGGTGGACTGCCTGTGTTTCGGTCATGTGTACCTCGTGTTCACCTGGGACCATCCCAGCCATTCAGGGATCATCTCCCAGTTCTCAAGCATGAAAGCAGATTGAGGAGACAAGGCAGAGCCATTCCAGCCCTTTAGGGACGATGCAAATACTGTTTGGGGCTCATTCTTCATATGCAGCACTGTTCCATCTAATGATAATAACTTATTTATCCACAGGGTATTTCTCATCTACTGTTCGGTTTTGTGTGAGTATATATGTGTATTTGTATGTGTGCCAGTACAGGGGCTTGAATTCAGGCTGTAAGCGCTGTCCCTGAGCTTTATTTGCTCAAGGCTGGTGCTTTACCACTTGAGAGCTACAGCTCCACTCTGGCTCTTTGGTGGTTAATTGGAGTTAGAGTCTTACAGACTTTTATTTATTACCTTGGTCCTCATATTTCAGCCTCCTGAGTAGCTACTGGCACTTGGCTTGTTCTTTGTTTTTTTTTTTTTTGCTGGTCTTAGGTCTTGAACTCAGGGCCTGGACACTGTCCCTGAGCTTCTTTTGCTCAAGGCTAGCACTCTACCACTTGAGCCACAGCACTACTTCTGGCTTTTTCTATTTATGTGGTACTGAGGATGGAACCCAGGGCTTCATGCATGCTAGGCAAGCACTCTACCACTAAGCTACATTCCCACCCCATCTTTGTTTTTTTTGAGAATAAGTCTTGTTATAGCCTAGGGTAGCCTGGATTCACCATCCTTCTGGTTCAGCCTCCACAGTGCTGGGCTTACAGGTATGTACCACTGCACCCAGCTTCATCTAGCTTTTGGTGGGGGGGTATTTCCACTTGAACATTTCCTTGACATTTAAGCATGGACTTTCTGTCCTCCCTCCCCACTGTCCCTGGCAGAACTGGCAGCTCTTCTACCTGGATCCTGGCATTTCCGAATCTTCTTCACCCTTGAATCTGGCCAGTTCCCCTCTTCCAGCCTCAGTTTACCTCTCTTCCAGGCGCTCCCCCAGTTGTCTCCCAGCTGGGAGTGTGTCACTGTTCACAGAGACCATTTCCTGTCCCCAGTGACTCACAGATCTTTTCCCCAGAGACCTACAGGGACTATCATTCTGAGCCAGAGCTCTTTCAGCCCATTTCCTTTTTAAATTAACTAATGTTTAAACTGATGAAATTGTATACATTTATCATGAACCTTTTTTTTCTTTTTGGCAGCCCTAGGGATTGAATTCAGGGTCTTGTACTTGCTAGGCAAGCATGGTACCACTTGAACCATCCCCCCATTACACATCTGTTTAATTTGTGTGTATGTGCGCACGCACATGTACTCATAAACCTGTGCAAGTACTGGTGCTTGAACTTAGGGCCTGGATGCTGGCCCTGAGCTTTTTTTGCTTAAGGCTGAGCACTCTATCACTTTAAGCCACAGCTTGACTTTAGGTTTTCTGGTGGTTAATTGGAGATGAAAGTCTCACGGACTTTCCTGACTGGGTTCAAACCATAACCCTCAGGTCTCAGCCTCCTGAGTATGTAGGATTAAAAGTGTGAGCCACCAGTGCCCAGCTTAATTTTTTAAAATAGAACTTCATTGTTATTAAGGTGATGTATCTAGAGAGGTTACTGTTTTCATGAGTCAGGTAATGAGTACATTTCTTTTTGGACAATGTTGCCCCTTCTTTCACTCTCTACACAAGTTTTTTTTTCCTCCTCTTTGGTGCCAGTCCTGGGACTGGAACTCAGGGCTTGGGCACTGTCCCTGACTTGAGCCACAGCACCACTTCCTGCTTTTTCTGTTTGCATGGTACTGAGGTATTGAACCCAAGGCCTCATGCATGCAAGGCAAGCACTGTACCACTAAGCCACATTCCTAGCCCTGTACAAGTTTTTAACTGGCAAATAGAACCTGCCTGTTGCTCCTGCCTGGTTGGCTAACTGTCTGCAGTCCCAAGCCTTGCCCTCTATCATTATTATTATTATTATCTGCCACTTGGACCTTCCTTCTGGGAAAGTTCTCCACAACACTGTGTGACCCAACATTTCAATAGAGAAGGGTCAAGGGGTGTCTCCATGGTCCCAGAGATCACCCAGGGGTACACAGCAGGCCCCAGTCCAGGAGCAGGTACCCAGTGAAGGGGTGCTGCAGCTTCCCCAACTTCCTTGATGGTGGAAAAGAGCCCTGGGAGAAGAGGCCTTCAACTGGGATCTTGGCCAGCAGGGAAGTGAGTTTAGGGTACCACAGGCTGGGGCAGTGGAGGACACAGGAACTGGGGGGCTGAGTTGGACAGAGGGCTTGCAGATCCTGAATTTCCTTAGTCTGCGACTCAGACAAGCTGCCAGCTTCCACGTGTGTGCCTCTGTGGGCTAGAGACCCACAAAGCGTGACATTTACACATGGACTGCTAGGCGTATTCTGACTAAGGGAGGGCAGCTTTCCAGACTGGTGCAAAAGCAGGCTGAGAGGTGTGTCCCTGAGCTGCAGGAGGGGCTGGGAGGGAGAGAGAATGGGAGCGGGGGAAGGAAGGAAGGAGGCAAGGTGGAGGAGGTTGGGAGTGGTGCAGTCACAGAAGAAAGGAAGGTTGGAGAACAGCTGGGCACTCGGGCAGAGAGACTGGCAGCCAGCGCACAAAGCGCCTCTTTGCCTGCTTATCTCGGCACTTAGCAGCAAGTGTCCTCTTGGCCTCTGCGCCTTCAGGAACACTGGTGTTTGCTGCTGGGTGTCAAGCTGTAGGGAGTCTGGGGGAGGTGCCCTTCTGGCTGTGCCTGGCCACATGGCACAAGTGCTCTGAAGGCTTTCTGGTTGGTGGGTGGGAATGCGCTGCTGCTGCTGTGTTTTGGGGTACAGACAGGTGCCCTGGCTCCTTGGGAACCACCTTGATGAAACAGAAAGCCTGTGCTCGCTGTCAGCTTTCTCTGGGGATGGGGTGGACTCTGCACTCAGGCCTCGGGTGTGTGACAATGAAGGTGCTGGCATCAAGGTGCTTTGGTGGCTATCCCAGGGAGGCAGGATGGCAGTGGTCGGGAGTGGCTCTGGAATTCACAGCCATAGCTTCAGCTTCCCCATCTACAGAATTGCAGTCCAGGGAGAGCTGGGTGGGACAGCTCTCCTCCCCAGGTGGCCTCAGGGGAGCAGTTGGCCAGCTGCCAGCAGCAGGTTTCTTTAGTGGAAAGCATGGGAGAGAAATCAGGGGCCTTCTGGTAGAGGGTGAGCCAGCATGGGTGGCTGGGGGAGGAGGATGGAGGCAGAAGTGCTGCAGGTGTGCTGCCAGAGTCAGGGTGGAGCTGGGCACTAGAAGCCCAGGAAGAAGTATGTGGGGGTGAATGGAGTAGCTGTGGGCCGGTCAGAAAGATGGGGGCTGGTGTCCAGTGGGGGCTGGTGTCCAGTCTCCTCCTCTCTGTGGTCTGGAGGGACATGCACCGGTGTGAGGGCTGACGCTGTCCTGCTTCTCTTTCCCTAGTGCACCGTCCAGGTCAAGTTAGAGTTGGGGCATCGTGCCCAACTGCGCAAGAAGCCTACCACGGAGGGTTTCACCCACGACTGGATGGTGTTCGTCCGCGGCCCTGAACAATGTGAGATCCAGCACTTTGTGGAGAAGGTGATCTTCTGGCTGCACGACAGCTTCCCCAAGCCCAGGCGTGGTGAGTGGACCTGGGCTTGCCCAGTAGATGGGAAGGTGGGCACTGGGGAGTGAGCAGGGAAGGCAGTGCAGACAGGAGGGGTGGCCACAGTGTCCTGTCCAGGTGACTCAAGTCATCAGCTGTGTTGTTTTAAGAACTCAGAATGTAGAGGTTGGAGACAGTACAAGTGAAGTCACTCACCCTGTCACTCACTCTGCTGTCTGTGGCCCCCCTCCCCACTGCCTCTGTCCCCTGGGCTGTCCAGCCCTGCACCTGGGACCATCTGCACCGGCAGGATATCCCCCCTCCACTTCCAGAAACACTTTGGCTGGGACTCTGAGGGCAGGGTCGGGTTTTCTCACCATTGAGATGGAAGGGCCGTGTATTTACAGGGTTCAGTAGTCCTTTCTATTATTTATTTGTTTGTTTATTTGCCACGCTGGGCACTTCAAGGAAGTGCTAATCACTGAGCTCCAGTCCCTAGTAAACGATTGTGGTTTTTGTTTGGGTGGGGGGCGGGCCTGAACTCTGGGCCTGGGCGCTGTCCCTCAGCTCTTCAGCTCAAGGCCAGCACTCTACCACTTGAGCCACAGTGCCACTTCTGGCTTTTTT
>NW_012267280.1:2983797-2995195 GCF_000151885.1 Dipodomys ordii | reverse complement strand
AAAAAAAAAAAAAAGAATCTCATAGAGACTTTCCTGCCTGAGCTGACTTTGAACTGTGATCCTCAGATCTCAGCCTCCTGAGTAGCTAGGATGACAGGCGTGAGCCACCAGTGCCTGGGTAGTTATTATTATTATTATCATTATTATTATTATTACCAGTTCTTGGGCTTGAACTCAGGGCCTGGACACTGTCCCTGAGCTTCTTTTGCTCAAGGCTAGCACTCTACCATTTAAGCCACAGCACCACTTCTGGGTTTTTCTGTTTATGTAGTACTAAGGGATTGAACCCAGGGTTCATGCATGCTAGGCAAGCACTCTACCACTAAGCCACATTACAGCCCAGGATAGTTATTTTTTCAATAAGATCTTGCATTTTTGCCCTGGGGCCAGTCTTGGACTGCAATGCTCCTCCCTAGTATGATACCACACCTGGCTTTTCTGAGATGTGGGCCTCAATAACTTGCCACGGCTGACCTGGAATTGTGATCCTCCAGATTTCAACCTCCTGAGTAGCTGGGATTATAGAAGGGTACTACTCTGCCTGGCTGGTTTTGAATCACCTTTGCTTCTCCCTTTTGTGTATCTCCATTAGGTCTTCATCTTCCCTCTTCTTCATCATAATCATTTCTTCTGTGGAGCATGTTTTATGTTTTTCTTCACCTCTTTAGCCCACTGAGTTTCCCCATCTTCCTCTAATCATCCTGGGACCTCCTCCCTGGCCATCACCTGGGCCTCATCTTCACTTCCCCACTGGGAAGGATTTATCTATTCCCTTTGTTTTGCTTTATTTCCTCCTTTACTAGAGTGATTTCTTCAGTGCTACCCCAAGAGGTTAATTACTTAGGAAATTTCCCAAGGGGGCTGCAGGCCAGGCTGCCGAGTGCTGGCACGTGGGAAGATGCCATTATTCTGACTCATGACGTGCAGTGGTTGGCTTGTGTGTCATTTAGAACTGTTTTTTTTTTTCTTCTTCTTCTTTTGTGCAGGTCCTGGGGGGCTTGAATTCAGGGCCTGGGCACTGTCCCTGAGTTTTTTGGTTTTGTTTTTGCTCAAGGCTAATGCTCTACACTAGAGTCACAGCTCCACTTTCGGCTTTTGTGGTAGTTAGAGATAAGAGTCTCAGGGCCTTTCTTGTCTGGGCTGGCTTCAAACCCCAATCCTTAGATCTTAACCTCCTGAGTGGCTAGGATTACAGGTGTGCGTCAGCAATGCCCAGCTTACTTGGAGCTTTGACAGTGCCACTTCTAAGGCTGCTGGGCCCTGTGTCTCCAGGAGCATGAGGGATGATCTGGGTGGCATTTGCTGCTTCTGGGACTTTGGTTCTGCTTGCTGTGTTTTGTGACATGTACTGTCTTTCTCCTGGCTCCAGAAGGTTTTCTTCTAGATCTGTGATGGCCTTCTCGTGTATGTCTGTTTTTTCTTCCTGGGGTGCTTTGTCCCCTTTCTCCTGCTGCCCTCTCCTTGTGTGGAAATATGAACAGTTGTGTCTAAAATGGGTGTGGGGAGAGAGGGCACTGCACGAGCCCCACGGGGCGGCTGCTGTCAGCCAGCTCCATCTGCAGGTGGGTCATTTCTTCCCATCTCACTAGTTAGCTCATTCCTGGTTTATGTTTTGGGGCCTGCATTGGGGCTTGAAGTCAGGGCCTTGCTCTCCTTCAGCTTTCTTACCTATAGTTGGGACTACACCTCCAGTTTGTTTTTTCTCCTGGTGGATTGGGAAAATAAGAGTCTCAGATTCAGAGGCTTGGAAGGTGGCTCAGTGGTACAGTGCTTGCCTTGCATGCATGAGGCCCTGGGTTCGATTCCTCAGCACCACATAAGCAAAAAAGAAAAAAGCCGGAAGTGGCGCTGTGGCTCAAGTGGTAGAGTGCTAGCCTTGAGCTGAAGAGCTGAGGGACAGCGCCCAGGCCCAGAGTTCAGGCCCCGAGACTGGCCAAAAAAAAAAAAAAAAAGTCTTAGATTTGCCTGCCTGGGCTAGCTTCTATTTAGGATCCTCAGATGTCAGCCTCTTGAATAGGATTATAGGTATGAGCCACCAGAGCCCAGCCCGTCTTGTTTTTATTTGTTGGGTGATTTTCTGCTTTTTTCTTTTAAATGTTGAGGCTAGCACTCTACATAGATGCTCTCAGCCTGGTTTTGTGTGATTTTCCCCTCTTCAAGTTGCAGTCCTCTTTATCCTAGGAAGACTGTCTTCCTTGAGGGAGCTTTCTTCCTCTCTCTTCCTGTACTGTATGGGCCGGGCCTCCCAGTTATTACTGAGGACTACTTCCTGTACCTTACGCTTTCCCTCCCTCCAGACCACTGCCTCCTCTTTCTCAAGACATGGAGCCATCTGGCTTTCCCCATGCTGGCTGGGCTGGAGTAGGTGGAGGCTCTGGAGCTCCAGGGCTGTTGCTCTAAGCACAGCTCTTAGTTTGCCTTTTACAAGACGATGCTCACTGAGGTTGCAAGCTCACCTTTCATTCCACACGGCTAGTGCCTGGCATAGTCATGGGGTTGTTTAGCCAGCACCACTAATTCTATCAGCATCATCTAGCCCCCTGCCTGCCATGTGGCCACTCCCATTGTGCCTCCCTTCTGCTCTGCTCTCAGGAGCTTCACTACCAGGGCTGTCCTCTGGGTCCCATTGCCTTGTGCACTTCGCTGCAGGCGGTCTGCTGGAGATCGCTGGGCCCCACCTTTCCTCCCTCAGCTCTGCACGTCCATGCTGCAGCTGGGCTCAGCTCTCCCCGCTGCCCTGGAAGTCCGCCCATTTCTTAGCCATCCCTGGATGGTTACATGCTCCCCAGTCTTGGAAGACTAGGCCTCTGGAGAGAATTGGAGAAATACAGGTAGTCCCTACCTGAAGAGGGATAAGACAAGGTATGACTGATTGATTTGCAAAGATGACAGCCCCCAGCAGAAGCAGTTGGCCTGAGGTCAGAGGCCAAAGAACCTGGGCCTATCCCTGCTAGGAGCTGGTACTGATGGGATCTTAATGGCAGGTGGGATACGGTGGGTATGGCTTGGGGTGTGGGTGCCATCCCAGGCTCTTACCTTTCTGGATCTCCTCTGGGAACCACAGTGTGAGCAGGGGCCACCTTTGCTGCCTGTGCCACTCTGCCATCCTTCTTCTGTGTAGGCTGAAGTGTCTGGATGGCGGTCAGGGGGTATCCAGTCCTGTGTCAGGTTGCACCAAGAACAGTTGGATGGACGCTGTTGGCTGGTGGAGTTGGGCCGTAGCTGACCATGGCCTGGACTACCTGACAGGGGTGTGGCCTATAGGGTGGCACTATGGGGTATCTATTGAGTGCTTTTGAGAGGACAGAAGTGTTACATCCAGGCTTAAGGGAGACAGACTTGCAGCCTGCAATGGCGATGGAGAAGCAGGGATGGTGAGCAGGCCCTGCAGATACTGGAGCCCTGGGGAGGGTCCTGGGCGGAAGGGGCTCTGAGACTGGGCCTGTGGAGAGATGAGCTTTTTGGGGGTGGGGCACAGGGGACAGTCAGGCTGGCCATTCCAGTCATCTGTGGAGCTGCCTAGGAACGAGAGGTGGCCTAGGTGCCCATCCAGGTAGTGGTATGAGGCTGTGAGCCATGCTTCTCAGTGGCCAGCAGGGCTGGGTGCCGCCTTGATAGAGCTCAGTGACAGGTGAGTGCAGAACAGGGGCAGGGTGGCTACGGGTCCTTGGGAGCAGTGGACATCCTAGAATGTGGAGAATGTGCAGAGCTCAGGGTGCATTAGAAGTCTGCTGGAGCAGGGCCACATCTGAGCTCCTCACTACTTGCCAGGAGGCCATCAGGGAGGGGGAAGAGATGGCTAGGATGGAGATGGGCACTGCTCTCCTTGGGCTGTAGCTCCTAACATTGGCTCAGGGTTGGCCCCAGACAGGGCTCTTCCTCCCTTCCCTCAATGGGAGAGTAACACTTCCCCCCTTTCCCCTTAGTAAGCCCAAGCTAGAGCTATCCTCTTGGCCACTGGTCTAGCCCTGCCACTATGAGCAGTGGTGTGAATGGTGGGTGGGTAGGTGTGGTCAGTGTGTGTCATAGTACCTTGACTCTTGGGCAAACCCTGCTGTGGTGACAGCACTTGGCTGGTTAGACTCCTGTAGGCTTGTACACGGCAGGGCAGTGGCTGGAGCCTGTGGAGGCTGGGCCAGAGCTGGGCTTTGAGGGAAGGTGGCAGCCGCAGGGGAGGACAGTGAGAGAGAGTAGGGGAGAGCCATAGGGACTTTCTTACCCTAGAAGAAGGGCCATAGGCCCTGGTCACTCCAGCCTGGCCCCCTTGCCATGCTTCAGAGATGTGAAATACAGAAGTCAATATCAGAGACTCTTTCCCTCTGTAAAGAAAAATCTTAGCTGGGCACCAGTGGCTCACGCCTGTAATCCTAGCTACTCAGGAGGCTGAGATCTGAGGATTGTGGCTCAAAGCCAGCCTGAGCAGGAAAGTCCATGAGGCTCTTATCTCCAATGAACCACCAAAAAACCAGAAGTGGCTCTGTGGCTCAAGTGGTAGAGCACCCACCTTGAGCTGAAGAGTTGAGGGATAACGCCCAAGCCCAGAGTTCAAGCCTCACGATTGACCTAAAAGAAAAAGAAAAATCTTATGGCTTTATTTAAGAAGTTGTGTTTTCTTATGTTCCAGTTAATTGTTTTCCAGCAGTTTCTGACTCCCTTAAGAATTACCTTCCTAAAAGGTGACATTGCACAAAGAGAAATATTCTCATTACCTGACTTATGAAACATCACCTTACATCACATTATGTACATCACCTTCATAATAACAATAAAAAAGTTAGAAAGGAGGCTTGCCCTCCTAGCAGTTGACATTCTGTTAGGTGAGATGAGCAGGCACAGGAGGGTAAACGCTACACGATCTTACTTGTCCGTGAAATGGTTTGGGAGGTGATGACAAGGAATAAAGCCTGCAGTTGTGCAGGGTGACTGCGGTGTGGAGCTGGAGAGCACAGCAGGAGAGCACAGCACTGTCGTCGGCATTTGTGTGCTTACCTGAGCTCTGGTGCTGGGTTCTTCCCAGCAGACCCAGGAACCAAAGGGTGGGAGGAAACTGAGAGGCTCACCACAGCAAGTTTTACATGTGTACACTTCGGTGCATGCTCATAGAGACATTCATGCTAACCCCTCAGCTGCACATGCCTAAGAGCCTCAGTAAAGTGTTAGGACCTGCATGAGCAAGCAGAGGGGCTTCCTTTCCCCAGTGGTCCTTGTTTTTTTTTGGGGGGGTGGTGGGACATAGGGCACCGATTCTTTACTGCTATGATTTTTTTTTTCCTTATGAGCTGGGAACCATATTTCCATGGCATTTGCATAGTGACAGCCGACATGTCAACGCATGTGGTTTATTTTGGATGAGATGATGGACATATTTTATGTGTACTTGACTCTTGCTCAAGATTTTGTTGTTGTTTTCTTAAGTGTTTGAGGGTAGTGCTGCTCTGTCATAGCAATGTGGGCAAGTGGTTGTTAGGTGCAAAAGAAGGAGCTGGGAAGAGAACCCAAAACCTAGCTCCTTATGTCCTGTGTGCCCGGCCCTGCACAGAGCCTGGTGTTGCTAGAGGGCGGTAGTCAGGGACACGGTACAGCTATAGCCTGTACCTGGACTGGCCTAACTGGGAGGCCTGCTGGGGTCCTCGCTTCTTCCCTACCCCTGCCTGCACAACTCACTGAAGGCTCAGGTGGCAGCAGATCACCTTTCTCTTACCCAGGCTCCCAGCATGCATGCCATTCTCCCTGGGGAGCTTGGCCTTACCAAGAGATGCCAGCCAGCCCCAGGGGAGGTGGGGCAATGGGAGCAGGAAGCTCATGGATGGTTTTCCCTTTCTTTTCAGTGTGCAAGGAGCCCCCCTACAAAGTGGAGGAGTCGGGTTATGCTGGCTTCATCATGCCCATCGAGGTGCACTTCAGAAACAAGGTAGGACCCTGCAATCGCCGTGAGTAGTGAGTGGGATGAGTTCTAGGCCAGCCTAGGCTACAGAGTCTCTAAAGACTAAAAATCAAATCAGTGAATTTGTCAGTAGGAAGTCAATGAAGCTACCTAAGTATGATGGACAAAATACTCAAGTCCCAGGGGAGCAAGGCCATCCCAGTGGAACTCGGGCCAGGGATTGAGTTTTCCGGGGAAGTCTAGGCTGGAAGCAGGTGCAGCTCCTGACAGGCTGCACCAGGCCACGGCCCCATGCCTAGAAGAAAATGAATAAGACAGCAGGATTCTGTGCCTCCTTCCTGTAATCCCAGCTATTCGGGAGGCTGAGATTGAGGACTGATGTGAAGCTAGCCGGGGAGGAAACTCCATGAGACTCTTTATCTCTAATTTGCCACCAAAAAAGCCAGAAGTAGAGCTGTGGTTCAAGTAGTAGAGTATAAGCTTTCACTGAGAAAAACTAAGGGACAGCACCCAAGATCTGAATTCAAGCCCTCCAATACCACTGAAATAATGATTGACTGATTGAATGAATGAATGAATGAACATCCGTATGTACCCAGGGCAGGCTCTGATAGGACCCTCAACAGCCATTACTGGCTACTGTGGTGACAAAAATCTGGAAAGATCAGACAAGTGGCTTGTGTCATTATTTTTGAATGGAAGAACCAAATTTGGTGTGATAGAGGGAGGGAATTAAAACAGCAGCATAGTTAACTGGGGGTGAGAAGCTTCTTGTTCAAACCCCAGAAAGTTTTTGTTTTTTCCTTTCTTTTCTTTTTTTTTTGGGGGGGGTGGTCCAGTCATGGGGCCTGAACTCTGGGCCTGGGCGCTGTCCCTCAGCTCTTCAACTCAAGGCCAGCGCTCTACCACTTGAGCCACAGCGCCACTTCTGGCTTTTTTCTTTTTTGCTTATGTGGTGCTGAGGAATCGAACCCAGGGCCTCATGCATGCAAGGCAAGCACTGTACCACTGAGCCACCTTCCCAGCCCTTTTCCTTTCTTTTCTGAAGCATTAGCACTATCATGCCCGGCTCAAAATGTTTCTATGGTTGACTTACGTGTGGTGGGTGGTGGTGTAACTTGAAACCTGCAGTGTGAGTGACCTCAGGGTCCCTCAAGTGTCATTTTTTTGTGTGTGTTGGGAGCTGCAGAGTTCACTATTCTGATTGTGTAATGCACTGCAGACCATTGTCACAGCGTGATGTGGACCCCCGTCACCACATGGGATGACACAGCAGTAAGGTTTTGTCCTCTGAGTCTGTAGTTTCTGGCATCTCTTTGTTTTTTGTTTTTTTTTTTTTTGGTTCCGGTCGTGGGGCCTGAACTCTGGGCCTGGGCACTGTCCCTCAGCTTTTCAGCTCAAGGCTAGCACTCTACCACTTGAGCACAGCGCCACTTCCGGCTTTTTTTTTTTTTGCTTATGTGGTGCTGAGGAATCGAACCCAGGGCCTCATGCATGCAAGGCAAGTGCTCTACCACTGAGCCACCTTCCCAGCCCTCTGGCATCTCTTAAACTGCCTATAGTTAAAAAGTGCTACACCCACCTCCCTTGCTCACAGGTGCCCCCTAGGGGCCATCAATGGCATTGCCTGGCTTTGCCTTGATGGGCTTGAGTGGCTTTCCTAGAGGTCTCCCTTGGGTCCTTGCTGCCACCAGGCTTGCTGGAAAGTGACTCTTTTTTTTTTTATACCCAGCCTGCTTTATATGCAGCAGGAGCTCTGCTCTTCTACAAACCATTCAGCCACAGGGACCTTGGAGAGGCACCTAGGTGTGCCAGGTCTGCCAGGGGGCTGCTCACAGACTGAGGCCCAGAGGCCAGGAGCACAACTAAGCCCACTTGTGCCCCCACCTCCCTGCTCTTGGCCCTGTGGGGCCAGCCAGTCCCCCCAGAAACATGCACATGGCCTTCTAGAACTCCGCTTGGTAGGAGATGGTAGGGAAATGACGGCAGCCCCTCAGGATGGGCAGGGCACCGCGTGGTCCCTCTGCTGAGTGCTCACTGGAGTTCTCCAGGGGGGAGGCCCGGGACCCCCATGGCTGGCTGAAACTCATTCCAGTTGACTTAGACTAAGTGCTTTTGAGGCCCTGAAACAGTGTAGGGTCCTATGGTTCCTGGAGGCTTTTGAGGCCCTTGCCCAGGGCCCCGCATGCAGGCCAGATAGTGCACTGGGCAGGCAGTTCCCAGAGCCTTGCTTCAGGCCCTGGAGACCCTGAAAGGTAGAGGAGTCCTGGTTCAGTGTTTTACCAGAGGTGGGGTGTTTGTGGCTCAGGCCTCAACTGGACCTGGGCCCTCAGGTGGTCAGGCCCAGTGTCACAGCTTTGTGACCATGAGCCAAATAGAGCCTGCGCTGGGGGAGGGGAGTGCTCTGTGCTGTGGCCAGGGTTGTGGGGGGGGGGAGGGGGCGTCACCAATGCCCAAGTTGTTCTGGGTCTCAGCTAGAACTGCCAGACCTGGGGGTGCTTTTGCCACAGAACACAGCAGTTTGGCCTTCTGATTTTTTTCCCTCAGTACCAGACTTTCAGTTTATGCTCATGGCCGCACTCATTAGGCTTATTCACTTGCTTGGTTGCTCAGCTGGTACTCTTGCCACTTGAGTTGTACCTCCAGCCCTGCTTTTTGCTGATTAATTGGAGATAGACTTTTCTGCCTAGACTGGTTTTGAATTAAAATCCTCTGAACTCAGCCTCCTCCAGAGTAACTGGGATTACGAGTGTGAGCTATCAGTGCCTAGCTTTTTTGTCTTTCTGATTCTGAGGCTGTTGGTAGACTACTGTGTCCATGAGCCCCTTGATACCATCGAGGGAGCAGCACACTAGTGCAGAGCTGAAGAGGGCACTGATGCCCTTGTCCTGCTGTCCTCTGCTCTCTGGCACACCCCATACGGGGGTAGCATGAAGTTCACGTCTGGATGTGGGAGATGATTTCAGAGCTATAAGTGTCCTGGGATGGAACTGTCATCCAGGTTCATGGACCTCTTGTTCCGAACAAGAGGTCAGGAAGCCTGTCGGGGAGAACTGTGCTCCTGGCCTCCTTGATTTTCTTCTGCGGTGCTGTGGATAGACCCATGCTTAGCACATGCATGCCAAGCTGTTATCAGCCCTGAGTGGTGGGGACTTCTGGGCCCCTCCCAAGGTGGCAGGACAGGGCAGCACTCGGCTCCACTCCCTATCTTTCTTCACTTAGAGCAGGAATCTCAGGCAGCTAGCAGCAGCAGGTGTGAGCAGCTGTCACCTGGTGCTAGCCACACCTCACCAAGACTGATGTCCAGTTCAGGGCTGTAAGTCTCCATCTTTGCCTCTGGAGGAGGGACTGGGCTGCCCCTTGGCTATGAGCCTGTCCTGTGCTGGGCTTCAGGAAGGCAAAAAGCCTTTGCAGGGGTCTGCTCTCCATCCTTGTCCTTTCTGGGGTCCTTGAGCCTTGTCTGGGGTGTTGGTTTCATGCCTGCCTGTCTGTACTGCCCCAGGGCACACTGCTCTGCTGCCCCCAGCGTCTCCAGCATGGGCTTTAGGTCTGGTTTATTGATGTATCATTTACATCACTAAGATTGTCTCAGGTGTAGTCGCTTTTCTTAGGTCCAACCTGTTTTCTTTTGAATCCGGTCAGAGAGAGGAGGGCCAGTGTCTGGTTGCAAGAGAGAGAATGGCTGAGTTCCCATGCCCCTGTTTGTGTGCATGGATCCCTGTTCAAGCCGTGTGCCTGGCAGCTTTCCCAGGCCAGGCTGGTTGCTCCCTTCAGTTCTGTGCCCTCCAGAACCTTCTTTATAGTTGTGGGTTCCTTAGGGCTCAGGGGGCCCTGCTGAGGTGACCCAGGTGAGTCCGTCTGCCCATATAGGAGCAGTCCCTGGCGATGGGGTGGTATGGATACCACGTAAGTGCCAGGCACTGGGCAGAAAGTGTCCACCCAACCTGGAAGAAAGCTCTTGGGTGCAGTGGTCAGGGCCACAGTGAGGCTGGGGCTGGAACTTGTAGACACTGTTGCTTCCACACTGTGGCAGACATGATCTAGAACCCCTGGCTCTTGAACTTGGCTTTTTACTCGCTGCTAGGGACAGGAATAGTATTGTCCTATGTCCTGTGTTCTGTATACTTCTGGCTCCCTATGTAGAAGTCTCCTGTAAAACACAGCTATTAGAGTGGCCAGCCTTGAAAGCAGTGGTGAATGATCAGCATGCACCAGGCTGCCTGCCCCGCAGCTGCTGGGCTTGTCAGCACAGGAAGGAGTACTTAGTGGATGGCTGTATTATGTCCTGCCTTGGGGTATGCAGAGTGCTAGATGTTGTGCCGGGGTGGTATAGATGCACTGGATATATTGCCCTGGGATGCATACCTGTTAGGGCAAGTGCTTTACCTCTGAGCTCCATCCTCAGCCCTCATCCAGGTGATTTTGGTTTTTTGTTTGTAGTGTTTTTGGGTAGTGGTACTAGGGATTGAACCTGGAGCCTTGCAATTACTAGGAAAATTAGAAATTGTAAAGTATGAATTTTCCAACTCTTGAGTTTTGTAGGGTGTCCCTCCAATATGCTTTTGGCTATTCTGGGCTCCCTTCTATTTGTTTGAACCAGTTTTCTGGGCTCTTGCAAAATGCCTGAGATGGGTCATTTATAAAGGAAGTGCTGATTGAAACAACCTTGCATCTCTGGAATGCAGCCTACTTGGTTGTAGTAGCTGACCTGTTTGTGCATTGGTGCATTTGCTTAGCAAGTATTTTATTGAAGATTTTTGCATCTGTGTTTGTCAGAGAGACTGGTCTACAGTTCTTTTTTGTTGTCGTGTCCCTGAGCCATTTTGTGTTCCATGAAGTACTGGCTTTATGGGCGGTCTGGTAGCCCCCTTCCCTTTCTGTCCTGTGGGGTCTGTGGAGTCAGTGTTAGTTCTGGCAAGGCTTGCTGGAATTCTGCAGTAAGTCTGTCACATGCTAGGGCTTTCTTCACTCTCACACTGAGTTGTGTTTAGCCTTGTTCTGTACAACTGGACCAAACATGTTGACTAGCTTCAGTGGGGTTTTGTATGGATCCACAGCATTATGTTCTTTTCCAGGTTCTAGACCCTTGGTTCTCTTGCTTCGTGCTCTGGTAAGGCCTCCAGCACAAGGCCAACTGTGTCAATAGTTCTCCCCCCCTTCCCTTTGAACTGGTGTGTCTGCTGTGGACTAGGGTGTCCACTGTGGTTGTCATAAATGCCCTTCATTGGATGAAGAAAGTGCACTGCCTGTGACATTACCAGTACCATTTCTGCACCTTTCCAGCTGGCCCCAAGTATTTGTGGAGCTCTGTTACTGTGCCGTATCTGCTGTCATCCTAATTGCAGCTTTCCAGGCCCTCAGAACTTCTGCCCACATTCCAGGCATAGGCCGGGTATGTGTTTCTTTTTCCTTTTCCCCTTCTTTCCTTCCTTCCTTCCTTCCTTCCTTCCTTCCTTCCTTCCTTCCTTCCTTCCTTCCTTCCTTCCTTCCTCCCTTCCTTCCTCCTTTCCTTTT
>NW_012267280.1:2974813-2983712 GCF_000151885.1 Dipodomys ordii | reverse complement strand
CTCCCTCCCTCCCTTTCTTTCTTTTCTTTCTTTCTTTCTTTCTTTCTTTCTTTCTTTCTTTCTTTCTTTCTTTCTTTCTTTCTTTCTTTCTTTCTTTCTTATTTTCTTGTCCTGGAGCTTGAACTCAGGGCCTGGACATTGTCCTTGAGCTTCTTTGGCTCGAGGCTAGCACTCTACCACTCCACCCACAGCACCACTTCAGGCTTTTGCTGTGTATGTGGTACTGAGGAATCGAACCCAGGACTTCATGCATGCTAGGCAAGCACTGGACCACTAAGCCACATTCCCAGCCCTGAGTGCATGTTTCTTATGGCATGCCCTCTGTCCCACTTCTGTGGAGATGATCACATTGGCCCTTTGCCTTCCTCCAGTGATGTGCTGCATTATTGATGGACATTTGCAATCCGTACATGATCTTCCTGTGAGCTGCTGGGGTCATTGGCTAGTGTTTCATTGAAGGTTTGTGTCTTGGTTTTGTGGTGTCTTCCAACACCAGATTTGGAAATGTTGACACAATGGAGTGCCAGCACATGCCCTGCCCTGTTCCTTTTGTCTCTTGAGGCCCTGCACTTTACTTTTGGGCAAGGTTTTTGTTGTTGTTGTTATTGTTGTTGTTTTGTGCTGTTTTAATTCAGAGCCTGTGTACTGTCCCTGAGCATTTTGGCTCAAGACTAGCACTCTACCACTTAAGCCAAAGTTCCACTTCTGTGGCTTTTTGGTGGTTAGAGATAAAAGTCTCATAAACTTTCCTGGGCTGGCTTTGAACCATGATCCTCAGATCTCAGCCATCTGAATGGCCAGGATCACAGGCATGAGCCACCAGTGCCCCACTTTTGGGGGGAAGTTTTTTTTTTTTTTTGGCCAGTCATGGGGCCTGAACCCTGGGCCTGGGCGCTCTCCCTCACCTCTTCAGCTCAAGGCTAGTGCTCTACCACTCAAGCCATAGCTCCACTTCTGGCTTTTTCTGCTTATATGGTGCCGAGTAATCGAACCCAAGGCTTCATGCATGCAAGGCAAGCACTCTACCACTGAGCCACCTTCCCAGCCCTTGGGGGAATTTTTGATGGTTGACTCAGTTTCTTGTAGAGCTGTCAAGAATTTCTCCCTCTTGCATAGTTTTGGTTGTTTCTATGCATGTGCCATTTTCTGTAGCTAAGTTAATTAGCAAGTTGTAATCTTTTAGACTTCTCATTGTGTGAGATTAGTAGTTCCCACTTGCATTTTGACTTTGGTTACTTCCTGTGAGCTTTTTTCTTAACATTATTACAAGTTTGTCCATGCAGCTGATCTCATGGGAGAAGCAAATGGTGATCAAGTGAGCGGGTTTGCTCCATTTCATTTATATTCCTGTCTTATCTTGTGCAAATGTCACACCTGTGACACAAGTTTTACACACTGGGCTTTGTTTTTTTTTTCCCTCATTGTTGTCTAATTTTCCTAGTGACTTATTGTTTGGCCAATGGCTGTTGAATTTCAGTGTATTTTTCAGGTGTTCTCCATCTGTTGTGGTTTGTCATGAGGTATGATTTACTGTGGGCTATAAGGGGACCCTTTCTTGCTGGGCCAGTGGGCACACCCTATGGGTCCCTGTTCCTTTTCTTTTTTTTTCTTTTTATTATTATTAGAGGAGCCATATTTCCCAGGAGAGGGAGCATACGGCACCCGTCCCTATCTAGGTTGCAGGAGGTCTAGGGGGCAGGAAGTGAAGTAGGTGCATGCTCAGGTGAGTCTGAGCGTCCTGTTTCTTTTCATCCCAGTGCGGCGGATTAGGGGTTCATCTGCATTCTGGCCCACGTTCAGCCTGCAGCTTCCCTGCCTTTGGCTCAGGGCTACCTGGTCCCTGGGACTGGGACCCAATTATGTCACAGCCCAGTGCACCAGTGCCTGCTAATGCTTATAGTTTTATGCAAGTTTTCATTTGAACAGAAGTTATCAAGTTTTTGTTTTTTTCTGTTTTTGTTTTTTGTTTTTGTTTTTGGCCAGTCCTGGGGCCTGAACTCAGGGCCGGGCACTCTACCACTTGAGCCACAGCACCACTTCTGGCTTTCTGTTTATGTGGTACTAAGTAATAGAACCCAGGGCTTCATGCATGCTAGGTAAGCACTCTACCACTAAGCCATGTTCCCAGCCCAAGTTATGTTTATTTGCTAAAAACCAAGGAAAGAGATTGTTAGTTGAGTTGTGATAAGAATTTGGAGCATTGTAAGATGAGACTGTCACATTACCCACACCTCATCTTACTTTTCCGGTGTGTGGCTGACACTTGCTCAGCCCCTTTAACAAGGTACCATTCCCATAACATGGAATCCATTCCCCCTGAGCCCTAGGCCAGTGGGATTACCAGCCTTTTGCTGTGTCTGCCTTTAGCCTTTTGAGTGATGGCCAGACTTGGCCTGTGGCAGGTCCCGTTCACATTCCACTAGCATGCATGACTCATCTGTAGGCCAGGCTGGCTTGGGACTCTGGCCTCAGCCTTCAGCATGCTGGGCTCCCCCAGGGCTCCCATGCTGGCTATTCCTGATACGGTACCTGCGGCCACCCTCCTGGGTGAGATGGGCCTTCCTGTGTACTGGTGTCATTGAGATCTTTTCATGGGCTTGTTTGCAATTCTTACGTAACTTTGGTGAGGTATCAAAATGTTTTCTATTTGTTTTGTTTTGTGGCAATGCTGGGATTTAAACTCAGGGCCTTCTACTTGCTAGGCAGATACTCTACCATTAACATCAGGCCACCAGTCCTTTTGCTTTTAGTGGCTTTTTTTTTTTTTTCAAGTAAGGTCTCATGATTTGTCCAGACCACCTCATGAGTAGCTGGCACCACAGGTGGGCATCACCACACCTGGAATTATTTCCTTCTTTCACTCCTCCCTCCCTCCCTCCCTCCCTCCCTCCCTCCCTCCCTCCCTCCCTTCCTTTCATTGTAGGACTTGAACTCTGGGCCTGAACACTATTCCTGAGCTCTTAGCTCAAGGCTAGTGTTTTACCACTTTGAGCCACAGTGCCACTTCTGGTTTTCTTAGTTAATCGGAAATAAGAATCTCATGGACTTTCTTGTCCAAGTTAGCTTTGAACCATGATCCTCAGATCTCTGCTTCCTGAGTAGGTAGGATTACAAGCGTGAGCCACTGGTGCCTGGCTTCCAAGTCCTCTTCAAAGTCTTTCAAAAGGGCTGGGAAGTTGGCTCAGTGGTAGAGTGCTTGCCTTGAATGCCTGAGGCCTTGGGTTCGATTCCTCAGCACCACATAAGAAAAAAGAAAAGAGCCGGATGTGGTACTGTGGCTCAAGAGGTAGAGCGCTAGCCTTGAGCCGAAGAGCTGAGGGACAGTGCCCAGGCCCAGAGTTCAGGCCCCACGACTGGACCCAAAAATAAATAAATAAATAAAGTCTTTCAAAATATGTCTTGCCAAACAAGTTTTAAATTTTGATATTTTTTTCCCCTATGGATTGTGCTTTTGGAATTATATGAAAAACCTTTTGCCAATCAGGCTAGTGGCTCACACCTATAATCCTAGCTACTCAAGAGTTTGCGATCTAAGAATTAAGGTTTGGAGCAAGCCTTGGCACACAAATTTGAGAGACTCTTATCTCCAGTTAGCCAGCAAAAAGCCAAAAGTAAAGGTGTGGCTCAGGTGATAGAGCACCAGCCATGAATGAAAAAGATCATCGCAAGAGCCTGAGGCCCTGAGTTTAAGTACTGACACCAAAAAACCTTCTGAAAACAAAAAAGCAAAACCCATTGCCAGCCCCTAGTTCCTTCTGGCTGCCTCCTGGCAGCACATGCTGGAGCCATGTGAAGAGGCCACGAGAGCCGCCTGAGAGGGCGGAGGTGAGGGCCACCCCGCTTCATTTGCAGTGAGAGGAGGGTCTGCTTGTCTTCCGCCCATTGCTGGGGTTTCCCTGCCCACAGCACTTCTAAGTCTGGACACTTAGGAGGACCTGAGTCACAGCCCCGTTTGTCTTGTGGGGCTTAAGGCAGCTGCCATGCACAGCCATAGAAGCAGGCATGTCAGAGGCAGGTACCACACGTTCTCTGAGGCTGAAGCTCTGGATGCCGCCCCTGCTTTGGGGTCTTGGCAGAAAGGGCTTGGGAGAGTCTCCCTCAGGGGAGACAGAGTGAGCCATGCCAAAGGACCGGCATCTTCTAGAAAAAGGCAGCAGCCTCGGGAGGAGGGCAGAGTCAGGGTGCCTGAACACACCAGGGAACCTGCGGAGTGACTGAGTGATGTGAGAGCATGTGCCGCTTGACCTGTCCTAGATGGAGGCTTCCTCCAGCTCCCCTGGCTCAGCTGCTTCTCTGGGCACAAGGTCCAGCCGTGTCTTGCATCGCCCTGTGGACCTAGTGCATCATGGGGCAGACCTGACCCCCCAGGCTTGTCCAAAAGCCAGTCAGTAGCCACCAGACAGAATGTGCTTGGCCCTGTCCTGGGTTTGGGTCCCACAGGCTGTGGCTTGGGCTCAGGTGGAGTGGGTGTGAGGGTAGGGGATTTTTTTTTGGGGGGGTTACTTGGCCTGTGTTCACTGGGGCCACACTTGAGCCCAGCCCATGGTGGCTTGAGGCATTGCCACAGTGTCATTTGATGAGATTTAATTTTCCCTGGGAGTCTTTCTAGGTCCTGTATTTGCTCTCTCAAAGTGAATGGTTGCCCCAGCCCTGTGTTGTCTGGCTTAGAGCACTTGGCCAAACAGGAGGCGAGAGGATCCGCTGTAAGGGTGGAACAAGGCCGGCCAAGTTCAAAGTCACCCTGTTTCTTCACAGCCAGTGCCAGCCTGGCTGTCACAAGCATTCATTGCACTCAAAGCTCCAGGACGGGCAAGGACTCCTTCCCTTCTGCCTACGTCTCTGTCCCCGAGAACGGTGTCCTCTGCTCGTGGCACTGTGGGAGGAGGAAGCGCTGAGCTGTGAACAAGTTTACCTCCATCCATTTGCAGCGCCCTAAGCAAGCCATCAGTGCTCACAGGTTGTTTTTTTCCTGCCTTGTACAGGGGCTGCAGCCTGGGGTCCTATGTGTGTCCTTTGCTGCATCCAAGCAAAGGTTTTTGGGTTTTTTTTGTTGGTCATGGGGCTTGAACTCTGGGCCTGGGCTCTGTCCCTGCACTCTTCATCTCGAGGCCAGTGCTCTACCGCTTGAGCCACAGCGCCACTTCCAGTTTTCTAGTGGTTTATTGGAGATAGAGTCTCGTGGACTTTACTGCCTGGGCTGGCTTTGAACTGTGATCCTCAGATCTCAGCCTCCTGAGTAGCTAGGATTACAGGCCTGAGCCACTGGCATTCAGCGCAGTTGAAAAGTAAATTGAACAGTGCTCCTTCAGAGCTTTGAATCTCTGGAGGAGCTTCTCCACACCCCAGCCACCTTATAGGGAGGTCATGGGCAGGGATTTGCACTGCGTGCATGTGTGTGCACATGTGTGTGTGCGCGCACACACACACACGCTCCTCTGCTGTGGAGACATCATGCAGCACCATCCCAGGCCTGGCTGGACAGCTCTTCTCTCTCTTGTCCTTTTTTTTTTGTCGGTTGTGGGCCTGAACTCTGGGCCTGGGCACTATCCCTTGGGTGCTCCTCAGCTCTTCAGCTCAAGGCTAGTGCTCTACCACTTGAGCCACAGCACCACGTCTGGCTTTTTCTGCTTATGTGGTACTGAGGAATCGGACCCAGGGCTTCATGCATGCAAGGCAAGCACTCTACCACTGAGCCACCTTCCCAGACCCTTCTTTTGTCCTTGATTTGAACTGAGACTCCAGGCCAGCTGCTGTGGAAGCCGCCTACACTCCCCTTGCTGGCTCCTGGGCTCCTGGGGCTCTACAGCATTCAGGGGTGGGCAGCCCCCAGTGAGTCCACTGAGATCTCCAGGGACAGCTGGCCGTCTGATGCTACCGAGCAGGAAGGACTTGGGTGATTTGCAGGGAGCCAGAACAGAAGGGCTTTGTGCAGCAGACAGGGGAGGTCAGACAGGGCTGCTGAGTTATGAGGTCACGGGAGCACATGCTGACCCTTCCCGTAACATCATGCTCATCTAGGAGGGCCAAGTCTGAGTGCGTGCGTGTGTGTGTGTGTGTGTGTGTGTATCTGTGTGTGTATCTGTCTGTTTATCTCTCTAGGGGGCAGGCTCAAGCATGCATGAGGAAGTACAGCCCCACCCTGGGCCCCTGGAGAAAGTTGGGGACTGGCCTGGAGCTGAGAAGCCCATTGTGTCCCCAGGCTCACCTGGCCACGGGCTTGGTGGCTGGTTCTCCTGGTGCCCCTGACCAACATGTGCAAGTTGCACAGGGAAGGGATGGCACTGTGGTAGGGATTTGGGGTCAGCCTCTACAGCCCGCTACCTGGGGGCCCTGGGCCCAGGAAGATAGGTTATGCTCTGTTGAGCTCTGCAGACTCTGGTGTCACCCTGGCACTTGTGGGGAGGGTGGCAGCATGGGTTGGGGACATGGGCCACCTGGCCAGGCTGTGTGGGGCTGGAGGTGGCACATGGGACATCCACAAGGGATTCAGAGAGGAAAAGCCAAACACCAAGCCTTCCTCCTCCTCCTCCTCGTGGAGGTGTGGAATTGTTCTCCAGCACGGGATATGTCCCACTCCCTGCATTGCAGCTCACACAGGGACAAAGAGAGGAACCTGGGACCCCCTGACCGGTGGCCACCAGCTTGCTCTATGGGGAGGTTAGCAGCTGCGAGCCCTGGCTCTGGACCAATCCTGCATATTGGGTGTGCTGTGTTGACACTCACCCTTTCCTAGTGCTCCACCCATGCAGCCCTGTGCTGTGGGAAGCTGAGGCACAAGCCCCTGAGGGCTCTGGGTGCATGGAGGAGCATCTGCCCTCTAACCCTGCCGGTGAAGTCCAGGTCTTCCCACAGACAGATAAGAGCCCTGGGGCAGCCCCTGACCAGGGTGACTTCCCTTGTCTGCTGCTCTGATGTCATGGGGACGGTCTGCACCACCCCTGGCCCTGGCAGGGCCCTCGCATAGCTGCACTGACATTACTGTCCTGTCCACTTGACTTCCTCCTCCCTGAGGCTCAGAAAGATGCGGTTCTGTGCCCAGAGTCATGCAGAGTCAGTGGCAGAGCTACTTTGTCACCCAGGAGATCTCTGCTGTCAAGTCACAGCTTTCCTCCCATTCTTTCAAGTTTCTCTTCTGATTACAACATGCTGGGTATGGGTTGCAGGACTTGATCCTCCCCAGCCCTCTGCCTGGAGCCTCCGACGGCCTCCTGCTACGTGGCTTGCCCACAGCCTGTGGGCTGGGCCCAGTCATTTGGCACATTTGGCACAGCTATGGTCTCCCCAAATATGTGTTTCTTGCTTCTGGCTGATATGCAGCAAAGCCCCCGGCAATATCCAGGCATGTCACCCACAATCTGGGTTGCAGGTCTGCAGGTCTGCTGGGCTTTTCTGTGTGTCCAGCTTTCTTCCCATGCTCTCCTACTGAGCAGCCCTTGTTCCTGAGCCACTGGGCCCTGCAGGTGCAGGGGGCTTTGGACACAGACTTAATGTGTTTGGCCTTTATTTATTCCATGTGGCTTTGGCACATTAATGGCCAAAGGCCATTAAACCTCAGTTTCCTGTGCTGGCGCCTGCTGTGAGCAGTGACTCTGTGTTTGTGTGGCTGGTATGGGGCACTCTTCAAGCCTGTGACACAGTGGGAAGCCAGGCACTTGCCAAGGCCCACAGGGACCCTGGAGAAGGAAGGGGCGGAGGCCATGTTTACCACGCACCCAGCACCAGGACAGAAGTAGGCTTATAGGACAAGGCACAGATGGTGCTGTGTTAGATTCAGAGCTCTTGAGGGGGGGCTGGGACAGAGCCAAGCACATGTACTCAGTGTTTTGTTTTGTTTTTTAATATAGGAAACTTAAAAATATGCTCAGAAGTAGGGCTAGGGGTGTGGCTCAAATGGTAAAGGGCCAGCTGTGAGCAAGCAAACCAAGCACGTGTGAGGGCCTGAGTTCAAGCCTGGATACTGCACCCCCAAGTAAAAATATAAATATATATGCACAGAAGTAGAGAGAATGGCAGAGCGAACCAGCAGCTCCCTCGGCGTTCAGCTCGGCCACTCCTGGCTTGCCGGGACCCTGTCATGGCTCACCAGCACAGTGCGGACACAGTGCTGGACATCTTAGCTTCTACTTTACCTACCTTGCCTCGTACTTTGTAACTATTTCCATGTGTGTGTCTGCTCCGGGAAACCTCCTGAAGGACCCTACACAGAGTCCTCCCGCCTACAAACCAGTTACCAACTTAGCTTTTCTTCCTAGCATACAGGCTAAGACTTTAGTTTCTCCTAACAGTTTATTTTTATATCTTTTTTTTTTTGGTGGGGGGGTGAGGGGGAGGATAAAATCCAGGGCATTACACTTACTAGGCAAGCGCTTTGCCACTGAGCTACCATCCCAACCCCCTATTTTCATTTACCTGTTTTTTTTTTCTTTTGTTATAGTCTTGCTCTGAAGCCCAGACTGGCCTCAAATTCACTGTCCTCCTGCCACAGCCTCTGGCCTGCTGGGATTACAGGAGTGTGTCACCACACTGTGCTTGGGTTTTAATTTTTCATATTTTGGGCTCTGGGGATGGGCCCAGGTCCTGGCATTTGCAGAGCATTACAGCTCTGAAGGCACCCCTTTCCCCACCCTTACAGCCCTACATTTTGTTTTGTTTTTGTTGGTCATGGCACTTGAACTTGGGGCTTGGATATTGCTGTCCCTGAGCGCTTTTGCTCAAGGCTAGTGCTCTACCACTTTGAGTTACAGCTCCACTTCCAGTTTTCTGGTTAAATTGGAGAACTTAACCTGCCAAGGCTGGCTTTGGACTGTATCCTCAGATCTCAGCCTCCTGAGTAGTTAGGATTCACAGGTGTGGGCCACCAGTTCCCAGCTTGTTTTCATAGAGAGAGAGAGAGAGAGAG
>NW_012267280.1:2958751-2974578 GCF_000151885.1 Dipodomys ordii | reverse complement strand
TCTGTATATGTGGTACCGAGGAATCAAACCCAGGGCTTCATGCATGCTAGGCAAGCACTCTACCACTGAGCCACGTTCCCAGCCCTTTGTATTGTTTTAGTAATTACTTTTAATTAGGACCATTTGGTGCTCTTGGTTGCTGTGTTTCTCACGCCATGTCCTCTTTTCCTCCTCCCCACACCCCCTCCTCCGTGGGGCCTCTTTAGGAGGAGCAGTGTCACTTGTCCTGTCTGGATGATGCTGATGATAACTTCAGCCACCATCACATTAGGGCTGTGAGAGCCCCAGGCCTGTCACAGGACATCCTTGCATCTCTGTGTGGGTGGGGCAGCGGTGGCCAGGAGACCGTCTGGATTAAAGACATCCCACTCCCCTTTTGCACTGATTTGCACTCCTGGGGCCCAGGGGGGATCCTCTGCAGCAAGGACTTGCCAGGTGGCCTACCCTCAGGCTCTGAGCTCTGCCCTGAGGGCCTGGCCTCAGGCTGTACTGGAACACTGTCACCAGTCTGGCCAGTTCCCCAGCGTCTGAGGGATGCTGGCATGTGCCCAGGCCAGGGGCTGGTCCCCAGGAAGCACCTCTGATTATCAGTGAGTCAGGAAGCTGCTTCCCTCAGTCACCCCAGTTGTGGGTGGTGCTGGGTGTCAGGGCCTGGCCTCCACCCTCCCTGCTGGCTCCCGTGCTGCCACACCCCAGTATTCCACGAGGAATGTGGCTGACTCGGGCCCATCGTACCAGCTACCCTGGAGGAGACCCTGCCCGAGAAACTAAGCAAAAGGCTGGATGCCCGGTGCTGGTGGAGAGCTGCCTGGCAAGCCAGAGGCCTGAGTACACAAGTCCAGTACTTCCAAAGACAAAAAGAATGTCACCAGGTCTCCTCACTGTCCTTGCCCTCCCCAATGGGCTTGTGTGCCCCCAGGGGGGCCTGAAAGGGTTCAGGAACCCAAGACACTGCGCTAGGGCTTGCCCCACCCATGTCCTCCTCTTGATGTTTGGCACGGGAATACCAGGACACCTATGTATGGGACCCTACGTGCCCACTGTGATGCTGTCCAGGGCAGGCCCAAAGTTTTTACCTGACCTGGCCCGGGCAATATCCACCTGCCTTCCTGTCCCTCCTTGGTCATGGCCGTGGCCAGAGGATGTTTGGGGATGAGAGGGTGAGGGTCCTTCACCAGATAGAGGTACAGCCCAGGGCCAAGTGGGCCATGGCCAAGGTGCTTACAGTCTAGTGTGGTGCCCATAATCCCCTTTAATTCTATTTCCTGTAGTTGTTAACTACACTAGCTCACCACTAATGATCCTTAATCCCTTAATAAGTCAGTGTTTCCTTTTGTTTCTTTCTGTTTGAGTCAGGATGGCAGATGTGGTCTTAGAGCCCTTTTCATCCGCAGATTTCCCTTCTTCCCCTCCCTTCTCTTCCTCTCCCTCCCCTCCCCGCCTCACTTTCCTTCCCCTTTATGGTTAGTTTGTTGGAAGAAACCAGGTTTCCACCCTGCAGTTTGAGGCCACCTGGATGATGCTCCCTCTGTTGCCCGGGGACCCCCAATGCCCTCCGGAGCTGCATTTTCCTGTGTGCTGGGAGCTGTGTCTGGAGCCTGCACAGGGTGGTGGTATCTGTGGTGCTGGCAAGTGACCAGTCAGAGTCAGCAGTCCCCCAAGGGACAGCTTCCTCCTGCTCCAGGCTTCTCTGGCTCACATCCACCTGCCCTGCCCTTCCTTCCTGGCCTGCCAGGTCACAGAGCCCCATGCCAAGCCCTTTGGCCCCTCTCAGTGCCAGGTCCCCCTTCCCCACCCTCCTCTTCCAGTCCTGGCCACAGTGGGGCCTTGGGGCTCCTGACAAGGACACTGCCCTCACCTCCTCCTGCTGTGCTCTTTGCTGGCCTGTCCCAGCCCTTTACAGCCTGACCAACCCAGCCTCCAGGGACACTGCCTCCAGGGACTCCTCCTAGCCCTGCAGGGTTGGGGCTTCCTCCTCTCCTTGCCTCCCACTGAACTTGTGTCTACAAGCCTACCAGTCCTGAATTCCTCCACAGTGTTTTTCTCTCTGGGCTTATAGCCTCTGAACAGACTGGGATGTAGTTTGCACACTTATTCACCCTTTCTAGTGAGCACATCCAGTGGGTGTGCACACTCACACTGAGCTGCAGGCATCAGTTTTAACTCCCAGTGCATAGGCCATCACCCCAGAAGGAAAGCTGGTCCCCAGCCTCAGTCACTTCCTGTGCCCCCCTCCCAGCATCCATCTGTGCTGGACCATCCGTGTGAAGACTCCTGCTGTGTCTGGCCCCTTCCCTTCCCTATGTTCTGCACAGGTTCTGCACACATGCACACACGTACATGCATTTGTGTGTGTGTGTGCGCACACGCGTGCCTGTGTGTCGTGGTGGTTTGGATTTTCACTCCTCTCCTCCCTGGGGGCTCTTGTCCCACAAGTGCCTGGTCCTGCTCTGTGCCAATGACTGGAATGGTCGTGTGGCCTGCGGGTAGTGCTAGCACGGAAACCTGCCACAAGCTCTCGCCACCTGAGTGTGGGCTGGGCCCACACCACCTCTGAGGGGTCAGGTGTTTGTGAGCCTCGACTTCCCCTTTGCCTGTGCCATGAGGGCTGACAAGGAGGCGGGCAGGCTCCACACATTGTGGCAGGGGGACTGGTGAGCATCTGGGCATTGTGACAAATGACATCTTCTAGGGGCGCCTGCTTTTGCCCTTCTGCTGCAGGTAGTAAGTTCATTTATTCTGAGTGACAGAACAGCTGAGGATCTGGGGACAGGTGGAGGCAGGGGCAGGAGCGCCACAGCCCAGCCTCCACCCACCCCCAACGCGGATTTCCTTGTTGTCTTTGCTCAAGGAGGAGCCCAGGAAGGTTTGCTTCACCTACGACCTGTTCCTGAACCTGGAGGGCAACCCCCCTGTGAACCACCTGCGCTGTGAGAAGCTCACCTTCAACAACCCCACCACCGAGTTCCGGTACAAGCTCCTGATGGCTGGCGGGGTGAGTGTGGCGCTGGCTGGCCGGGAGCCGGGCCCTGTGTACCCTGCCGCTCCTGCACATGGCAGGGAGGATGGGCCCTGTGTTCTGTCCACATGGCCAGGCCTGGGCAGCCCTTCACTGTCATGGCAGGGCTCCCCCGAGCTGCCTGCTACTCCTAGCCTGTCTGGTCGCTGCCAGTGCTCTGGCTGAGGTCATTGGGCACATTGTGGTGCCCACTGTGCCAGGAAAGTTGGGCGTGGGTCACGTGTGAAGTGTACAGTCTGGGGGCGCTGAGGTGGAGGGCGTGTGACGATGGGGCGGTGCACGCTGCCGGGGCAGGCCTAGGGGTGTCCGGGACACTCAGGGCACAGCCCCTTCTCTTCATTGTGCACAGTGATCTTTGAGCAGTCTTGTAGCAGTTTCTGTATAAGGTGATGTTCAGAGCAGAGAGTTGAGGGTATGGAGCCCCGTCCTGCATGCATGTGCCCGTCCTGCGTGCTCACGCTTGCAGTGGGGATCACTGTGCCGTGGCTCTGTGTTGCCCTGGAGCAGGATGGGGGGCCTCCCAGAGGCCTCCCCTCTTTCTGCTCTACGCCTTCTTTTTGTGGCCCTGTGTTATCCTCTCTGTCTCTGCAGGTGTTTGTGGGTGCTCCCAAGGGCTCCATAGTCAACAGTTCTTTGGGATGCAGCAGGTGTCTCCAGGTCTTCCCAGGTCTTCTGGCTCTCGTGGGTGGCATCTTCTGTGCCCTAGAGATGAGGCTGTGAGAGCATCACCTAATCCATGACCTGGGAGTGAGTGGGAGGAAGGAAAGGAGGGGCCAGGCTGGCCAGCAATGCCCCCCCCTCCAGAAAGCCCACTGGATAGCTTTAGCAGCCTCCTGGTTGTGGCTCTCCCAGGTGACTCCTAGGACCAGGTAACTGTGTCCCTGTGCTGGCATCCTGGGGGACAGCCTCTGTGCCCGCCTCACCTGTGTTTTGCTAGAGCTGGGAGAACTGGAGGCGGGCACTGAGCTCTGGGCCCCTCAGAGTTGCCATCTCTTGGTTTGCTGAGGTCTCTGGAGTTCTGGAACACACCATCCTCGGGAGTGGGATTCGCCAGAGTGGGATTCCCTGCTGCCCTCACCCACAGCTATTTGCTGTCCTCTGCTGGGGGCGGGGCGCCCCTGCTGCCCCCTCTCCCTGCGTTGGGCATCTCTCCCAGGAAGAGGATGCCCTCCCTGGAAGGCTCAGGCTGGCTAATGAGTTTGAAGGGGGAAGGTGAGTCAAAGCAGGAGCTGCAGCAACAGGCCCGCGTGCCCCAGCCCCAGCCCCAGCCTCTGGGAGCCAGCCCGGCCTTGGGCTGGGCTTGCATCCCTCTCCATAAAGCCGAGTGTGCGTGGCGTCATCAGCCCTGAGGCACAGAGGCTCTCAGGAACCGTCTTCAGGAACTGGCACTAGCAAGGCAGGGGCTTGGGCAGTGCCATGCCTCAGTGTTGTGTGGTCAAACAGGCCCCAGTGAGCAGGTCACAGCTCGGACAGCCCCGTGTCCCATGACTCGTGACGTCAGTGCTCTCAGATGAAAGCTTTGGCTTGGTGGGGAATCCCAGGTGCTCGAGGTGGTGTGTGGCCTGCTTCTGCTGAGTTCAGTCCTCTTCTGGGGAGCTGCAGCGCCTGTGCTCTGTCTCACACCGCCTGAAGCCCTCTGTGCGCTGTAAACTGGTGAACCGCAGTGTCGTGGAGAGCTGGCCCTGGCCTTGTCCCCGCACAGCAGGTGTTTCCTAGAAGGCCCTGGCCCTTGCCATCTGCAGCCTTCTTTCTCTTCTCCCACCATGGCTGTCCCTCCCCAGCAGGGCTCCTCCCGCTTCGTCCTGGCCTCTGTTCTGGCCTCAGCCTTGCTGCGAGTGCTCCACTCCAGTTGGCTTCAGCTGTCCGCAAGTGGCACGTGGGACCCGCCGGCGTGGCCCTCTGTGCCCTCTCAGCCGCTCCGTCTGCTGCATGGCCACCTGCCACCCTGGCTGGCTGGCTTCTGCCTTCCCCAGCTGTGCCTCCAGCGCGCTCAGCCTGGGTGCTCAGTGCAGGCCTTGGCACAGCTGCCTTCTCGTGCCGCTCTGCACGCTCCTCTGCGGGTCTTCCTGGCCGCCTTCCCATCTGCTGGCCAGCAGCCATCCTGGGCCCAGCCATCCTGGGACCCTGGATTTCTTCATCTCGACCACTGAACTGGCTTCGGTCCAGCACTTGGCACTCAGTCCGTGGAGAAATACCTGCAGTTTCTTTGGGGAATGGGGCTCTAGCTCTCTTTCTTTCCCTTCCCCCAGGAAGCCAGTTCCATGGCCTTTCTTGGCAGCCTCCCCCCCACCTTGCTCGTTGATAACGTCTGTCTCTTCTTTATCACTAGGTGATGGTAATGCCCGAAGGAGCAGAAACGGTGTCCAGGCCCAGCCCCGACTACCCCATGTTACCCACAATTCCACTCTCTGCCTTCTCTGACCCCAAGAAGACCAAACCGTCCCACGGCTCCAAGGTTAGTGAGCTGGAAGGCCAGTCACGAGGGGGCGCTGGGCCCAGCTGCCGCATCCCGGGCCAGCACCCGCCTCTGCCGACTAGGTCTTGTACAGCTGGCCCTCGCCCTCCCGCACCTGCTCCCTGAGCACACTGCTCGTCTCGCTGCCACTGTCGCTTCCTTAGCATCGCAGGGTAGGGCACAGCACCCTGGGCTCTTCACCCCCTTCCTCTTGAGGCCAGGGGCCCTCCAGGACCTCCCTCTCCTCCCTACTGCTGAGCCCACTCGGTCTCGGGACTGCTCATGGTGGGCCATTGCTGCCCATTGCATTCTCATCACCCACGTGGCCCACTGTCTGGGGCTCCAGAGCCAGAACCAGGCTGCTCCTGCCTCCGCTGTTCCTCGTGGTCAGGGCAGGGTGCAGGGCAGAGCTGCACGGCCGAGGAAGACCTGCTTTAGCATCTCTATGGCCCTCCTGAGGCCTCTTGCCGACGGTTGGTGGTGAGACGTCGCAGCATCCTGCCCCACAGCAGGCCTTGCACAGGGGTTCACCCGCATCTCTGCACTCTTCTTCTCTGGCCTGTGGGGTACTGTTGGTCTGAATACCCCACAAAGGACAGGTAGAGCGGTCAGGCCAGCTCCCGGTCTTGCCCAGGAGCAATGTTGGTGGTGCAGCCCCATCACCAGGTCAGTCCTTCTGGCTCTTTCTGTATGGAGGAAGTCTCCCCGTGCCAGGCCTGGTGATTAGAGGAAAGGCCAGGCCTCATTAGGGCTCTTAGGGGACTTCCTCCCAGCCGCCACTGCTCTTTGCGAAAGAAGTGTTTCTACTTTTTGTTTGTTTTTGTTGTTCTTGTTCTTGGGGCTTGAACTAAGGGCCTAGGTACTGTCCCTGAGCTCTTTTGCTCAAGGCTAGTGCTCTACCACTTTGAGCCACAGCTCCACTTGCGGTTTTCTGGTGGTTCATTGGAAATGAGTTTCACAGACTTTGCTGCCTGGGCTGGATGACAGGTGTGAACCACCAGCACCCTACTGTGTTTGTGTTTCTTATGTGTGAGTGCCGGGAAGGTCCCCTCAAGCCTCTTGGGTACCTGGGACACCTGGCAGCTGGAGGGTTGTGTCTTCAGGTTGTTTCTCTTGCTGTACCTCAGATCTGCAGTTCCAGGTGATGTCTGCTCAGGAGGGTTGCAGGTCCCTTGGACCTGCCGTCTGCCTCTCAGTGAGGTCCCCAGCAGCATGGAGTCATGTCCAGATGCCTCTCTGTAGACAGCCTTGCCACAGAGTCAGGTCTGTGCACGGTCAGTGTCACCATGCCGTCTGTGGGCCTGAGCCCAGGCACCGCGTCACATCTTTTTGCTTGAGTGCTGGCTGTTCGCTGGCCAGGCCCTGGGAGCCAAGTGACCAGCCAAATGCAAGGGTAAAGGGGTCCCCTGAGGCCTCAGCATGAGAACCCACAGGCCGGGTACCGTAGGTCTACAGCTACTGTGACTGTAGACGCCGTAGCATCTACAATATGATGGTGTGCCTGCTTGCCGGGTACAGGGGAGGGCTACGCTGGAACCACCTGTCAGCCTGTGCTGACACAGCACTTCAGACACACCTGCTTGCCCCAGCTTCAGGGGCTCCGTGTCACCAGTCAGGTGTCAGGCAGGAGAAAACCTCTGTTCGTAACTGCCTCATGCCATGGGCGACCTTGAGAACATGATGGTGTTCTTTCCAGATCAGTGGATTGCAGAGAGGCCCCCCGCCCCCCATTGGGCAGGGTGACCCTCCAAAGGGCAGCATTTGGGAGACCCTAGGGACTCAGTCTCTATCTGTGCAGCCTGGCAGGCCTGTCCACTGCTCAAAGGGCCAGAATGGCCTGTGGCTTCCTGGCCCCCTCTCTAGAGAGTGGATCCCCTCTGTGTGCCAGCACCAGGGGGACCCGCTGCCCAGACACGACAGCCACTGGGCCCAGGGCCTGCCCTTCTTAGGGGCACTGGCCTGACCTTTGACACCAGTGTAGGTGGTGTGTTTGGGAGAAGACAGCAACTGGGCAGGTCTGAGAGCAGGCGGCCGGCGGTCCCTCTGGTGCTCGGTGCTTACCTGGTCAGCTTGTCCTCTGTGTATCTGCCTCCTTCCTCCATGGTGCTGGCCCCTGAGAGCCCACGCCCAGGCACGAGGGGTGCTCCTGGGTCTGGCCGCTGTAGTCTCGCCCAAAGAACTCTTGTCTGGTGAGCTTGGGGCTTGTGAGCACCTGGCTAATGGGTGCATTTTCCAAGTGAGGGCTGACGTCCGGCACTTTGCAGCAGAACCACCCTTGGGTATGTGCAGTGACTGTGGGTGTTGCTATGAGAGACAGATGCCAGTCTGAAAGGAGCCTGGTGGGGTACCAGACAGTGCCAAGGCAGACAGTATAGGTAGAGGAGCGCGGACCCGGGGCCATGCTGGCTGCACAGGCCTTAGAGTCCTTGACTGAGCTCCCTGGGCTCCAGAGCTCCCCCTCCCCATATCCAGAGGACACGGGTGCTGACAGCTGGAGCCCCCTGCCTTGGAGACCGTCCCCAGATCAGGACAGGATTGCTCGCCATCTGTATTCCTCCTCTGTCCCCAGTGGGAGCATCAGGCCTGGCTGACCCTCACCCTTGGCCTCTGCATTTCCCAGGCAGACACACGTGTAAGAGCCGCCAGGGCCACATCAGCACCCCCAGCCGGGGAGCTGTTGGCTCTGTGTGATAGCTCGGGCCGCAGTAGCTGCTCGCTCGCTTGCTTGATGGAGCACATCTGGATGAGACAAACAGCTCTTCTGGGCTGTGCCTGGAGTCAGGGCCAGGGCAAGGCTGTGCAGCTGGGATGGGGAGGCCTGCAGGTCAGCAGGGTCCAGAGAGGAAGTCAGGCAGAGCACACTGAGGACTGGAGCCGGAGACAAGTGGAGGAGGGCACGGGGTGTGCCAGGCCCAGCCGAGGCAGCTGCGCGCATTGCTGGGGCGCCCTCGCGGCCCTGGCTCCCGCTCTGCCTGGCTCCCCTGGCTCCGTGTGGCTTGTGAGCGCCTCCAGGCAGTCACCTCAGTCCTGCCACAGCCCGGGACCTGCCGCCACTAGTTCAGAGGGACAGCTGCCTGCCCTGTCTGCTTTATGAAGATTGCCTTTAGCCGACTCAATCAGATGGATCACACTTTACGGGGCCGGGGGTGGCAGAGCCAGGCGGTCCTGAGCTGGTGGCCGCGAGCTGGTGGCTGACTGGCTCTTCACCCTCCCTGCCCTTGGCCCTGCAGGACGCCAACAAGGAAAGCGGCAAGGCCTCCAAGCCGCACAAGGTGGCCAAGGAGCACCGTGAGAGGCCCCGCAAGGACTCGGAGAGCAAGAGCTCCTCCAAGGAGCTCGATCGCGAGCAGGCCAAGAGCTCCAAGGACGCCGCCCGCAAGCTGGGCGAGGGCCGGCTGCCCAAGGAGGAGAAGGCTGCGCCGCCCAAGGCCGCGTTCAAGGAGCCCAAGATGGCCCTGAAGGAGACCAAGCTGGAGAGCATGTCCCCCAAGGGGGCGCCCCAGCCCGCCGCCCTGCCCAAAGCCTCCAGCAAGCGGCCAGCCACCGCGGACTCACCGAAGCCCAGCGCCAAAAAGCAGAAGAAGAGCAGCTCAAAGGGCTCTCGGAGTGCCCCCAGCACCTCACCCCGGGCTGCGTCCTCCTCCTTCCCAGACAAGAAGCCAGCCAAGGACAAGAGCAGCCGGGGGGAGAAGGTGAAGGCAGAAAGTGAGCCGCGGGAGCCCAGGAAGGCGCTGGAAGCAGAGGAGTCCAACTCTGAGGATGAGGCCTCCTTCAAGTCAGAGGTGAGTGCACCCCCCCCCCCCCCCCCCGGGGGCCCCGGGGGGGGGGGGGGGGCCCCGGGGGGGGGGGGGGGGGGCCTTTCCCTTTTTTTTTTTTTTTTTTTGGTCAGTCGTGGGACCTGAACTCTGGGCCTGGGCGCTGTCCCTCAGCTCTTCAGCTCAAGGAGAGCGCTCTACCACTTGAACCATAGCGCCACTTCCGGTCTTTTCCCTTCTTTTTCTTTCCAGTCATGGGGCTTGAACTCTGGGCTTGGGTGCTATCCCTGAGCTCTTCAGCTCAAGGCGAATGAATGCTCTACCGCTTGAGCCACAGCGCCACTTCCGGTTTTCTAGTGGTTTGTTGGAGAGAAGAGTCTCACGACCTTTCCTGCCCAGGCTGGCTTTGAACTGTGATCCTCAGATCTCAGCCTCCTCAGTAGCTAGGATTACAGGTGTGAGCCACCGGCGCCTGGCTTCAGTCTTTTCCTTTCTAAGCTGAGCTCTTGAAGGTGAAATGCAGGAGGAGGGGCTGGAGCCCAAGGCCAGAGTGTTCTCTGGTGCCCATTTGTCATATTGTCCAATGCTGTACACCTTGCTGAGCCTCAGTTTCCCTTCTGTGTGTTGAAAAGAAGTCCTTCCTCCTTTGAGCGTGTAGGGTGCAAACTCAGAGCCTGGGCGCTGTCCCTGAGCTCTTTCACTCTACCACTTGAGCCCCAGCTCCACTTGTGGCTTTTTGCTGATTAGTTGTAGATAAAATTTCACTTTCCTGCTTGGTGTCCTCAGATCTCAGCCTCCTGCTTAGTATTACAGACATGAGCCAGCAGCGCCTGGCTCAGTCCTTCCTGCTGGGCAGGCAGCTGTGTGTCAGCAGTGCGCCTTCCTTGGCCCGCACGTGGCCCCATGAAGCCACCTCTGCTAACTGGGTGTTCCCAAGCAGGTGCACCCTGCTGTCACTGTCTGGGCACCTGCTGGTGGTGACAGGTGCACCCACCCCCCCAGGGAGCTGGTGAGAGAACATCCTACCAGCCAGGCATCTCTGAAGATGCCCACAGGACAGACAGAGATGACCGACCCGTGACCCGCTGTGGGGCCTCCTGTGAGGCCCCGGCGGGGACAGAGCTCCTCTGCCGGCTGCTGCTCACAGAGCCGTGGAGAAGGTCAGGGCGAATGGCCCTTCGGCAGAGCCGCACCTGCAGGTTCCCCAGGCGGAACAAGGTGCTCTCTGTCCACAGTTCACCTCCCCTCTAACTGTGCCGCGGGGAGGCCCCCAGCCCACTGTGGGGTGTGACCCCACTCCACGGGCACCTGGGTCCGGCAGGGCCCGGGGGCAGCTCCTCACACCCCATGCTGTGGAGACTTGCCTGTCAGTGTCGCTCCCGTGTCCCGGGCCTCCTCATGGCCCTGGAGGTTCTGTAGGCATCTCCTTGGCACAGCGTCTGCTGGCCGCAGCTCTGGACAGGTGTGACTGCCCAGGCCAGGGAGAGGCGCTGGCAGTTCCCAGGGTGTGCCGGGACATGGCACATGGGCAGCTGTGCCCAGTTTCTACGCTGCCATCAGGGACGTATAGGGGTGGATGTCCTGGTCCCGAGGCTGGAGGAGCCCCAGAAAGTGGGTGTGTGCTTGCTTCCTGGCTGATAAGCACCCCATGTATTTATTCCCCATGTACTGGGCAGCTTCTGATGAAGAATGGGAGCTCTGAGCCTCCAGCAGCAGCCAGGCTGGGCTCAGGCCTCCCCAACGCTGGGCTTCGGTCCTGCAGACGTCCCTGAAGGGCCCCCGCTGTGTGGCTGCTCCCTGGGCCCTCCAGCCTGGCCTGCACCAGTGTGGCTCAGCCCTGTGCACCTCCCCCTTCCCCCCCCCCCCCCAGTCCTCCAGGAGCTGCTTTGGAGTCTCCTTGGCCTTAGAGTTTCTACATCAGCTAGTCCTGTCCCCCCCCCCCCCACCACAGGATTGTGAGCATGCCTCTAGACCTTTCCAGCTGAAACCCATTCTAGATTCCTGTCTCCCCTGCCACTAGCTCTGCACAGAAGTGCAGCATGACTGAGGGCTTGTCCTCATTCACCACACACAGCACACATGGGGAGGGGGGGAGCCTCATGGCTTTGAGCATTCCCTGCACCCTGGGGTGTCCTAAGCCAGGCAAGAAGCAGGCCGTGCTGATCCTTACACTGCCCTGTCTTGTTGGGAGTGTGGCTAAGAATGGTACACTGGCTCAGAGAAGCCAGGTGGTTTCCTGGATACGTGGGGAAACTGAGGCTTAAAGGTGATAGCTGTCCTTATCTGGGTAGCTAGACCAAGTTGGTGAGGAAACTGAACCATCTTTATTCACCACCTGTTCTGACCTCCCCCTAAAAAAGACGGGAGGGCAGGGTGTGCAAAGTCTCCCCGGCTGAGTGCCTCTGGCTCACACCTGCCATCTTAGCTACTGAGGAGGCTGAGATCTGAAGATCACAGTTGGAAGCCAGCCCGGGCAGTTCATGAGACTTGTAACTCCAGTTGGCTACCACAAAGCAGAAAATGGTGCTGTGGGTCAAGTGGTAGAGCATTAGCCTTGAGCACACTAGCTCAGGTCATGAGTTCAAGCCCCACGTAGTGTCACTGGACACCCCACCTTAGGTGGGGGTCTGCCTGAGGACAGGCCGGGCAGTCTGAGGAGCTCTTGCCAGAGCCTTAAGTTCCTCTGCTCTGCAGACTCAAACTGGACCTTTCAGGAGTCTGTGTGGACCCGCCTGCCCCTCTTCTGCCATCTACACCTACATCTACTACAATGGTGGCAGAAACCCAGATTTGGGGCAGGTGCCCCCCTGTGGTCAGCCCTGGAACTGCACAAGCTTAGGTGGAGATGAGCCCTTCTCCTTTGCAGCCCACACCTCCACTCCCATCGTGCGCTTGTTTGGTCTTGTACTGCCCCCTGGTGGCCGAGTCAGAGCACAGGGCCCCAGAAAGAGGCCACACAGGTCAGCACAGTGCTCACCCACTCCTGGAAAGCCAGGTGGGTCCAGGCCAGGTGGGATCTGAGGCTTTTGCTTTTGTCCTTGAGCCCCAGGCTGGTGTGGGGGTCTGAATGAGAAACAACCTGTGGGCCAGCCTTCCTGCTGGGCTTGCTTCCCTGGCCAGCGCTGGGCCAGCCCCTGCTCCTGCAGGAAGCTGCGGTCCCTGTGCCCGGGCTGGGCGGTCAGGAAGCTCAGTGCGCTTGAGTACAAACCTGCCACCTACTGGGGTCAGCGTCCTCCCTGCCCACGCACCCGTGTGCCCTGCTCCTCTCCTGGCCTGAAAGATGACCGTTCCTTCCTCTTTCTTTCTTTTCTGCCCTGCCACGGGGTGAAGTCTGCCCAGTCGAGCCCGTCCAACTCCAGCTCCAGCTCAGACTCCAGCTCTGACTCGGATTTCGAGCCATCTCAGAACCACAGCCAAGGTGTGTAAGGAGGGGCCAGGCCGCCCTGCTGGGCTGGGGACAGCCCTGGAGGCTGCCCAGCCAGTGTGGCCGGACACAACTCGCCCTGAGTCCGCGGGCTACTGTGTGGTCCAAGAGCCTGAGCACCGGTGGCTGACGGCATGGGGGTGGGGGAGGGCCATGCTCAAATCCAGACAGACTTTCAGCCAAGGCACCAGTGTGGCAGCCCCGCTGGGGCCTATGCTGCCAGAATGCCCCCCACCCCCACCCCTGGGCCCCGCACCTCCCTCAGGGCCGGGGTATGAGCAGCTGCTGCCTGGCTCCTGTCCAAGGCGCCTCTGCTCTGTGGGCTGGGCCCAGGTGTTCTGTTCTGCTACCTGAGTGGCTGCTACTTGGCTAGCGTAAAAGCCAGGCCACCGCACCTGCTTAGCTGCCCTGTCCTGCCGGCCACCAGGGGGCTTTTTGGAGACGGGGCATAGGTCCAGCTTGGCTGTGCCAGCCGGCCCTGGGTGGGAGCCTGGGGGCTGGGCAGCTTGCTGGACACGGGCTCAAGAGCAGCGGGAGCCCAGAGCAGCCCGCAGCCGCCCCTCCCCCACGCAGGAATCTTCTAGGGGGCTGCAGTGGCGAGCATGCGGAGGTCTGGCCGGGGGGAGGGGTCCTCAAAGCCCACTCAGCCTTGTGGGCTGGGGAGGGAGGGAGGCCACTGAAGCGGCGTCATGTGACCAAGGTAATTGAGGGCTTTGTGTCCCTTTGTTGCCTTGGCAACAGGAATATAAACCAAGATGCCGTCTGTGGGGGACTGGAACCGGTGCCTCCGGAGAAAGGGGCGGACGGGAGGCTGGGAGCAGCAGACGAGGCTACCGAGGGGCCGGGCGGGCAGGGTGGGGGGACCTGAGGTCCCCACCAGGAGCCGCGAGCCCCTACTCTGGCTTCGGCCCCCTCCCTGGCAAGCGCTGGGGTGGCCTGAGCTCTGGAGCCTCCGCTCAGCGATCCTTCGGCTTCCAAGATGGAGGGGCCCTGTGCACTCTCTGCGGGTCCGGGGCCCGCAGCCTGCCAGGAGGGCCAGGAAGGTAGGGAGGGAAAGAGCCAGAGGGGAAGGGGAGGCTGAGGGCGCGGGTGGGTTTGTGCGTTGGGGGGGTGTGGCAGTGTCAGGACACCCTAGGGGTGCTGGCCCTGGAGGCCTGAGCCCCCTGTCTTCCCCAGGGCCCCTGCGCTCCATGGTGGAGGACCTGCAGTCTGAGGAGTCGGATGAGGACGACTCTTCATCTGGAGAGGAGGCCCCCGTCAAGGCCAACCCAGGCCGCGACTCCAGGTGACTGCAGGGCTGGAAGAGGGCCGGGGCTGCGAGGGGTCAGGTCCCCGGCAGGAACACCTGCACCCGCTGGGCATCGGCCACTAACTGACTGGCCCTGAGGGGGCTGCCCTTCCCTCCCTGGGTCTGTCTAGTGGCCATGCCTGGCCACCTCGAGGGAGAAGGTGGAAACCTGCGGGGGAGCGGGGGGGGCGCATTGTACTTAGCCTGGGCAGAGGGGACAATGCCCAACAGAACTGTGGTGGGCTCTGCAGCCTCCCTTTGCGCACACACAGGCCGGGCCAAGTGAGCCCTGGCGGGAGGCCGGGCCAGCCTGTGAAGCGGGTCACAGGGTGCTTCACGGGTGCCAGAGCCAGCTGTGCGCTTACCCACGGAAAGCACAGGCCCAACCTGTGCCGTGCCACGTGCCAGGCCTCCTCTGGTCTTGAGAAGGGGCAGGCGCGGCCATGGGAGGACCGCCGTGCCGCAGGACGGGCAGGGGTGACGTTGAGGGTGGCTTTTGCTTGTGAGCAGAGATGAGAGGCCAACAGACGCCCATGCGGGGCCCATAGCAGCTGCCTGCTGATTGCGGGCATGTGGGGGGCACACCAGGGTTGGGGGGAGCGCACGGCCCCGTGCAGTAGTGACTCGTGGCAGCCACCACTCGTTTGCCTCGGGGCTGTGCAGCTGCTGGCTGTTGGGACTCGAGCCTCACGTCTGCATCCCTGACAGCAAAGGCCCCGGGCAGAGCCTGCCGGGGCGTGTGGGACCCCAAGACAGTGTGTGGCTTCCTCCTGCGCCCTCGCTGTGCCGGGGATCTGGAGAGCTGGGAGAAGCCGCTCCTGCCCCCCCACCACCCCGCCAGGGACCGTCCACCACTGCCGGCTCACCCCCGTCCTGCCCACCACGCCACGCGCACCCTTCCTTGGGGGTCCCTGTGACTGAGCGCCGGCGTGGCTGACCCGCCTTACAGGCTGTGCAGGGTCGCAGGGCAGTGGCAGCGCAGCCCAGCGCAGCCCGGGAAGTGTGAGGAGGTGCGGTTCTCCATAGGCAGCCCCAGCCTCCACGCAGCTAAAGCAGCAAAGCCGCGTTCACTCCCATGTGGGTCGGCTGGCGACTCTCCACACCTGAGTGCTGGGGGCCGCAGGGCCTGCTGAGTGGGCTGTCCGGGGCGCACACCCGCCTGGCCACGGCAGCCCAGCCCAGCTTGCGGCCCCCATGCCCCGCGCTCCTGGAAGGGCCCAGCTTAGTACGTGGGGCCCATGGGCTCTGCCTTGGGGTCACGGAGCCTGACCCCCCTCCCCCTCCCCCCGGCCTGTCTGGTGTACAGGCTGAGCTTCAGCGACAGCGAGAGCGACAACAGTGCCGACTCCTGCCTGCCCGGCCGCGAGCCCCCTCCCCCCCAGAAGCCACCCCCGCCCAGCAGCAAGGTGAGCCGGAGCCGGGGCAAGGGTGCAGCACAGGGAGGCCCGGGCCACCTTGGAGAGGGCTTGGGGGTTGTGGGGTGCTGGAGAGGCATGGGCCAGAGCTCAGAGCCCCCTGGGGCCCCACAGGCACCAGGCCGGAGGAGCCCTGAGCCGTGCAGCAAGCCAGAGAAGATCCTGAAGAAGGGCACCTATGACAAGGTACAGCCGGCGGTGGCTGGGTGAGGCCCTCGGTCCCTAGAGGTGGCCGTCTTCAGCGGGGGTGCCTGTGCTTTGCTGGCATGGGCCGCATAAGGGTTGGAGGTGGGCTTGGCCTGGGGGCAGCCCTGGTGACCCTCTGCGCCCCCAGGCCTACACAGATGAGTTGGTGGAGCTGCACCGGAGGCTGATGGCGCTGCGGGAGCGCAACGTGCTGCAGCAGGTACGGAGCAGGGGGGGGGAGGAGCATGCTGCAGCAGGTATGGGGGGAGGGGTGGAAGGAGCATG
>NW_012267280.1:2948466-2958463 GCF_000151885.1 Dipodomys ordii | reverse complement strand
ATGGAGGGATGGGTGGGGGGAGCGTGCTGCAGTGGGTACAGGGGGAGGGGCTGGGGGAGCGTGCTGCAGCGGGTACTGAGGGGCCCAGGTGGGACAGGGCAGGATGAACACTTCTGGTGGTGGTACAGTTGAGGCCTGGCCTGGAGACCCCATGACTGACCCCCTGTCCACCTTGCAGATCGTGAACCTGATTGAGGAGACTGGGCACTTCAATGTCACCAACACCACCTTTGACTTCGACCTCTTCTCCCTGGACGAGACGACCGTGCGCAAGCTGCAGAGCTACCTGGAGGCTGTGGCCACATGACCCTGGGCCGGATGCCAGGCCCTGCCACCCGGGTCCCAAGAGGCCGCGTTCAGGCCCCACCTGCCTTCCTCTCCACTCACCTGCCTGCAGCACTGCCTTAGAGACCGCCGCCGCCGCCCTTGGCCCTCATGGCCAGCTGCACTTTCTGGGGTGGCTCCCTTCCGACTGGCCCCCCACCCACCAGGAGACCAGGGGCCCCAGGGCCAGGCAGCCCGGGCCTGGGCCGTGGCTCAGCTGCGCGCACCATCGCCCGGCCCCCCCTAAAAGGCGGTTTGTGTTGAAGGCAGCGTTGGGCCTGGTTCTGGGGAGGGGAACTCGCCCCGCCTTGGGCCCAGCCCCCAGGCTCTCCCTTCTCCCATGCCAGGCTGTGTGGTGCCATGTCACTGCCTGGGCCTCCCTCAGCAACCAGGGCATCCCGCCACCCTGAACGGTTCGCGTGAGCCCCTCGGCTGCCTGCCCACCTGCCAGGGGACTCCAGGGGGCTTCGTCTGTGCGGCCCGGCAGCCCCTCCCTCCGTGCCAGCCACGGTGCGCGCCGGGCCTCCCGCTGTACAGCTCTGTGTAGATTATTATATGTGTGTGCCCGGGTCACGAGCGGTTCCCTGTGCGTTTCTGTGGCCGGTGCACGTGGGGGTGGGGGGCGTGGGCTTGTAGGTTAACGTGTCTGAGTCTGTGTGCGAGGCGCCCGCCAGGGCCACAGGAGCTGCCCCCGCGGCGCCCTCCCCCTCAGCATCCTCTTCCTCCCCTTTTGTTGATCAAGTCTTCAAACTTGGAGAAAAAAAAAATGAGCTTTTGCCAAATAAGATGGGATCATCCGTGTCCGAGGAGGCGGGGAGGCCGCAGAGCACCGCGTGCCCGCGTGGCGGGGCCCCGCCACAGCCACGGGCCCCCACAGCCTCCCCTCTGGCCTGGGCCTCCACCTCCACTGCTGCGGTCCTCACTGGCCTCCCAGAGACTTAGCTCCCGTTCACCCCAGACTGTCCAGGGCCAAGCCCCCCCACCTTCCAGGGCACTGAGCCCTTACGCCGTTAGCACCCTGGGGTCTCCCGGGGCCCCAACTTCAAGGCTCCTCAGCCCCTCCTGACTTCAGAGTCGTCTCAAGCATTCACGCTCTGTCCACGGTGTTCGAAAGAGGACCGGGGACCCAAGGGGACCCCACGCTGCTCCGGGACAGATTGCTCTCCACGATGAGTGTAGGTAAGGAGGCCCCGCCCTGCCCTGCTGCCCACGGGCCCCCGAGCGCTCCTGGGGGACTTCGGCCTCCAAGGCTCCCCCAGGGCCCCCCCAAGCCCACTGCCTCAGCGCCAGCACCCCGGCCCCGGGCAGGCCAACAATACTCCAAAGCTGGCACTCTCCAGAAACTCCAAGATACTGGACGAAAGAACTCGGCAACATGGCAGCTGTGACTCCGAGGCCGGGGCACCAGTGGGGCCTGGGGCCGTAGAGCTGGTCTTCCTCTAACTTGGGATGGCCGGGGTCTGCAGGGCAGCCCGGCTGCGCCAGCCCACCCCCCACCCCACTCCACCCGCCCGGCCTCCGGAAGCTCCAAGTCTTCTCCGTTACCTCCACCGCCCTCCAGCGCCCAGCGGGGACTGCCAGGGGCCCTGCTGCTCCCCGCCCCGCGGGGCCGGCGCTGCGCCGTGCTGCCCGCCCCCAGCACCACCCTGGAGCCACGGGCACGCAAGGTATGGATGCCCAGTGCCCGCACCGCGCCTGGACACGGGTGCGGAGGAGCGTCTGTCACGAGTCACAGGATTGTTTCCGTCCTGGATTTTAAACTGTTTTTTTTTTTTTTTTTTGTTAAATTGTGAATTGATGGAGGAGTTTTATAGGAAAAAAAAAGTGAAATAAAGTCCAATGAGAAAGCAGGCCTCAGTGTCCACGCCTGGCCCCCAGCCAGCCTGTGCCCCCAGCCAGCCCGTGCCCCCAGCCAGCCCGTGCCCCCAGCCAGCCCGTGCCCCCAGCCAGCTCTCCAGACCTCTGTTGTCGCGCATGCCCCAGCCTCTCGCATTTGTTACCATGGCAGTACACAGATGCAGCCCCGGGACCCTCTCAGATCAGCAGGCTCATGTCCTTGGCTGTGCTTCATTGTGTTCGTGGGCACAGAAGTGACTGCCAGCCTCTGTCCCCACCCCCACCCCAGCCCGGGGCCCCTCTGACCCCGCCTGTGTCTATGTCTTTGAGACATTTGCCATAATTTCCCCACGAGAGTCGTGAGGGGTCCTCCGTGGGCCCTCCCGTGTACTGCCTGACCTGCCCGCCCTGTGCTCCCTGATTTTCTTGGCAGGTGGGGACCACGGACACGGGTACGTGTCATTGTGGGAGGGAGGGGCTGAGCTCATGCCTCACCTCCGTTCACTCCAGACCCAGGAGCCCCCAGTCCCAGGGTGTCCCCAGACACCATGCAGGGACACGGGTGGGGGGCAGGAGGGTGGGCCAACAAGATCACCGCCCTAAATGAGCAGACCCCCTTAAGTAAAGCAATTTTATTTTTACAATTCAAAGTCCTGTGGCTCTGGCAGGCCTGGCAGCTCTGGGCCCTGCCTGCTGGGGTGGGGCATTGCCCAGTGGCCTCTCCTCTGGGGCTGCCCCCTTAACAGACCCACAGGAAGAATGGGGGGAGGAGGGAGGTCACAACTAATGTGGCAAAAGAATGAGGTAAGGGCTCCTTCACAGCCGCTAACTACTCATACAATTTCTGGATCTCCTCCTTGTACATCTTGGTCACGGTCCCTCTCTTCAGTTTCGTAGTGGCTCCTGCAACAGAAGCAAGCCCAAGGTAGAGGGTCTTGTGCTCCAAAGGGTCCCCAGCTAGTCCTGGCATGCCAGATGCAGGGGTTTAGAAAACGTGGGGTGAGCTGGGCACTGGTGACTAGTTTCCTATAATCTCAGGTGCTCAGAAGGATTAAGATCAGAGGAAGGGTTCAAAGCCAGCCTGGGTAAGAAAGTCTGTGGGACTCCTTTATCTCCAATAAAACACTCGGAAAACCAGAAGTGGCGCTGTGGCTCAAAGGGCAGAGTGCTAGCCTTGAGCTGAAGAGCTGAGGGACAGCGCCCAGGCCGCGAGTTCAAGCCCCACAACCGACAAAAAAAAAGCCAGCCTAGGCAGTGAAGTCCATGAGACTCTTGTCTCCAGTGAACCACCAGAAAGCCACAAGTGGAGCTGTGGCTCAAGTGGTAGAGCATTAGCCTTGTTCAGGGACAGTGCCTAGGCCCTGAGTTGGAACCTCAGGGCTGGCACCAGGAAGGAAGAATAAGATTCGGGGTTGAAGGGAGCCCCACTTGGGAGCTCCAGACGCTCACCGAGCTCGCCGCCACACACGGAAAAGTCTGTGTCCAGGACGACCCACTTGAGCACCTTGTAGCTCTCGGAGGGCGCCTCCTCGTTGGCAGCCTCCATCCCCTGCTTGATGAAGTTGTCCACGATGGGATCCCGGCCTTCCAGCACGTCACTCAGCCAGGTGGCCTGGCTCTTCAGGCTCCGGCACACAGCCACCACCTCATTGGTCAGCGTGGTCCGCGGCTCCCCTGTCTCCCAGTTGACCTGGCACTGCAAGGGGAAATGGAGTCAGGCCCCTCTGGGTCACCACACCCCACACTGGGGGCTCGCCACATGTTCCCCACACCTGGACCCTGGGTTTTTCTCGTATACATTTTGTTTGCTTGTGCCAGTGCTGAGATTTGAACTCAAGGCCTGAACACCATCCCACAGCTTTTGGGTTTGATTCCTCAGCACCACATAAACAGAAAAATCCGGAAGTGACACTGTGGTTCAAGTGGAAGGGCGCTAGCCTTGAGCTGAAGAGCTGAGGGGCAGTGTCTAGGCCCAGAGTTCAAGCCCCACAACCGACAAAAAACAACTACACATTGGAGCTGGGGAGCGACTCTGCTCCAGCGAGGGGTCCGCAGGCCCCCCTCACTGAGCCTCTGTCCCCTCATCTTGTAACAGGGCGTCAGCCCCCATGCCACCCACCACACAGGGACGTGGCACCGGGTACCTTCAGCGTAAGGAGGGCAGACAGGAACGGGTGGTCCTGGCCCACCACCACCACATAGTGAACAATGGGGATATGGTTCTTCACCCGCTCCTCAATGGGGTTTGGGTTGATGGCCTCTCCGGAGCTCAGCGTGATCATATCTGTGTGCAGGAAGAGCAGGCATTTGCCCCCCCCAAAATAAAACAAACCTAACACGGAGTGGTGGTCAGGATGGGGACTGTCCCAGAGCAGCCCTGACTTACAGAAGCAGACCCCAATGCACAGGAGACACCCCTGGGTCAGGGCAGTGGTTCATGCTTATAAGTCTAGCTATGTGAGAGGTAGAAATGAGGAGAATGAGAACCAGCAAGGGTGAAGAAAAAAAAATGTTAGCAAGACCCCATATCTCAATAATAGGTCAGGTATGGTGGCACAAATCTGCTAGCTCAGCCAAGCAGAAAGCCACAAGTAGGAAGGGTCGCCAATCCCAGGCTGGCTCTGGAGAAAAACAGGAGTCCTTATCTGAAAATGAGCTCAAGCTCAAAATGGCTGTGGGCCTAGCTCAGCAGCAGAGCACTAGCCTGGCAGGTGCAGTCTTAAGTTCAAAACCCACTACTGAGCCCAGCCCAACCTAACCTTGTAATCCTAGCTACTCAAGAGGCTGAGATCTGAGAATTGTGGTTCAAAGCCAGGCCCAGGCAGGAGGAGCTGGGACTCAAGGGGTAGAGTGCTAGGTTGAGCAAGAAAAGCTAAGAGCTTTAACTTGGACTCAGGCCCTGAGTTCAAACCCCAGTACAAGTCACACATCACACAAAGACATCCAGTGTCATCCTAGCTACTCAGGAGGCTAAAATCTGATGATAGTGGTTCAAAGCCAGCCCGGACAGGAAAGTCCAGGAGACTCTTATCTCCAATGAACCACCAGAAAACCGGAAGTGGCACTGTGGCTCAAGTGGTAGAGCGCTCGCCTTGAGCTGAAGAGCTGAGGGACAGCGCCCAGGCCCAGAGTTCAAGCCCCATGACTGGTCAAAGAAAAAAAATAATCCAGCATTGACAAAAATCCAAACCGGACTTAGGGTTTCCTGTGCTTTTCGCAAGTGCACAAACCACACCGCCGTGGGCAGCCGCCCTGCAGGCCCGGCTGTATCTCCCTCACCCTTGGTGCTGCCCAGGATGTAGAGGAATTTGTCGGAGTCCAGGAAGCCCATGTCCATGGTGTGCATCCAGCCCTGGCTGTCTATCCTCTGGCGCGTGCTCTCGAAGTCGTTGAGGTAGCCCATGAAGATGTGCCGGCCCCACACGCATATGTTGCCGATGCCCTCCTCATTCTCCTCTTCCACCTTCGTATTGGTGTTCAGCAGCGCCTTCCCACAGCTGGGGGCAGGAAGACGGTTGGGACACACGCCAGACACGTCCCCCACCAGAGCAGGGGACCCCTAGCTTTTCCTCCCTGGGCTGTCCCTGAGCTCTTCAGCTCAAGGCGAGCGCTCTGCCACTTGAGCCACAGCGCCACTTCCAGTTTTCTGGTGCTTTATTGGAGATAAAAGTCCCACAGACTTTCCTGCTCGGGGTTGGCTTTGAACCATGATCCTCAGATCTCAGCCTCCTGAGTAGCTAGGATTATAGGTATGAGCCACCAGCACCTGGCTCCATGAAACTCTCATCTCCAACGAACCACCAGAAAATGGAAGTGGTGCTGTGGCTCAAGTGATGGAAGAGTGCTAGCCTTGAGCAAAAGAAGCTCATGGACAGCACCCAGGCCCTGAGTTCAAGCCCCACAACTGGCACACATACAACAGACACACACAAAGATATCATGGTTTCCATCTTGATGTTGTATGCGAGCCAGCTGCCATCTTGAATGACACTCTAGCATCTCTGTGGAGAAGTCCACTGAAGGTCTCTTACTATGGCCTTGCAGGGAGGGATACTGGAAGATGTCCCTCCTCCCCGGCCCAGCGTTCGGATGAGAACACGGACAATAGCTTGACCAGGAGCCAGGCTGCCCAGCTTGGAAACAGCTCCCCTTCCCCATCCATCCTCCGCCCAAACCTGCTGCTGTGCTAAGTTGCTAACTAGCAGACATTTTTTTTTTCTGTGTCAGCCCTGGGGCTTGAACTTAGGGCCTATAAACTGTCCCTGAGCTTTTGTTCAAGTCTAGCAGTCTGCCACTTGACCCACAGCTCCATTTCTGGTTTTGTTTATTTGGTGGTTAACTGGTGATAAGTCTCATGGACTTTCCTGCCTGGGCTGGTTTTGAACCGCGATCCTCAGATCCCAGATTCCTGAGTAGCTAGGATTACAGGTGTGAGCCACTGGTGCCCAGCTGGATTATTATTATTTTTTTTTGTACAAGCCCTGGGGCCTGAATTCTGGGCCTGGGCACTGTTCCTCAGCTCTTCAGCTCAAGGCTAGCGCTCTACCACTTGAGCCACAGCGCCACTTCCAGCTTATGTGGTGCTGAGGAATCAAACCCAGGGCCTCATGCATGCGAGGCAAGTGCTCTACCACTGAGCCACCTTCCCAGCCCTCACATTAACTTTTATATAGAAGCAGATAAATGAATACAAGACAAATGAATGCAGGAGAGGCTCACGGGACGGCTGAGGCTGGCTGACTTGGCCAATAGCATGCTCCCTGTATGTATTTGAGGTTGGGAAAACCTCAGTGTTCTGTCTGTCCATCCCTCCAACAAGACCCACCTGAGCAGCCGGAAGGCCTGGTGGCTGGAGACCGTGTGGATGCCCGTGCACTCGGACAGGCCGTAGAGCTCAAAGATGGAGATGTTGAGGCTGAGGAAGAAATCCAGGGTGGTTCTAGGGAGCCCCATGCCGAGGTTGAAGAACTGCTCACAGCGGCTGAGGCCCAGGAACTTCTTGACGGGGTCAAAGATCAGTTTCTTGGCCACGCCGAAGCACAGCGGGGGGTGGACCTGCCTTGAGAAGCAGGTGGGTGCCACGTGAGCGTCTGGTGGCCTGGCCACACCATCCCTGGCCCCGGTGCCTGCCGCCCGCCTCCCATCCCCGCCTCGGCTCACCCAAACATGCGTCTCTGGTTAGTTCTGAGCCCCAGCTTCATGGCCCAGTCATTGACCTTCCTGCGGAACCTGCCCAGCTCCAGCTGGCTGGTCTTCAGGTTGTCCCGAATCAGGTCCCAGATCCAGGGCACGCCGTAGAAGGTGGTGGGCTTCACTTCTCGAAGCAGTTCAAACAGGAAGCCCTAGGGAATGAGGATGGAGATAGGGTCAGGGACAGGGGGCTAGGCAGTGATCCGAGTGGGACCCCATTGAGTCCAGGACCAACCAGGGCCTGAGGGAAGCAGAGCTGGGGTGGTGCTGGTGGTTAAGTAATGACTCCCAGAGCCCAGCACCCACCGTGCCTGGCGTGCACCAGCTGTGGGTCTCAGGAGGCAGCGCCTACGCCTGAACTCTGAGTGGGGCGTGGAATGGAGGCCCCGAGGTTGATGCAAGGTTGGGGGAGAGGGAGAGAAGCATAAAGAGGGATAGAGGATAGATATATGGGGTTGTGCATATCTGTAATTGCAGCTCTTCTAGAGGTGGAAGAGGACCATAGGTCAAAGCTGGCCCTGGATAAAAGTGCAAGACGCAAAAGATAGGCATTGTAGCTGGGCGCTGGTGGCTCACACCTGTAATCTTATTCAGGAGGCTGAGATCTGAGGATCATGGTTCAAAGCCAGCTCGGGCAGGAAAGTCTGTGAGACTCTTATCTCCAATGAACCACCAGAAAACTGGAAGTGGCGCTGTGACTCAAGTGGTAGACTGTTTGCCTTGAGCTGAAGAGCTGAGGGACAGCGCCCAGGCCCAGAGTTCAAGCCCCATGACTGACCAAAATATATATATATATGTGGATGTTGATGGCTCATGCCTATAATCCTAGCTACTCAGGAGACTCAGTTCTAAGGATTGGCATTTGAAGCCGGTCTGGGCAGGAAAACCTGTGAGACGCTTTTTTTTTTCCGGTTATGTGGTGCTGAGGAATCGAACGCAGGGCCTCAGGCATGCAAGGCAAGTGCTCTACCCCTGAGCCACCTTCCCAGCCCAGCCTGGGAGACTCATATATCGTTACCCAGCAAAAAGGCTGGCCATGTTTGTTGATGAACTATTAATAACTATGAACAGTGCTATCATATACTTTGAATTTTCTTATGATAGCATGATAATAAAAATTACCTTATTCACCTGTGTTTGTTGTTGTTTATTTTGAAACAGGATCTCATTGTATAGCCCGGGCAAGCCTTGAACTTGAGATCCTCCCACTTCAGCCTCCTGAGTGCTGGGATTATGAGTGGGAATCACTACACCCAGCTACCTCATCTTAACCGTGTCTAAGTGCGCACAGCAGCCCACAGGGAGCAGCGTCACATGGCCGTGCCGTTGTGGCCATTCATCACCTCCAGAACTTTCCATCTCCCTCAACTGAAGCTCTATCTCCATCGAACACTTAATTCTCCTCCCAGTGCTAGCGCCCCCCATCCTAACTCCCGTCTCTGTGGCTCTGATAACTGTAAGGAGGTCCTTCTGTGTCTGCTGTATCACTGGGCTCCCTGTCCTCAAGTTCCTCCATGTTGGAGCAGGTGACACAAGCTCCTCCCCTTTTCATGACCCCGTGTGGATGGACCGCAGAGCTACGTCAAGCAAGCTTCCTGCATTTGCCATCTGGGCCCTCGTGGGTGGTCTACGTGCCTCCTGCTCTCTGTAATACTAGCCCTCATCAATTCCATCCCCATGCACTTCACACATGAGGAAACTGGGGCCCAGAGACCAGGAAGGCTGGAGACCATACGGCCTGTAGGTAGGGGGTTATGAGACTAGGAGCACGGTTCATCACTCACTGCACCAGGGGGAGAGTCAGTGTCTTTCCCAGCTTCTGGTGGGGCAAAATAGAGCGTCCCGGCCACAGCGATAGCCACCCACATGTCGAGGATCTGGACGGAGATGATGCTGAGCGGCAGGTAGCTCACCAGGATTTCCTGTCCCTCCGGGGGACACTTGTAACACAGGCTCTGGACAGTCGCCGCCGTGGTCCAGGTGATCTGAAAGACCAGAGGCCAGTCACCTGCCCTTGGTTCTGTTCCTGCTCCCCCCCCCCAACTCGGATCCCGGGGCAAGGGAGGCCGGGGGACAGGGCTGGGGACCGGGGCCATCCAGGGCGCTTACGTTGTCATGACTCAGCATCATGAGCTTGGGCGGGCCTGTGGTCCCCAGGTTGTAGACCAAGGCGCAGCACTGGTTCGGCTTCTGCCTGTCGATGGTGTGGTCCAGCCTGTCTTCTGATACACTGTCCGCCAAATCCAGGAACTGCTGCCACTGTGGAAAGGCCAGCGGTGGTGGTGGGCTTTGGGGAGGGGGCACAGGCGGTCCCTGAAAGGGTCTCCCCCCGGACACACACCCTCCTGGCTGGGCACCATACCGAATACAGATTGGCCTGCGTGGTTTTCAGTTCCTCCTTGTACTGTACAATGGCCTTGAGGTAGGTTAGAGAGCCCAAGATCTACGGGACACAGTAGACAGGAAGTGACCCCTGGCGCCAGCCCCTTGCTGCACAGGCAGGCAATGTCCCCAAGGCCTACGCCTGAGTGTCAGAGCTGTGTTCCTTTTCATAGCTGTGTAATGTTCCAGTGGATGATAGAGTTGGTGTGGACTCAGCTGTTGATGGAAACTTGGTCCTTCCTTCCTTCCTTCCTTCCTTCCTTCC
>NW_012267280.1:2912486-2948140 GCF_000151885.1 Dipodomys ordii | reverse complement strand
GCGAGCGCTCTACCACTTGAGCCACAGTGCCACTTATGATTTTCTGGTGGTTTATTGGAGATAAGAGTCTTGTGAACTTTCTTGCCTGGGCTTGTTTTGAACTGTGATCCTCAGATCTCAGACTCCTGAGTAGCTAGGATTACAGGCGTGAGCCACCAGCGCCCAGCTTCTCATGGAGTTTTTTGCCCAGGCTGGCTTTTTTTTTTTTTTATTAACCAACGATATAAGTTCTTTTACTTAATATATATAACATACAAAATAAGGTAAAAGGAAGAAACAGAAGATTTCTTGGCATACATGATGCAATACACAAAGAACCCTCATGAGTAGTCACTCCATATACGTCCATTTCCCTGTGGCAAAATGTGAAAGGCTGACTTATAAACACAAACAGCATCCAAACAATGGATTTTGGACATTTCTTCCCACTCTGCAATTTACTCTACTTTTGACTGCAATAAACACAAAAATTATCTCCAAAAAAAAGCTGTTTTTAGGGGCTGGGAAGGTGGCTCAGTGGTAGAGCACTTGCCTCGTATGCATGAGGCCCTGGGTTCGATTCCTCAGCACCACATAAGCAAAAAGGAAAAAAAAAATCGGAAGTGGCGTTGTGGCTCAAGTGGTAGAGCGCTGGTCTTGAGCTGAAGAGCTGAGGGACAGCATCGTAGGCCCAGAGTTCAAGCCCCACGACGGAAATAAACAAATAGGTCAAGGGCGGCGTGGCAGGGCCAGGCCCTGGCTGTGTGTGGCACCCGGGGCACAAACACAGGCTCTGACAATTATCATGTAGCTGGGATTTGCTGCCCAGGACCCTGGTGCAGTGAGGTAAGCCCAGCTCTCTCAGAGGGAGCCCTCAGAGGTCGGGGTGAGGGGGCAGAAGGGCCCGGGGGCACCAGCAGGCTCCCCCCTCCCCCCCATGGCCGACCTGGTTGATCTTCTGCAGCTGTTTGTTGTTGTCTACCACAAAGACGTTCATCTTTGTGGTCTCTGCAATCAGTTGGCAGACTTTGGAGGAGCTGGAAGACAACATCGCCACGGAGATGCCTCTAGAAGGAGAAAGGGGTACGGGTGGCTCTGAGCGCCTGCGGTGGGGGTTTCAAGAGTCACTGATCACCCCCACTACTTCCTGTTTAAAGGTTGGACTTAGGGGAGACCCCCCCCTTTAGGATGGCTATTTTGGGTGGATGCAGGGTATGATCAGTGCTGGGGGAATCTTAAGGAATACAGAAGGAAGGGATGTGACTGTGGGGTTTCACAGGATGTATATGAGTTTTCTGGAGAGAATATTCTGGAAGCACATGCCAAGAGTGCTCAGGACTGATAGATCCCTCTGAGCATAGTCTAAAGCGGAGTGGGGGTCGGCTGGCTTCCTGGCTGGGGGACTCTGCTGCCAGACCCTCCCTGCCACCAGGGGCGCCCTTACCCCGCCATGATGGAGGCGATGCTGGCAATGACCCACTCTGCAGAGTTGGAGCCCATGATCCCCACGCCGTGGAAGCGCTGCAGGCCCAGCTGGGGGAGGAGGCCAGGCTCAGCTCAGCTGCACTACCCCACCATCGCGAGGCCTGGGCCACCCTTCCTTTTGCTGGCGGTTTCTTCTCCCCCCACCCCCACCCCCAGGGGACAAGTGGGGACACCTGTAGACAGTTTGTGGATTATGACTCCAGGCAAGGAAGGGCATGGCGTGGACTGTCATCGGTCTTGGGGCTTGAACTCAGGGCCTGGGTGCTGTCGCTGCTCTGTTTTTTGTTTTTGTTTTTTTTGCTCAAGGCTAGCATGCTAGCACTTTGAGCCGCTTCTGGCTGCTTTTTATTTATTTATTTATGTATTGGTGGTTCATTGGAGATAAGAGTCCCCCAGAGCCAGGTGCCGAGGGCCCAATCCTGTAATCATAGCTACACAGGTGGCTGAGATCTGAGGATTATGGTTTGAAACCAGCCTGGGCAGGAAAGTCTGTGAGACTTTTTTTTTTGTCGGTCATGAGGCTTAAACTCTGGGCCTGGGCGCTGTCCCTCAGCTCTTCAGCTCAAGGCTAGCACTCTACCACTTGAGCCACAGCACCACCTCTGCTTTTTATTTTTTGCTTATGTGGTGCTGAGGAATCGAACCCAGGGCCTCATGCATGCAAGGCAAGCACCCTACCACTGAGCCACATTCCCAGCTCCAGTGAGAATCTTATCTCCAATGTCATATGAGAAAGGGAGAGGGAGGGAGGGAGGGAGGGAGGGAGAGAGAGAGAGAGAGAGAGAGAGCATGCATTTGTGCAACCAGCATCCAGGAAGGGCCTCTCTAAGGAAATTCCACTAGTGGAGATCATCAGAACTGTAGCGCTGGAGGCATGGAGCACCTGCCCAGCAAGTGCAAGGTGAGCTCCAGGGTTCAAATCCCAGTGGTACTAAAGCTGATTTGTTATGCAGCGTGTGCAGAGCTGCTTGATGTGTGTGAATCCTTGTCGCTAAGCTATAACCTAGCTGCTATTTTGTGTGTGTGTGTGTGTGTGTTTAAATACTGAAGCCAGGCATTGGTGGCTCACACCTGTCACCCCAGCTACTCAGGAGGCTGAGATCTGAGGATCACGGTTCAAAGCCAGCCTGGGCAGGAAAGGCCACGAGACTCTGATCTCCAATGAACCGCCAGAAAACTGGAAGTGGCGCTGTGGCTCAAGTGGTAGAGCGCTCGCCTTGAGCTGAAGGGCTGAGGGACAGCGCCCAGGCCCAGAGTTCAAGCCCCACGACCGACAACAAACAAGCAAACAAATAAAAATACAAATAAGCATTCAGGACCGCAGCAAGGCCACAGCCCGGCAGGAGCAGGCCCACGGGGAAAAGTAACGCCGCGCATGCGCAGAAGACGAGAAGACCGGTGCGCGCGGGAGGCGCCTGCGCAAAGGGTCCACGCAGGCGCAGTGCGGCCTGGGCAGGCGCGCGGGCCGGTTCGGGGCCGGTACCTGGAGGAAGGCCTTGGCGACGCGCCGGCACTCCTCGTACAGCTCGATGTAGGAGAACAGGTGCCAGCGATCCTTGTACTTGGAGCAGAGCGCGAGCTGGCTGCCGAACTTGGTGGCGGTGCCCAGGACCATGTCGTGCACGGTGACGGGCTTCTCCTCCTCCTCATCGTCCTTGTTCAGCCGCAGCCGCACCTCGCCTTCGCACTGTGTGGTCCAGTAGATGCGGCCTGCGGGCGGGCGCGGGGCCCATGCGAGGGAGTCCCAGTGGGGGTCGCGGGGTCACGGTGGGGGGGGTCAGGAGGAGGGTGTCTCAGGGTCACCGGGAGGGGTCACAGTGTGGCGGCGGTGGGGGGTCACATTTCATTGAAAGGGAGGCTGGTTCATGGGGTTCTGGGGGTCCAAAAGGGAGTGCGACCAGGCAGCGTCGGGTGTGGCACAGATGGTGACAGGAGCACAGAGAGACAGAAAAACGGATGCCATGACCCGGACAGGTGGACAGACATCGGGACCAGAGAGGAGGCCACACACCTGGCACCCCCACCCCATCCCACCGCCTGGCACCCAGGCAGGCAGGCAGGAGCACAGAATGCACACCTCTGAGGGTCTCAGGGTAGGGGACCCCCATGCCCTGCCCCCCCTCTCCCTGGGACTCAGTTGCCCTCACCTCTGGTTCTCCTTTCTACATGGGCCCTAGAGAGCATCATGATCTTGCTTCAGCTCATGCAGCTCTCCAGGCGTCTTTTGTTCCCCTGCAGGGTAATCCACAGGACATCGTGGCTGCCTATGCTGGGCTTCCTACCTGCCAGGGGGAACAGAAGGCTGCAGAGCACCCAGTGGGGCACACAGGTGGGTGCAGGCCCCTCAGGAGAGGAGTAGGGTCATGAGGGCCCTGCGGCTGGTATGGGAAGACAAGGGTGAGGGAAGAAGGAAATGGAAAGCCAGGCATGGTGGCTTACGCCTGTCATCCCAGCTACTCGGGAGACTGAGATCTGAGGATCATGGTTCAAAGCCAGGCAGTCCCAATAGGAAAGTCCATGAGACTCTTACCTCCAATGAACCACCAGAAAACCGGAAGTGGCTCTGTGGCTCAAACTGGTAGAGTGCTAGCCTTGAGCAAAAACAGCTCAGAGACAGCACTCAGGCCCTGAGTTTGAGGACAGGCAAAAAAAAGAAAGAAATGTAACAAAACAAACTTAGTGTTTTCTAATACCTTCTATGGCCACTGGGCTGCACAGTTTGTCACTGGAGGAGTGGCAGAGTGGGGTTAGATACACAGTGCATGCCCTGAGGTCCACACACACTTCACCCCTCTGTCATTAATGGGGTAAGGCAGTCTCACCAACTTTGTCACCTCCCTGCTTTAGCCTTAGGTGACCAGCAGTTTCCAGAACATTCCAGCCCTTGTGATATCACTGGATTCCACAATCTAGCATGCCATGATGGTGATATGGCCCATTACCCCCCTTTTGAGACTAGTGTTTGGGGAGAAAGGGGGTGTCTGCCCACACTCGTTCCCCACCCCCATCATCCAAGGTCCTGGTCCCCCCAGGGAGAAGCTGAGACAGTGTTGGGCTCAGATCTGGCCGTGAGAGGGACTCTGAGTTATTGTCTCTTGAGTGGAAGAGTTCAGGGGCCTGAAGAGGGGGAGAGAAGTGGGGGACAGAGGGAAGATGGGACAGTCACTGAGGGTCCACAGACACCACCAGGTGTCTGAGCCCATGTACTGGTTGGTATCATTTGTGGTCTGTACATTTTTTTTTTTTTTGGTCATCAGTCGTGAGGCTTGAACTCTGGGCCTGGGCGCTGTGCCTGAGCTCTTCAGCTCAAGGCTAGGGTTCTCTACCACTTGAGCCACAGTGCCACTTCCAGTTTTGTGGTGGTTCATTGAAAATAAAGAGTCTCAAGATGTTTCCTGCCCGGGCTGGCTTTGAACGTGATCCTCAGATCTCAGCCTCCAGAGTAGCTAGGATGATAGGCGTGAGCCACCGGTGCCTGGCAAATCTGTACATTAAAAAAAAAAATCTTGAGGGGAGGACATTGTCCAGAAAGAAATGTACTCATTCTCTGACTTATGTAACTATAACTCCTCTGTATATCATCTCTATAACAATTTAAAAAATTAAAAATCTCCCAGATGTTTGGCACAGCTGGATGGATCCAGCCAGCAGAGTCCCTGCCAGAGCTGAGCCAGTAACCAAAACCATGCTGGTGCTCCTCTGAGCCAAATAAACCCTTCTATTGCCAGTGTCATCCTAGCTATTCAGGAGGCTGGGATCTGAGGATCCAGATTTTTTTTTTTTTGTCGGTTGTGGGGCTTGAACTCTGGGCTTGGGCACTGTCCCTGTGCTCTTCAGCTCAAGGCGAGTGCTCTACCGCTGTAGCCATAGCACCACTTCCAGTTTTCTAGTGGTTTATTGGAGATAAGAGTCTCATGGACTTTCCTACCCGGGCTGGCTTTGAACCAGCTACAGTGGGATGCATAAAACAGGAGGATTATGCTTAGAAAGTGACATGGTATCATAAAAAAAATATTCACTTCAAAAAATGGGGGAGAATGGCTGGCTGGCTGAGAAAAGCTCAGTAGCTTGTCTAATAAGCACAAAGCCCTGAGTTCAACCCCAGTCCAAGAATTAATCAGAAGCTGGGCACATCAGTGGCTCACACCTATAATCCTAGCTACTCAGGAGGCTGAGATCTGAGGATCACAGTTCAAAGCCTTCAAAGCCAGCCTGGGCAGGAAAATCAATGGAAACTCATCTCCAATTAACTACCAGAAAACTGGAAGTGGTGCCATGGCTCAAGTGGTAGAGTGCTAGCCTTGAGCAAAAGAGCTCAGGGATAGTGCCCAGGCCCTGAGTTCAAGCCCCATGACTAGTAAGAAAAGAAATGAATAATCCGACACCCATACAGTGGGTAGCTATAGAATACCTTGGATTTTTTCTTTTTTCTTTTTTTTGACAGTCCTGGGGCTTGAACTTAGGATCTGGACTCAGTCCTTGAGCCTCTTTATGCTCAAGGGTAGCACTCTACCACTTGAGCCATAGTGCCACTTCTGGTCATGGGGAGGGGGCATGTCCTCCATGGGAATGGTGAGACCCAGCCTCTTCTCTTGCATTCTGTTCCCTGGCCTCTGTGGGGTAAGCTGCCTCTTCTACCACAGGCTTCTGCCATGATGTTATACCTCACACAGCCTCAGAGCAAGCCAGCCAGCCACCACAGAACACTTAGAAGGCGTGAGCCAAAGCAAACCTTTCTTCCTTTTAAAGTTTGTTGTCTTGGGGCTTTTGTCTTCTGTCATAGCAATGGAGGATGACTCACACTGTAGCTGCTTTGTCCAGATGCTCATCATGAACCTCTTGTATGATAGGAGAATAAACACCCCTCTTGTCCAAGTTATTTCATCTTATTTTATTTTTTGTCAGTCACAGGGCTTGAACTCTGCCACTTTTGGTTTTCTGGTGATGAACTAGATTCAGAGTCTCATGGACTTTGCTACCCTGGCTGGCTTCAAACCACAATCCTCAGATCTCAGCCTCCTGAGGAGCTAGGATGACAGGTGTGAGCCACCAGCACCCTGATATTTTGTCATTTTAGACTTTGTTGCAACAGTAAAACTCAGTCTTAAAGATGGGATCAAGTAGCTGGGCATTGGTGGCTTATACCTGTCATCCTAGCAACTCAGGAGGCTGAGATCTGAGGATCTCGGTTCAAAGCCAGTCCAAATGGGAAAGCCCATGAGACTCCTATCACCAATGAACCACCAGAAAACTGGAAGTGGTGCTGTGCCTCAAAGAAGTAGAGTGCTCTCCTTGAGCTGATGATCTCAGGAACAGCACCCAGGCCCAGAGTTTAGTCCCCACGGCTGACCAAAAAAAAGACGGAATTAAGCAAGAATCACACCGGTTCCCAAGGATGGAAGGCAATGTCGGCCACTGGGCCCCTCCCAGGGCTTTTGGGTCTCAGTGACAACGATCTTCTCACGTTCTTATCAATGGATTTCTCACTGCCAGCCTTTGAGATGGGGACTGAGTTTTCCAGACTTAAAAATCCTGTTGCACAGTCGGGCAGAATTTGAACCCACTGCCCCCAGCTTGTCCTCACCCCACCAAACATTGCACCGTGTTCACACCTGGCCGAAAAATGACAGAAGACCGAGGTGCCTTATCGAGGTTTATTGGAAAGGTTTCCATGTGGCTTCCAGGCAGGCGAGTGAGTTTGGGGGTGTGGTTCTTCAAACTTGTGAAGGCGTTTTCTTTCTAATGTCTCATGGTCTTTTCTGTGGAGAAGAGAACAAATCAGCCATTGTACACTGGCCTCACCCCCCACAGCCCCCCCGCAGGAACAGCTGAGAGAGATCACATGAGCCATCGGCCCAACTCACGGTGGGAACTGACAAGCAGAGCAAGGGGTGACATTGTCCAAAGGGAAGCAGTGGCTCATACCTGTAATCCTAGCCACTCAGGAGGCTGAGCTCTGATGGTCGTGGTTCAAAGCCAGCCTGGGCTGAAAAGTCCCCATGAGAGTCTTATCTCCAATTAACCACCAGAAAACCGAAATGGTGCTGTGGCCCAAAGTGGTAGAATGCTAGCCTTGAGTGAAAAAACTCAGGGACAGTGCCCAAACCCTAAATTCAAACCCCAGGACCAACAGAGAGAGAGAAAGAGAGAGAGAAAGGAAGAAAGGGAAGGAAGGAAGGAGGAAAGGAAGGAAGGAAGGAAGGAAAAGAAGAAAGAAAGGTATTCATTACCTTTCATTGCCCCTCTATGCATCCCCTTATAATAACTAAAAAAAATAAAAATAGCTGGGCACTGGCGGCTCACTCCTGTAATCCTAGCTACTCAGGTGGCTGAGATCTGAGGATCATGGTTCAAAGCCAGCCCAGACAGGAAAGTCTGTGAGACTCTTATCTCCAGTTACCCACCAGAAAAGTGGAAGTGGCACTGTGGCTCAAGTGGTAGAGCACTTACCTTGAACTGAAGAGCTGAGGGACAGCGCCCAGGCCCTGAGTTCAACTCCCTGTACTGGCACCAAAAAGAAAGAAATCCACAAATCCATCATGCCTGGGGAAGGACAAGGGAGGGAGCATTGGTAACCAGTAGACACCTGGCTCCCTGGCAATGGCCTCTGGCCCTTATGCCATAATGAAATTGGGGTTACAATCACTGCCCCTGGGGGGCTGTGTGAATGGCGGAGATCAACCACAGGAATGTGTCACCCTTCACCAGGACCTGGTAGAGATGGCAGATGTGAGCCCTGCACTCCAACGTGTGTGTGTGTGTGTGTGTGTGTCCTGTGTCAGCTCTGCTGGCACACATAGTGGCCACCTGTCCCCTCTCCACCCCTAGTCTGGCAAATGCGGCGGAGTCTCACCTCCAGGCTGGCCACGTGCACGCATGGTCAGCAGTATCAGCAGTACAGAGTGTCGATCTGCGGTTTGTATTTCTGGATTATGAAATGTCTCCTCATTTTGGTCGTGGGACCTGCAGAGAAAGGCAGAGAAAGGGGTCAGGTTCCCCACTCATGTGTGTATGTGTGTGTGTGTTGTGGGTCTTGAACTCAGAGCCTGGGGGCTGTCCATGAGCTTCCTGCTCAAGGCCAGTGCTCTATCACTTGAGCCACAGCGCCACTTCCGGTTTCCTGGTGGCTAAATGGAGATGAGTCTTACAGATTGCTGGCTTTGAACCTCCATCCTCAGAGCTCAGCCTCCTGAGTAGCTGGGATTGCAGGTGTGAGCCCCGGTACCTGGCTGTTCCCCCTGTGCATGGTGGCAGGATGGGGACGCAGTCCCCCGCTGTGCAGGGCTTTGGGGCGATGGCTCCCCTGGGAGGAGTCTGGCTCTTATTCTCCTATTCGAGCTACCTGCTCTGGCAAGAAGAGCCTGGAAGGGCTCAGGGGTGGGGTGGGAGAAAGGGTTTGAGGGGCGGAGCAGCAGGCAGGCCCTGTGGTCAGTCCACTAGATCTTGGCAGCTTGAGTCCCCAGTGCAATGAGAGTAGCGGGCTGTGTGGCACTCACCCAGCTCCCCCCCTTGGATGGAGAAGTCTTTGTCCAGGATGAGCCACTTGCGAATCCTCTGGGCGTTGGAGGTGGCCTCCTGGTTCACGGCGTCGATGCCCTGCTGGATGGCCTTGTAGACCAGTGGGTCCTGCTGACCCACGATGTCCCGCACGGTTTTCGCCTGGCTGCCCACACTCTGGCAGAAGTTGATGGCGTCCCAGCTCAGGTTGTCCAGGGGCTCCCCGCTTTTCTGATCCATCTGACACTGACCCGGGGGACACCTGTGTCACCCCCACAGGCTCCACGGCCAATGCCATCCACCCCCCACCCCCCAATCAGGCCAGGATGCAGGCCCGGGGGTGGGGGCGCAGCCCGGGGAGGGTCACCTTGAGCGTCAGGAGCAAGCTCAGGAACTTGGCTCCATCTCCCACCAGCATGGCGTTGCTTACAATGGGGATTTTCTCCTTCACCAGGGTCTCAATGGGGATGGGGGGCACATTCTCGCCACCAGCAGTGATGAGGATTTCTGCAAGCACACCTGGCTCATCCGGGGCCTGACATGGAGGTACAACCCTCTCCCCACCCCCAACCCCCTCCAGCCCTGTGTCACCCATGGTGGTGTTCCCTTAGAGAACTCAGCAAGTGATGGCTTCCTACCAAGACTGTCAGCCCAGTGCACTGCACTGGGATGGCTCTGAGCGTGCGTGCATGCGTGTGTGTGTGTGTGTGTGTGTGTGTGTCAGTCCTGGGATTTGCACTCAGAGCTTGGATGCTGTCCCTGAGCTTTTGTGCTCAAGGCTGGTGCTCTACCACTTGAGCTACAGCTCCACTTTTGGCTTCTTATTGGCTCTTTGGAGATAAGTCTCTTGTGGACTTTCCTGCCTGGCCTGGCCTTGAACAGTGATCTTCTGATCTCAGCCTCCTGAGTAGTACAGGCATGAGCCACCGGCTCTTGGCTCTTTGTGTTTTGGTTATTACTCAACATACTGCTGTCTGGACAGCTTGAAGCACTTATGCCACAGAATGAAATAAGAAAGAATCAAATTAAAGGGAAGAAGTTAAACAATCCCTGTTTTCAGCTGTTTTTGTTACATCTAGGAAACCCTACAAAGACGCTACCCAAAACATTATTAAAACTGACTTCTAAAAAATTCAATAAAATTGCCCAACACCAGTGACTCATGCCTGCAGTCCCAGCTACGCTGGAGGCTGAAAGTAGGAGGATCACCACTAGAAGTCAACCTGGGCAGAAAAGTTTGTGAGACCCTGTCTCAAAAACATCCAGCAAGCTGTGTCCTGGTGGCTCGTGCCTGTAATCCTCACAACTCATGAGGCTGAGAACTGTTTAAAAACAGCCCAGGCAGAAAAGTCCATGAGATTCTCATATCCAATTAACAACAAAAAGCTATAAGTGAAGTTTTGGATCAACTGGTAGAACACTAGCCTTGAACAGAAAAGCTCAGGGACAGCACCCAGGCCCTGAGTTCAAGACCCAGGACTTGTATTAAAAAAAAAAAATCCAACTGGGCACCAGTGGCTCACGCCTATAATCCTAGCTATTCAGGTGGCTGAGATCTGAGGATTGAGGTTCAAAACCAGCCCAGGAAGGTAAGTCCATGAGACTCTTATCTCCAATTAACCACCAGAAAACCAGAAGTGGTGCTGTGGCTCAAGTGGTAGAGCTTGAGCTGAAGAGCCTTAAGCTAAAGAGCTGAGGGACAGCACCCAGTTCAAGTCTGAGTTCAAGACCCACCACCAACCCCAAAAATATCCATGCAAAAAGCAAGGATGGAGGCATGTCTCAAGTGTCAGAGTGCCAGTCTAATAAAGTATTGGGCTATGAGATCAAACCCCAGTACTGGCACATAAATAAATAAACAAACAAACAAATAAATTCAACTTTTTCAAATGTTTAAAAAAGATAGTCTTGCATTTTTGGGTCCAGTCGTGGGGCCTGAACTCTGGGCCTGGGCACTGTCCCTCAGCTCTTCAGCTCACTTCAGCTCAAGGCTAGCGCTCTACCACTTGGGCCACAGCGCCACTTCTGGCTTTTTTTCTTTTTGCTTATGTGGTGCTGAGGAATCGAACCCAGGGCCTCAGGCATGCAAGGCAAGCGCTCTACCACTGAGCCACCTTCCCAGCCCCTAGTCTTGCATTTTTGCCCAGGCCAGACTCATTCTCGTTCTCCTACTTACAGCCTCCTGAATAGCTGGGACTACAGAGTTACACTATCATACCTAGAGCTTATTATATTGACATGAGGGCTCACTAACTTTTTTTTTTTTACCTAGACTGGCCTTGAACTACCATTCCCTGATCCTTGCCTCACAAGTAGCTGAGATTGTAGTAAGAGCTATCACATCTGGCTCCTTGTACAACATCTTAATAACTCACTGCCTGAGTCTCAGGAGCCCTCTCCCAGATCCTAGCTTCTCCGTGTCTTGCTGGAATGTTCAGGGGACCATCTAGACAATGCTCTCTCTGTCTCTCATTGTATTTTCTACCCCTTGACACTCAAGCACCCCTAAATTTTGGCAAGCTTTAAAAGAGCCTCCTTTTCAATGGGGCTGGGAAGGTGGCTCAGTGGTCAAGTGCTTGTCTAGCATGCATGAAGCCCCTGGGTTTGATTCCTCAGTACCACATACACAGAAAATGCCAGAAGTGGTGCTGTGGCTCAAGTGGTAGAGTGCTAGCCTTGAGCAAAAGAAGCTCAGGGACAGTGCCCAGGCCCTGAGTTCAAGCCCCAAGGCTGGCAAAGCAATTAAAAAAAAATCCTCCTCTCCCAATGTTCTATCACATTACAGGGGAGGAAATGGAGGTCTGAGGCTTGTCTTTTCCAAGCCTCGACCCCCGGCAGGGAGAGGAATCAAGGGGTGTGCCTGAAGCCTAAGCCTGGATTGCATCGGGGTGGGGTGGAGCTACTCTGCATAGCCTGTCATGGAACAGAAGGTGGGTGGCTGGGGAGCCCATGCAGAGCCCAGCTCTGGGGCCCCCCGGGCCTCCGGGTACCTTTGATGCGGCCCGTGATGTACAGGAAGCCCTGGTTGTCCATGCGGCCCAGGTCCCCCGAGTGCAGCCAGCCCTCCTCGTCGATCACGTCTGCTGTGGCCTCCTTGCGCTCTAGGTAACCCATGAACACGTGCCGGCCCCACATGCATACCTCCCCGATGCCATCCTTGTTGGGCTGGAACAGCATATTCTTGCACCCGCTCAGGATCTTGCCACAGCTGCCAGGGAAGTGGGGGAAACTGAGCCCCAGGGAGACGCCATCCGCTCAGGCCCACCTGCCTCCACCCCGGTGGCCCTCTGCAGGAGCCAGTGGGCATGAGGAGGCCTGTGCTCAGTGCTGTCCAGGATTATCATTGTAGTTGTTGTCCATTTTTTTGTGCTGGTACTGGGGCTTGAACTCGGAGCCTGGATGCTGTCCCTGAGCTCTTTCACTCAAGGCTGTTTCATTTCAATCACACCTCCTCCACTTCTGGCTTTTTTTTTTTTTGGCCAGTCTTAGGGCTTGAACTCAGCACCTGGGTGCTGTCCCTGAGCTCCTTTTGCTTGAGGCCTAGTATTCTACCACTTGAGCCACAGTGCCACACTACTGGCTTTTTCTGTGATTAATTGGAGATAAGCGTCTCATAGAGGAGCTGGGAAGTTGGCTTAGAGGTAGAGTGCTTGCCTAGCATGCATGAAGCCCTGGGTTCAATTCCTCAGTAAACATCCACAGAAAAAGCCAGAAGTGGTACTGTGGCTCAAGTGGTAGAGTGCTAGCCTTGAGCAAAAGAAGCTCAGGAACAGTACTCAGGCCCTGAGTTCAAGCTCCAGGACTGGCAAAAAAAAAAAAAAAAGAATCTCATGGACTGTCCAGCTTCAAAACATAATCCTCAGATCTCAGTCTCCAGAGTAGCTAGGACTACAGGTGTGAGCAACCAGTGCCAAGCTCACTTCTGGCTTTTGCATAGCATGCTTGCTCATGGCTGGTACTCTCCTACTTGAGTGAATGCTGCTTGTCCAGCTTTTTCACTCAAGGCTAGCACTCTACGACTTGATCCACACCTCCACTTCCCACCTTTCTGGTCGTTCACTGGAGATCAGAGTCTTGACTTTCCTGCCCAGGCTGACTCTGAGTAGCAATCCTCAGATCTCAGCCTCCTAAGAAGCTAGGATTCCAGGTGTGAACCATCAGCACCTTGCCTAGTCCAGTAATTTTTATCAGCAACACACTGTGAATCGTAAAAGCAGGCAGTGCTATAGGCAAAGAAAAAGAAAGTTTTTTGTTGTTCTGCTTCTTCCTGAGAGTCTCACAAAGAAGACAGATAGCCAGGCTCAACAGACAGGGTGGCAGGGACTGGCCTGGTAGGAGGTCTGTGAAGCCAGGTGGGGAGCCCTTTACCTATACCAAGAGCCATCTGCATATGTATAACATCATTTGAGGGCCATACAAAATTAGCAATACAGGCAGACTGCCACAGTCAGCGATGATTTTGGACCAAAAGATTTTGTGGGCCTTGATGGCCTGTGGCCCTTTGGGACTGATGTTCCCAACCCTACAACAAACCCAGCTGCCGACCACAGAATGATATGCTGAGGATCTATGTATCACTCTGGGGTGAGCCTCGCTCAGGAGAAAGCCAGGAAGAACCCAGGTTTGGCTGGGAGCCAGTGGCTCACACCTGTCATCCTAGCTACTCAGAAGGCTAAGATCTGAGGATTGTGGCTCAAAGCCAGCCTGGGAAGGAAAGTCCTTAAGATTCTTATCTACAATGAACCACCAGAAAACTAGAAGTGGTGCTGTGGCTCAAAGTGGCAGAGCTCTCGCCTTGAGCTGAAGAGCTGAGGGACAGCACCCAGGCCCAGAGTTCAAATCCTAGTACCAACACACACACAGACACAGCACACACAAACCGAGCCAATGTTTGAGGTGGGTGACCATGGAGAGAAAATGCACTGAGGTTACACGTGTACTGAGGATGAGGGAAGAGGCAATGAATCGTTAAGACACTGCTCAGGATGTTGGGTATGATTGGTGGCTCTTACTATAATCTCAGCTACAGAGATCAGAAGGATCATGGTTCAAAGCGAGCCAGGGCAATAAAGGGAGATACAGCTGAACATAAAAGGACCCTCTGCACACAGTCAGGATTTATCTGGGCCTTGGTGACAGCTCCCTCTCCCCCCACCTCTATCCAGCCCCTGGGGAGGGGGGGTGGCAGGGGAGTGTCAGTGTCTTCAGGGTTGGCTGTGCCCAGGCTGCTACCTGAGAACCCTGTAGTTGCTGCTGTTGGAGTAGGTGTGGGGCCCCGAGGTCTCGCTCATGCCGTAGAACTCGCAGATGGGGATGTCCAGGCTGAGGAAGAACTCGCAGGTCTCCTGGGTGAGGGGCGCCGCCCCGCTGACGAAGGAGTGGCAGCGGTCCAGGCCCAGGGAATGCTTGACCTTGCTGAACACCAGGGCCTTGGCCATGCGGTAGTTCACCGGAATGTCCCGCTTCCTGAGAGTTGTGACAAATCCAGGGGAGATCCAACGCCCCCCCCCTAGGCAGAGTGGAGACCAGGGACTCCGCTGGAAAGGGGAGGTCGGCCTCCCCTCCCACCCCACGCCCCCTCCACCTACCCCAGCATCCTTTGGGTGTTGACCTTCAAACCAATCAGTTTTGCCCAAGCAAATGCCTTCTTCTTCAAGCCCGACGACTTGGCGATGTTTTCGTTGATTGTGTCGTGTATCTTCTCCCAAATTCGGGGTACCCCCAGGAAGGCGGTCGGCTTGACCTCCTGCAAGGTGTTCACCAAAGTGCCCTGCAAGGGACAGAGCGGGAAAGGGACCATTCTCATCCCGCCTTCCCCAAGACCACGTGGAAGCTTCCTCTTTGCTGATTGGACCAGTGGGGTGGAGAGGGGCGGTCCCAACCTAAGAGAGCTATCTTATTGGCTGGCTGTCAGCCAATCCGAGTTTTCTCTTCTCTCAGTAGGGATTTGATGGGGCAGCGTTTAATCTTTTTTGGGGGGGGCAAGGAAGGTAGAGTGGAAACACTCCTCAGTATTTTAGGAGCATCCCGCCACCTTTAGTGGGCAAAGGAAAGACTGACGTACACAGAGAAATGCAAACAAGATTTTTTTGGGTATAGGATGTAAATGTATATGCTCAGTGACTGGTGATTGGCAAAAGAAATGTCCAAGCATGTAGTGGGATACATTACGCATCTGTTTAAAAGGATGCAATATTCTCCCAACAAGGTTTAGAGATTCTGGGGTTGGAGGCATGCCTCAATTGGTAGACCACTCACTAGTCAATGAGTGGAAGTGTGAAGGACTGAGTTCAAGTCCCGGTCTTGTACAAAAAAAAAAAAAAGAAAAGGAAAAAGGAAAAAAAGATTTAGAGATTCAATGAGACTCCAATCAAAATCCAGTCAGACTCTTTCATACTCTTTCAAACGGAGACTCTTATCTCCAATTAATCAGCCAAAAGCCACTATCCCCAGGTATAATGAACAATTCAGGATTGGCCAAAAGCCAAAAGTGGAGGTGTGGTTCAAGTTGGCAAAAAAATTCAAATGAGAACAGAGTTCCTGAGTTCAAGCTCAAAGATATCAATATCTACATCTAACCAATTTTTGTATTGTGGATTCATATTATGTATTTAGTCAAAAGGGAATTATTTATTAAATATCTATAAGCTGGATCTCAGGCTGATCATAGAGGATTCAAGAGAGGGAGAGAGTGAGACTAAAGAAATAAGCAGAGAACTAAGTGACAAGGAGTTAGCAAGGTGGAAGATGGGAGAAAGAATCTTCTAGAAAGAAGTACCAAGACCCTCAGATTTAGCCTGCCTGGTTGAACAGGTTCCAACCTGTGGAATCTGAGAAGACATCATTTTCATGGCAAAAAAAGTCTTTGCTGATCTGAGGAAATTGAAAATCTTGAGAAAAAGACCCTCTTAGCTTATCCAGGACCAGCATCATGACCAGTGTTCTTAGGAGGAGTCAGAAGGGTGAGAGGAGAGGAGAGGTGTGAGGATGTAAGCAGAAGTGTGTGTGTGTGTGTGTGTGTGTGTGTGTGTGTGTAAGACAGACTGGAGCATAATGAGCTGCTGGCTCTGAAAATGGAGGAGGGAGCTGTATGAAACAAAGGATTCTCTTCCAAGAACCTCCAGAAAGGACTGTCTCCAAAAATGGCACCTTAAGCCAGGTGCTGGTGGCTCATGCCTATAATCCTAGCTACTCAGGTGGCTGAGATCTGAGAATCACAGTTTAATGCTAGCCCAGGGGTTAAATTACCCTCCATTAAACACCCCCGCCAAAAAAAAGCTAGAAGTGGAGCTGTGGCTCAAAGAGCATTAGCCTTGAGTAAAAGAGCTCAATGCCCAGACCCTAAGTTCAAGCCCCAAGACTGGCACCAAAAAATAAAAAAGTGGGTGGATACAGTGTACCTTCCATTACATGACTCCTCCAATGACGTCTGAGAACATTTGCAGAATATCACATTATTTCTTCATTAAAATATAGACATTTGCTTAGTAAAGAGGATAAAATAGACACCATAAATGGAATCCTGTTTATATCAGACTTTGATACCAAAAGCTCAATTTTGGAGCTTTCATATTTTTTTGTGTGTGCCAGTCCTGGGACTTGAACCTAAGACTTGGCTAGCATTCCACCACTTAAGCCACAGCACCACTTCTGGTTTTCTGGTGGTTATTTGGAGATAAGAGTCTCACAGACTTTCTTTTCCATACTGGCTTTGAACCATGATCTTCAGATCTCAGCTTCTTGAGTAGCTAGGATGACATTGCCATCCTAATCTTGGATTGTTCATGGTACAATGGCTGTAACTGTACTTTGGGATAATGCTTAAAACTAAAAGAAATGTGGTTAGCTGTTCCCAATGTGATTCAATGAGTTGACAAGAACACAGAGAAAAAAAAAGTGTTAGATCTTTAGCTTCACCAAACACCTGTCCAGTAGAATAGGCTCCATCCCCAAGGGAGGGAAGATACAATGGGCCCTGGGCCTCCCTCAGCCTCACCTTGAGCGCATCTGGTTGAGCGAAGAACGTGAGCGCCCCGATCTTGATGGGTATCCAAATGTCCATCATCTGGGCAGCAATGTGGCTGAGGGGCAGGTAGCTGACCACCATCTCCTGCTTCCCTGACATCCCGTTAAGCCCCAGGTCCCTCACCATCGCCCCAGCCATCCATGTGATCTAGAACACAGGGCAACATGAACAGCTTCAACCTCGCCCAACGCCTTTTTGTTTTTTTTTTTTGTTTTGTTAAGTGCCTGCACTGGGACTTGAACTCAGGGCTTGGACGCTGTCCCTTAGCTTTTTCGCTCACTTGAGCCGAAGTGGTTTGTTTGGTTTGTGGTTAATTGGAGAGAAGAACCTCATGGACTTCCCTGCCCTGGCTGGCTTTGAACCACGATCCTCAGTCAGATCTACCGGAGGGTTCCAGGCAAATACCATGCCATTCTCTGTAAGGCACCTCTGAAGGTTTGGGTATCTGAAGGGAGTCCAGGAATGGGTCCAAAGCGGACGCCACATCAAACATCCTTCTTGGAGCCCTGAGTGTGGTGGTGTTGGGCCTGTGGTTCCACCTTTGCGGGAAGCATAGATAAGAGGATTGCTGTCTGGGCAAAACAAACACACCAACCACAAAACCCAGCTGGAATAATAACTAAAGCCAACAGGGACGCAGACAGTGGCTCAAGTGTAGAGGGTGTGGCGGTAGCGGGCGTGGCTCCAGCGGCAGGGGGTGTGGCCTTGGTGGAAGAGGGCGTGGCTTGGGTGATCGGACATGGCTTGCGCGAGAGGCGTGGCTCAAGCGCCAGGGGCGTGGCTTAAGGGTAGAGCCACTGCATGGCAAGTGGGAGATCCTGAGTTCTAACTCGAGTATTAAAAGAGAAATCCGCTTTGCCCTCTAGACTGGGATCTGACTCACTGCCCCCATGTGATTATATTGCCCAACACCGTTTTATGCTCCCTAGAAATAGGAGACCCTTTCATCTTCAGAGCCACCACCGGCAAGGAAGCATGACACCCAGAGATGTCAGACACCCCACTCACCACACAGAGCTAGGTTTGGACCTGGGTCAACCTCCCCCCAACCCCCAAACTCAATCCTTGACCCCTGTGCTCCCGAAATTCAGCACCACCCCACAGCTCCGCGAACCCCCCCCCCCGTGATGGTGACCCTGTCCCCCCCCCGTACCCCCTTCCCCCCCCCGTGTGGCTCACGTTGTCGTGGCTGAGCATCACGCCCTTGGGCTTTCCCACGGTCCCCGAGGTGTAGATGAGTACAGCGCACTGATTGGCTCTCTGGCTCAAGATGATACGGTCCAGCTGGACCTCAGAAACGTAGCTGCCGAGCTCCATGAAATCATTCCACTGAGGGGTGGAGGCAGAGGCAGGCAGAAGATGGAGACCCCTCCTTCCGCCCAGTCCCCCACCCTCCATCTTCTCCCCAAAGACCCCTCTCGAGAACAAGCCTGATTGGCTGAAGCCAAAGGAGTCCAGCAGCCTGGGACCACAGTGATTGGATAAGGCCTGGACATGTGACTTCAGGTAAGCCCAATCAGAGTGAAGATGAAGGCTTGGGCTGAGAATGCTGGGACACCCAAGTGCTGGGATCATGGTTCAAAGCCAGCTTGGGCAGGAAGGTCCACGAGACTTATTTCCAATTAACCATCAAAAAACCAGAAGGGAGCTATGACTCAATCTTGAGTAAAAACGCTAAGGGACTGAGTTCAAGTTCCAGTACCAGCACACACACACATGCAAAAAAAAAAAAAAAAGGAAGGAAGGAAGGAAAGAAAGAAAGGAAGGAAGAAAGAAAACAGCGAGAGAGCAAAATAAAGCTCAGAGTCTTTGACCTCCTGGTTTCAACCATGCCTGAAATCCACACACTGAGCTGTAATTACATGAGCCATCAAATTATCTTCTTTTGCTTAAACTAACTGGGGCCAGGTTGCAATCAATAGTGACCCTACTGAGAGTAGGTGTTATCTCTTCATAGCCAACAACCAGGAGCTAACATGCAGCTCAATATGGCTGGAAGACAGAGCCTTGTGCTCTTACCACCATTCAAGTTGTTGAATACTTCCCCGTGCAGAAACTCCATGGCTCATGTCTGTAATCCTAGCTGCTTGGGAGGCAGAGATCAGGAGGATTGCAGTTTGACATTAGATCAAGCAGAAAAGTTCTAGAGAGATTCCAGGGTGTGGTGACACACAGCTGTTATTCAGGAGAAGCACAATGGCTGGGTGCAGTGGCATCTGCCTGTCATCCCTGACAACCCAGGGAAGCATAAGTAGGAAGACTGCACTCTAGGCTGGCCTGGGCAGAAATCAAGACCCTACCTCAAAAATAACCAATGACAAAGAGGCTGGAGGTGTGGTTCAAGTGGTAGAGCACCTGTCTGGCAAGCATGAAGCCTTGAGTTCACTTTCCAGTATAGAAGAATAAGAGAAGGGGGGGAGAAGAAGAGGGAGGGGGGCAGGAGAGGGAGGAGAGGGGGGACAAAGGAATTTTACCACCAAACCTCAACAAGGCACTGGGGGGGGTGTATGTAGTGATGTCACTTGCAGAGCCCCTCCTAGAAATGGCTAGCATCATGTACCTCCAGCCAGGCACACATGTGCAGGAATCTCCAATGGATGGGGACATGGAAAGATCCCTTTGGTCCTCCCTGCACTTTCTCTGAGAGACATACTAAGCCCTCCTGCACTGGGGTGTCTCCTTAGCAGCTTGCTGATGTCTGTCCATGGCATGTATAATTAGATGGGAGCTGGCCATATAATGTGCGGCCCTGACCCAGTCAGGGCCACATGGGGCCACCCCCTCCCCCCAAGCTGTTGGGTCTGTAAATTCATACCCAGCACACACCCAAGAATTGTCTTATTCTGCTGTTTCCCAGTTTCCATGCTGAGTTTCTTCTTTGGTTTTTGTTTCTAATGAATATGTATCTAAAGTAATTTGTTTTGGAGGAAGAATAGTACTGGGGTTTGAACTCGAGGCCTCATATCCAGACCTTGTTGAGTTCGTTCTTTTCTAGATATCAACTTGTGTATTAGACTGTTCCAAAACATGATTCACTACCGATTCTTCCTGTGTACCTGGGATGACAGGTGTGAACAACTATTTCTGAGTTGTAGGGTTTTTTGTTTGTTTTGCCAGTCCTGGGGCTTAAAATCAGGGCCTGGGCATTGTCCCTGAGTTCTTCAGCTCAAGGTGAGTGCTCTACCACTTGAGCCACAGTGCCACTTCCAGCCTTTTCTGCTTATGTGGTGCTGAGGAATCGAACCCAGGGCCTCATGCAAGCACTCTACCACTGAGCCACCTTTCCAGCCCCTTGGAGATATTTTTGTTATGTCAACAGGAAGAACTCTATGGCCTTGTAGGAGGTGACAGGGAAGGAACTCAGCGCCCCCACAGCACCCCAGGTAGCAGATTACATGAATCATCTGCTCAAAATGCAATCTCGTGGTCAGGATTCCCTTCTAACAAAGAAAGCTTCTAGGTGACCCATACTCTTAGGAGAGTGCAGATGAGGTCTTTCCAGGACCACGTCCAGTACCTGCCAATATTCATCGGTGACTGTCTAGTCATTGTCCAGTAAACACAGATTTCTAAGATATAACACCAAAAGCACAAACGGAGGAAAAAATGCTAACCCTAAGCTACATAAGAGGCTGAGATCCAGAGGATCACAACTTAGAGGTCAACCCTGTCAGAAAACGATCTCCAACTCCAACCAACCAGCAAAAAGCAGGGCTGGAGGCACGGCTCAAGTGCAAGAGTACCAGCAATCAAGCTGAGCAAGGCCCTAACTTCAAACCCTGGTACTGGCACACACAAAACAGTTGGATGAACTGGGCCAGAACTAAAACACTTCTTAGTCTTCCAAAGACCACGAAGAAAAACAAGACAAGGTAGAGAAGAAAAACAAGACAAGGTAGAGAAAGGGGTGCCCCCCACCCCCCAGCGGCTTACACAGTACAGGTTGTTGCGGCTGGTCATGGGCTCCTTGTACTGGATGATTGCCTTCAGGGTCTCCAGCCCATCCTGTGGGATCTGAAAGAGATCTCTCTGGGCTTCGGGGTCCCCCCCCCACTCCCCTGTGGCAACTCCAGCTTTTCTTTCACCATCCCAGCATTGCTCTGTCTGACTGAGCACAACCAGCCTGGGGTGGGGACCCCTGGGGTTCTCCCCTGTGGCTCAGGGCAGCCACAGGGAGATGAAGGCAGCTTTTAGGCCATGCTACATTATGACCAGTGAAATCGCACCTGTTCCTGGGGTGCACCCCATCACCCCACTTGGCCATCACCTAGGTCACCAGCCCCGGCCTTGTCGTCACCGGGTGACTGGCAGGCGAGGCCTCACCGAGAGGATCTTGCGTAATTGGAGGTCGTTCTCCACCAGCAGGACGTCCACCTTGGCATGCGTGATGACATAGTGACAAGCTTCCGAAGAGTTGGTGGCATAAATGCCAACGCAGAGGCCCCTGGGGAAGGAAAACCCAGGCGTGTGTGTGTGTGTGTGTGTTAGTGATTTAATACCACCTGGAATAAACAGAGGATTTGTTTTGGCTCAAGGCCTCCTGTTGTGGTTTTTGGTAATCCTGAGGTTTGAACTCAGGACTTCCTTGCTTGCAAGGCATGCGCTCTAACACTGGAGCCCTGTGCCACAGTGATAGCCACGCCCATCACCCATTGGACACGCCCACCCCGCTAACCACACCCCCTGGTGCTTATAGCCACTCCTCTAGCACTTAAGCCCCGCCCCGTTACAATAACCACGCCTCAGCCCTTATAGTCATGCCTGGTTCTTCAGCTCTGCCCCACCAGTCCATCCTCAACACTATAGCCACGCCCCGATGTTTATAGCCACGCCTCCAGTAGTCCAGCCACACCCCTGCTGCTTGATTCCCACCTGTCACTCTAACCACGCCCCTAACACATGCCCTGCTGCCTTGACATTCTGGCCAGGCTCCCCTACTTGAGCCACACCCAGCCCTGTAGCCACACCCCTACCACTAAGCCCCGCCCCCTCCGTGCCTGCTGTTTGCGAATGCACACCACCATCTCCTTGCTGGCTGGCTCTCACTGAGTCTGCCTATGAGATGATCATCCTCGATTTCACAGGCGACAGGATAGCAGAGTGCCCAAGATCGGAACCAAGGTGTGCTCTGACGTCTGACTTCACCCTGCACATGCCACCCCAGCGTTCACCCTGAACTTAACATTTATCTCCATTCGCTCAGAAGAAATTTGGAAAAAAAAAATCATATGAGGGTTCTTATCATTGACATCCGCAGATCCCCCTCCCCCCCCCAGTGTTTTGTGCCAGTACTGGGGGTGGAAGTCAGGACTTGGGTGCTGTCCTTTACCTTTCTTTATTATTATTATTATTATTATTGCCAGTCCTGGGGCTTGAACTCAGGTCCTGGGCACTGTGCCTGGGCTTCTTTTGCTCAAGGTTAGCACTCTCCACTTGAGCCACAGCACCACTTCTGGCTTTTTTCTGTTTATGTGGTATAGAGGAACTGAACCCAGGACTTAATGCATGCTAGGCAAGCATTCTACCACTAAGCCATTCTCAGCCTCCTTTAGCTTTCTTACTCAAGGCTGAGGCTTCACTTGAACCACAGTTCCACTTCTGGCTTTTTGGTGGTTTATTGTAGATAAGAGTCTCACAGACTTTCCTGCCCAAGCTGGTTTTGGATTTCGATCCTCAGCTCTCAGCCTCCTAAGTAGCTGGGATTATAGGTGTGAGCCACCACTGGCTAATGTTATTTGGTCCTCTCCAGTTACTGCTATTCTTGTTGCTGTTGCTACGATTCATGATCTGGGGTCAGACAAACCTTAGTTTGGGTCACACAGTCTTCACTCAATCACTGTGGGAGTCTGAGAAAGCCATTTTGCTTCTCAAGTGTGTACACACACACACACACACACACACAGAACAAAAGATGGGTGGAGGCATGGCTCTTGGTAGAGACCCTCTCCTGAGTTCAAATCACAATAACACACAACATATACACACACACGTGCACATCAGATACTCTCAAATTGTCTAGTAGAGGCCAGGCACCACTGAGGGAGGAAGACAGAGGTCCTGGCCAGCCCTCCCATAAACATGATTGTATTCAAAACACAACCAACTGCCAAGGGCCAGTGGCTCACACCTGTCATCCTAGCTACTCAGGAAGCTGACATCTAACAGTCATGGTTCAAAGCCAGCCTAGGCAGGAAAGCCTGACTCTTATCTCCAATGAACTACCAAAAAGCCAGAAGTGGAGCTGTGGCTCAAGTCGTAGAATGCCGGCCTTGAGCAAAAGAGCTGGGGGACAGCGCACCAGTATGGTTATGCACACACACACACACACACACACACACACACACACAAGAATCTAGTCAAAATCCCCAACTGAAAAGAGGTGGACATAAGGGACAAGTGTGCCCCCTTCTGGTCAGCCTTGGGTATTGCAGCTCAAATGTCCAGCCACATAAACCACAGCTTGTCAAAGCAAAAGAATATCAAGTTTCTGTGGCAGAATGGGGAGGGGAGAGGGGGTTGACTTGGCTGAATATTCTCTGTGTGTGTGTGTGCGCGCGCGCGTGTGTGCGCACACACACTCGCGCGCGCGTGGGCACGCGCCAGTCCTGGGGCTGGAATTCAGAGACTGGACATTGTCTCTAAGCTTTTGTGTTCAAGGCAGGCACTCCACCACTTGAGTCACAGCTCCACTTTGGGCTTTTGTGTGTATGTGTTTTAATTGGCCAGAAGACTGTCACAAATATTCCTGCCTGGGCTGGCTTCCAACCATGATCATCAAATCTCAGTCTCCTGAGCAGCTAGGATAACGGATGTCAGCCCCCTGTGCCCAGGCTGGCTGAGTATTTTAAGCAGCTTAAATAATAAAATTATCGTATAAGTGGAGTTAAAAAGGGTACACTATGACATGTGTATGTATACATTTCTACCTCTCTGTGTGTATACATGTGTATCTGTGGTTATTTCTTAGAAAATTGATTGGGAGTGGGAGAAATTGGGGAGAAGGATAGGAGGAGACTAACGAAGATACATTGTACTCGTAAATTGATATGTTCACTTGAAACAGCTTTGTACAGCTACTTAAAGATAAAAATTTGGCTGGGAATGAGTGCTTGCCTAGCATGCATGAAGCCCTGGGTTTGATTCCTCAGTACCACATACACAGAAAAAGCCAGAAGTGGTGCTGTGGCTCAAGTGGTAGAGTGCTAGCCTTGAGGAAAAGAAGCTCAGCGACAGTGGCCAGTCCCTGAGTTCAAGCCCCAGGACTGACAAAAAAAAGGATAAAAATTAAAAATATTAAAAAATATTTTAAAGAAAAGAAAATGGCTTAGGTACGCAAAGGAAAACAATAAACTTCTATTTTGCTTTCCCATCATAGATGTGTTATATTTGTACTTCTCATCTGGTCTGGCTCCGTCTTTAAGTGACACTGGGCCAAGTCTGGGAACATGGCATGGAGTAGGCAGGGATCAGGGAGGCTGCTCAGTCCACTGCAGGGCCCAGGAAACCCACGGAGACCAGTCCCCTCGGTGGCCATAGACTTCCTCCCGTTTTACGGCTGTAGGGGTAGACCATTTTATTTTTTTGCCAGTCTCGGGGCTTGAATCAGGGCCTGGGCACTGCCCCTGAGCTCCTTCCACTCAAGGCTAGCACTCTGTCATTGAGCCACATTCCCAGCCCACATTTTGTTCTATTGCCAAGAGGGAGAGACCCCAAGGTGAACAAACAATAGTAAAAATGATTTTTCCCCTTCCATCCTTCCTTCCTTCCTTCCTTCCTTTCTTCCTCCCTCCCCCTCCTTCCCTCTCTCCCTACCCCTCCCTCCCTCTCTCCCTTCCTTCCTTTCCTTCTTTTTTGCTTCTTTGTAGCTTGAATTCAGGACCTAGTTCAGACTTGGCTTTCTTGCTCACAGTTGGTGCTCTGTCACCACTGACATGCCCCAGTCTAGCTTTTTGCTGGTTAATTGTTTTGGGTTTTTTTTGGGGGGGTCCGGTCGAGGGGCCTGAACTCTGGGCCTGGGCGCTGTCCCTCAGCTCTTCAGCTCAAGGCTAGTGCTCTACCACTTGAGCCACAGCGCCACTTCCGGCTTTTTTCTTTTTGCTTATGTGGTGCTGAGGAATCGAACCCAGGGCCTCATGCACGCAAGGCAAGCGCTCTACCACTGAGCCACCTTCCCACCCCCGGGTTTTTTTTTTAACTGTATTTTTTTTGTCTTTTCTTTTTTGGTACTGGGGATCGAACCCAGGACGTTGCACTTGCTAGGCAAGCGCTTTGCCACTGAGCTACATCCCAGCCCTTTGCTGGTTAATTGGAGATAAGAGTCTCTCAGACATTCCTGCCTGGGCTGGCTTCAAACCTCTATCCTCTAGATCTCAGCTCCCGAGTGGCTAGGATGTGCTCAGCTGCTTTTTTTTCTTTGAGGGGTCATTTTCAGGCTTGAACCCTCCTCGTGGTAACTTGACATAGAACAAAAAAACAGTGAGGTAAGGAAGTCTACCCACAATCTCTGTCTGTCTCTGTCTGTCTTTCTCTCTCACCCTCCTCCCCCTCTGTCAAGAATCTGGTTTGGAAGCCGGGTGCTGGTGGCTCACACCTGTAATCCTAGCTACTCAGGAGGCTGAGATCTGAGGATCGCGGTTCAAAGCCAGCCGGGGCAGGAGAGACCGTGAAACTCCTATCTCCAATAAACCACCAGAAAACCAGAAGTGGCGCTGTAGCTCAAGTGGTAGAGCGCTTGCCTTGAGCTGAAGAGCTGAGGGACAGCGCCCGGGCCCAGAGTTCAAGCCCCACGACCGACAAAAAAAATAAAAAAAAAGAATCTGGTTTGGGGTGCAGGCTCTGTTGCTCCTTGGCTGTCCAAGCCTCAGTTTCTTCATGAACAGCGTGGCAGTTCCCTATTCTGAGCTTTTATAGGATGTTTAGCACATAAGCAGAAATCTGTAGCTATTCTCTGTGATCATTGTTTCAGAGCTTTGCAGCTGAAGTTAAGACTCATCCTGGTCCACTATGGTAAGAAAAATGTTATAGCCTAGCCTACAATCAGAAGCAAAGACCACAGCACAGACACCTGCCTGTTGACCCCAGGGCTCCATCTGAAATTCCTGCTGGTGTCTGAGGCGGTCCAGCACTGCCCAGCCCCGGGCAGCAGCTCATCACCCACAATGCACCATGTGGCCAAACTTACCCTGCCATGATCGCCCCGAGGGCCGCAATGAACCACTCAACCGAGTTGAAGCCCAGGATGCCGACGCCGTGGAAGCGCTCCAAGCCCAGCTGGGGGAGGGGGGACAGAAGAGGACAGCCGTGAAGGAGCCCCCAGGTGAGTTACCTGTAGCTGTGATCTCATCCTTACTATGGGACAGAATAGCCTCAAAACGTGGGCTCCATTTTGGCCAGCCAGCTTTGAGCCTCAAACCTAGGAGGTTGCTTGTGACTGTGGGTGCTTTTGTCTGTTTCCTCTATGTGAGACTCTTCTCTCCAATTAACCACCCAAAAGCCAGAAGTGGAGCTGTGGCTCAAGTGGTAAAGCACCAGCCTTAAGTGAAAAAGCTCAGGGCTGGGTGCCAGGCTCATGCCAGTAATCCTAGCTACTCAGGAGTCTGAGATCTAAGGATCATGGTTTGAAGCCAGCCCTGGCAGAAAAGTCCTAGAGACTTGTGGGGCTTGAACTCTGGGCCTTGAGCTCTTCAGCTCAAGGTGAATGCTCTACCACTTGAGTCACAGTGCCACTTTCAGTTTTTGGTTGGTTCATTGGAGATAAGAGTCTCATGGACTTTCCTTGTCCAGGCTGGCTTTGAACTTTGATCCTCAAATCTCAGACTCCTTAGTAGCTAGGATTACAGGTGAGAGCCACCAGTGCCCAGCAAGTCCTAGAAACTTTTATCTCTAACTACTGGAAGACTGGAAGCAGACCTGTGGTAAGAGTGCTAGCTTTTAGCAAAAGAGCTCAGGGACAGTGCTCATGTCCTGAGTTCAAATCCCATCTCTCTCTCTCTCTCTCTCTCTCTCACACACACACACACACACCACACACACACACACACACACACACACACACACACACACACAGGACAAAGGTTGCTCCCTCCCTGGAGAGTAATTGGATAATTGATGATCAAAGATTAGAGGAACAATATTCACCGAAGAACATTTGTATGTTTTGGTGCCTTGTAGATTTTGAGGATTTTGTACTAGACACGCATGTGTTTTGTATGTATATGCGTGTATGTATGTGTGTGCATGTGTATGTGTGTGCATGTGTATGTGTGTGTGAGACAGAGAGAGACAAACAGACAGACACAGAGACAGAGAGAGACAGAGAGAGAGAGACATCCTGGATGGTGACAAACACCCACCTACCTTAATCAAGGCTCTGGCGGCCTTGCGGCAGGCTTCATAATACTGACTGAAGCTCAGAGTGTCCCAGCTTTTGCTGTTCTTCGTTGCCAGGGCTGGATAAGCACCAAAGCGGTCGACTGACTCTTGAAATAGTTCAGGGATGGTCACAGGGATCTCATGGCCAGGCCCATGCTTTGAAAGCCGGAGGAGGACAGCTCCGTCACGGTGGGTGGTCCACAGTCCAGAGGCACCTGTTTGTAGTCCCCAGGAGTGGGGACATGGAGTTTTAGTTAGCAACTTTGGGCTGTTAGTGGGGGTCTTTTTGGGCCTAAGGTACTGAGTGTTGAGTTATTCCCGCAATACTCTTGAGTAGAGATCTTTGTTACCCAGCACTGTCTGGCTATTGCATAGAGATCCTATAGTTTGCAAAGAAGCAGAGGTAGGGGTATGTTTCGATGCACAGTCAACACTGGTCCACTCAAACTTCTTCTGCATTTTTAATTTTTCATGAGGCCTTCCAGCAACTTATTCTAAGCCTTTTCAAGCATATAAGAAAATTGAAGGCTGGATGCAATGGCTCACACCTGTAATCCCAGTTACTGGAATGGGAGAGATCGGGAGAATCACAGTGAGATCACCATCTTCCTCCAACAGGAAGCTGAGCAGCGTGGTGGTGTGCCCCTCCACTTCCAGGAGATTGGGAGGATCATGGCTTGCTTGAGGGGAAGGGGTTGTAATAAACCAGCTAGCCTCAGGCAGTCTGTGATAGTCACTTTTTCATATTGGTATATTAAGCCATTGTTGCTTATGCATGCAGAAGATGAGTTTGTATGCAAATATCACGTATGCAAATAAGGGAACATATGCAAATTGATCTTGTATGCAAATGAGACTTTCAGAGTGCTCCAGCAGGGTCCCGGGAAGGAAGCCTTGGATCTCTTGGAGGAATCATTGCTTCTCTCTCTCCTTCATGCCCTGGGCTGCACATACCTTGAGCTAAATTCTTGTCCACTTTGAGGGGCTCGGGCTCCTGTTCTTGAGTTACCGGGGCCTCTGCCCTTCCAGGTTTGTAAGGATCACTCTTCATTGTACTGCAAGGCAAAAGAGCAGGGAACTTAGCAAGACAGGACTAGGGCTCAACACCCATCCATTGGTCACGTCTGCCAGGAATCCTAGGAGAAGAGGAGATGGTTTGTATGCCAGATGAGAGAGACATGGAAGCTTAGAGGGTATTTAATCTGTGTTTCCAGAATAAAAAAGAAAAGACTCTCAAATGGTTAGACTATGAGGACTAGGTCTGTAGGTTTTTCTACAAAACAATTTGAAGGCTCTGAAGAGGGAAGATATTCTGACAGGACCACCTTTATCTACCCTGTCAATTTATGCTGAAGATGGGAATCTCTTGGTATTCTTGATGGATTTGGTTCCAAGACTTCCTGCACACACAAAGGTCTTCAGATGGCCATGTACCTTGCTTGCACAGGATGATTTATATTTAGACATAATCTATGCATAACCTGCAATACATTTTCTTTCTTTATTCACTTTTAGCCCTGCTGGGGACTTGAACTCAGAGACTTGTGCTGTATTTCTAGTCCTTTTTTGTCTTTCATTTGTTTTTCAGGTGAGATCTCCTGCTTTTGCCCAGGACTGCTCTTGGAATACAAGGCTTCCTATCTCTACCTCCTGACTAGCTGGGATTACAGAAATGAGCCACTGTGCCTGGTTCATCTCTGTACTCTTAGCTACCTGGGAGACTGAAATCAGGAGGATTATGGTTTGAGGCCAAGCTGGGCAGAAAAGTATGAGAGACTCCCATCTCCAATTAAGGAACATCAACCCAGGCAGCAGTAGACAATAACAAAGTAACAATTGCAATACAGTGGGCCGATTGCTGGTGGCTCACACCTATAATCCTAGTTACTCAGGAGGCTGAGAACTGAGGATTGAGGTTCAAACCCAGCCTGGGCAGGAAAGCCCAGGAGACTACTATCTCCAATGAACTACCTGAAAAGCAGAAAGTGGAGCTGTGGCTCAAAGTAGTAGAGCCATGAGTGATAGCTCAGGAACAGTGCCCAGGCCCTGAGTTCAAGTCCCACAACCAAAAAATAAATGGCACAGCGGCTCTGCATAAGTGCTAAGCTCGGGTCTGAGAGAGTCCCACGCACCTGCTTTTCAGATGGACACAGGGATACTACAGGGTGCCAGCTTTCACAGGGCAGGGCTCTGGTCATCCTGGCATCGCTTCAGGGGCTGAGACATGTGGCCACTCAGATGTTTCTCCTGCAAAGATGACATACAGGTAACTGGAAGCCCTTGTCACCCCCTTGGTGACAAGGGGGGCAAGAAAGGGAACCGGCTGTTCCCTCCACAAACCTTCCCCAAGCAACCTTCTGGAACCTTCCAGAACCTTCTGGAACCTTCCCCTTGTGACATCATTGAGTGTACTGTCTATCCCCTTTCCCCCTCCCCAGAAGAAAGTACTTCCAGAATGGGGCATTGTAAGTCCCTCTTCACTCACTACTCACTCATTCACTCATTCATTCATTTATTCATCTTAGCACAGGTTCTTTTTTTTTTTTCTTTTTTGCTTATGTGGTGCTGAGGAATCGAACCCAGGGCCTCATGCATGCAAGGCAAGCGCTCTACCACTGAGCCACCTTCTCAGCCCAAAGTGGGGGACTGTTTTTGTGTTTTTTGTTTTTGCCAGTTGCGGGGCTTGAACTCTGGGCAGGAGCGCTGTCTCTGCACTCTTCAGCTCAAGGCCGGCACTCTACCCCTTGAGCCATGGCGCCACTTCTCACATGTTCTTTTTTTGTGCATGTGCTGGTCCTGGGGCTTGAACTCAGGGCTTGGACACTTGAGCTTCGTCTCAAAGCTAGCCCTCTACCTCTTGAGCTACAGCTTTTTCTGAGTAGTTTATTGGAGATAAGTCTCACAGACTTTCTTGCCTGGTCTGGTTTTGAACCATGATTTTCAGATCTCAGCCTCCTGAGATCTGATTACAGATGTGAACTTCACCACCAGTGCCTAGTTAATGCTTTTTTTTTTTGCCAGTCCTGGGGCTTGAACTCAGGGCCTGGGCACTGTCCCTGAGCTTCTTTTGCTCAAGGCTAGCTACTGGAGAGTACCACTTCTGGCTTTTTCTATGTATATGATACTGAGGAATAGAACCCAGGGCTTCATGCATGCTAGGCAAGCACTCTACCTCTAAGCCACATTCCCAGCCACCCCTACCCTTTTTTTTTTTAAAGGGGCTTTATATGGCTCAGCTTTCCCTGCCCAGGGCTAATCAAGGTCACCACAGTTTGTCAAGGGAAGGGCTCTAGACCCAGAGAACTGTGATGTCAGAAAGAAAGAAGGCACTTGCAAAGCAAGCAAACAAATAAATAGATAAACAGAATAAAAGATCTAAATAGAGCACAGGTGCTTCCACCACTAATCCACTCTTCCCGGGCGGGAAGCGTGAGGCTTGTTTCTTTTTCTCCCAAGAGGATGAGGGCTCAGGCAGCTCCGAGCCAAATGAAATGTCCTCCCGGCAGCCCGCACTCCTCCTGCCCACCCTCCCAGCGCCTTCTAGTTGTCAAAGGAGAAAAACAGCTGTGGGAGGGGAAAAAGTTCCAGCCACTGAGAAAGATTCTCTTTAGAATCTAGAAAGTTCCCAGGGGCGCAGCTTTCTTATATTTCTGGCCTTATCTAATTTTCTTCAGTCCTGTGATTTGGCTGGCTGGCATTCTCTGTCTCTCTGTCTGTGTCTCTCTACCTCCCACCCTTGTGCCAGTCCAGGGGCTTGAAATCAGGGCCTGTGTCCTGTCCTTGAGCTTTTTGCTCAAGGCTAGTGCTCTACCACTTTGAGCCACAGCTCCACTTCTGGATTTTTGGTGGCTCACTGGAGATAAGAGTCTCACGAGGGGAGGGGGGGAACTGAGAAGGTGGCTCAGTGGTAGAGTGCTTGCCTTGCATGCATGAGGCCCTGGGTTCGATTCCTCAGCACCACATAAGCAAAATGAAAAAAGCCGGAAGTGGCGTTGTGGCTCAAGTGGTAGAACGCTAGCCTTGAGCTGAAGAGCTGAGGGACAGCGCCCAGGCCCAGAGTTCAGGCCCCACAACCAGTCTCCCCCCCCCTAAAAAAAAAAGTCTCACAGACTTTCCTACCCAGGCTGGCTTCAAACTATGGTCCGCAGATCTCAGCCTCCTGCGTAATTAGGATGACAGGTGTGAGCCACCAAGGCCAGATAGTCACATGGTAAGTTTGTTTTATTTTGTTTTGTTGGTGGTGGGGCTTGAACTCTGGACCTGGGCACTGTTCCTGGACTCTTCAGCTCAAGGCTAGTGCTCTACCACTTGAGCCACAACGCCACTTTTGGTTTTCTGGTGGTTCATTGGAGATAAGATTCTCACAGACTTTCCTGCCCGGCTGGCTTTGAACTGTGATCCTCAGATCTCAGCCTCCTGAGGAGCTAGGATGACGGGTGTGGGCCACCAGCACCCAGCTTCACGTTTTAAAAATTTCACATACTAATGGATAACAGCCGCGTGGTGATGACTAGGGTGGAGGTGGGGTGGCTTAGGCCTCTCTTGGAGCAGCCAGGCGGCCTTCCAAGCATTGCCTTTGGTCTGGGGTTCAACAGTGAGGCTGGACCTCTCTGGACAGGTGTCATTCAATGTCGCTTCCTTCCTTCCTCATGGCAGGGGAGAAGATGGCTCTCCTTGCTGGAGGCAAGGACTTGATGCTAGGCTGCAGTTGGCTCAAGAGGCTAGTGAAAGCAGCTTTTTCCTCCCATAGCTGGAATCCCCGCTCTCTTCTAAGGACTGACTTAGAGATTACTGTCCATGAGAAGCCCTGGTTGCCCACAGGTGTCACCCTAGCTACTCAGGAGGCTGAGATCTGAGGATCAGGATTCAAAGCCAGTCTGGGCAGAAAAGTCTGTGAGACTCTTATCTCCAATCAATCACTAAAAAAACCAAAGTGGAGATCTCTCTCTGTCTCTGTGTCTGTCTCTCTGTCTCTGTCTCTCTCTCTCCCTCTCTCTCTCACACACACACACCACACACACATACACACACAAACTACCAAGAAAAAATCCCCCAGAGATTACAGTCAGGCTTGTTCTAACATATTTGGTGCTACAGGGTTGGGTTGAAGTGTTTTTTGTTTTTCTTTTTTCATTTCTGTCTGGTGTGTGTGCGTACGTGCATGTGCATGCACGCACACACCAGTCCTCAGACTTGAACTCAGAACCTGGGCGCTGTCCTGTCCCTGAGCTTTTTTACTCAAGGCTGGCACTCTACCACTTCTGGCTTTTTGGTGGTTCACTGGGGATAAGAGTCTCACAGACTTTCCTGCCTGGGCTGGCTCCAAACCATGATCCTCAGATCTCAGCCTCCTGAGTAGTTGGGATTGCAAGCATGTAGTGAGTATTATGGAACATTGATATAGTGTGTTATTGAATATGGAATATCGAGTATATGTGTGCTATGAAATATTCAGCTGTGAAACTGGGAGTTAGAACTATGTAGCATGGAATACAGAGATAAGGTCACACCCAGAGCTGAAGACATTACCAGAGCATCCTGCTGCCAGAGAACCTGCAAGAAGAGAAGACGCCCAGCCTCAAACATATAAAAACCCAAGGCAGCGGAGCAGAGATGACCTTCCCCAGCGAGAGGACTCCACGTGGGACTGACCCTTCACTTGAACAACACCCCCCCCCAAGGCGGCCATTACTCCATCCAACTATTCAGAGCAGCCCAGAGGACAACCTTGACTGACCCCCCCCTTGACCTTTGGACCAAGTGACCTGCCACATGAGCTCTCTGGGTATGAGCCATGCTCAGTAGAATTGAGTCTAAGAGTTATTGGTGTGGATTAATATGGATATACTCCAAGTGTTTAAGTAAATTGAGTGAAACTTATTAGTCTAAGTGTGATGCTATATTCATGCTTGGCACTAAGCATGAGCCACAGCACCTGCTTTGAAGGTTTGTTTTGTTTTTTTGTTTCTTTTCTTTTTCTTTTTTTGCCAGTCCTGGGGCTTGAACTCAGGGCCTGGGCACTGACCCTGAGCTTCATTTGCTCAAGGCTAGCACTCTACCACTTGAGCCACAGTGCCAATTCTGGCTTTTTCTGTGTATGTGGTACTGAGGAATCGAACCCAGGGCTTCATGCATGCTAGGCCAGCACTCTATCACTAAGCCACCTTCCCAGCCCTGAAGTTTTTTTTAACCCAGGTGAATGTATTCACTTCATTTCTCCTCTGCCTGACGCCTAGAGTTTCTGCGGTGTAACATCGGAAGAGTTGCCTCGTGGGAAAGCACTTGGCAAACATTTTCCTCCAGGACCAGATAGTAAGTATTTTAGGTTTTATGTCTGCCTCCCGCCCCAGCCCCAAAGCCCCCTAGCTGAGCCTGTTCAGAGGCGAGCACGGGACCTCCTTCCAATAAAACTTTATTTGCAAACACAGGAAGGCAGGCGGGGACCACAGGCTGCAAACCTCCAACCTCTGACACTTGTTGAAAATGAATATTCAATAAGATAGGGGAAAAAAGTAGTTGCCTATAGTTTTCAATGGTGCAGGAGATGATGATGATTGATTATGTCTTTTTAAAAAAAACCCTCAAAATTCGCATCTTGTGCGGGCTGGTACCAACCAAGCCCGCAGAGGGATGCGGGGAAACCGACTTCCTCAAGACCTCTCCACCACCCGCGGCCCGCGCGCGCCTCCGCCGCCACCGCCTTCGCCAACCTCCTCCGAGCCGCGCGCGCCTCCCTCCAGGTCCCGCCCTCCAGCCCAGCGATTGGCCGATCCTCTCCCTCTTCCCGGCTGGGGCACGCCCCCTTGTAACAGGCACCTCGCGCAGCCACTGGGACGCCGCGCAGCCCCGCGCCCCGCCCTCCCCGCGCCCGTTGGAGGAGGGGCGTGGGCGGGCCGTTAGAGGTGCGCGCCCCGCCCCTTGTCGCGGCGGGTGGACTGGCGGGCGACGAGAGGCCGGCGGCCGGGCGGGCGGCGGGAGCCGGAGGAGGAGCCGCCGCCGCCAGCGCCGCCATAGAGACTGTAGCCGTGGAGACTGTTACTTACCAACGGGGACCAACACGCAGCCGCCGCCGCGGGAGCCGCTGCCCGAACTCCCGGCCCGAACTCCAGGTGACCGACGCCATCCGGCCCGGCCGGGGCAGTGCGGGGTGTGGCTGGGGGGGGCAGGGGACCCCGCTCGGAGATGGGGGGGGCGTCGCGGGTCGGGGAGCACACCCGTCCGAGCACCCCACGCCTCCGAGGTACCGCGTCCCGGGGCGAGGGGGAACCTCGCCTCTTGGTCCGGTTGAGTTTGGGGGGCCCCCTCTGGCGACGCCCCCTTCCTCTTGTGAACCCCAGTGGCGGACGCACGCGTCGCTTCACTTGTTAGAAAACTTCCCGAAGTGAGGGACGCTGGGGGGGGACCCCCTCTTGGCGTTTACGCTCACACGCGCCGAATTGGGGGCGCTCAGGAGCCCCCCCTCACACTCTCCATCCACAGTCTCCAAAAGTGGGGGGTTCCTACTTGGATCTCTCCATGTCGGGGCTCGCGAGGTCCCCCGCTCCTACCCCGAAAAACGCCCTGCCTGGGGGTTCTGGGGGTTCCCCGGAACCGACTGTTCACTCTCAAATCTTGAACTGAGTGAGGGGCGCCCGGAGATCTCCTCTCACAGAGCTCCCCGAGTTTCTGAAATTGGGGCGCCCCGGGGGGACCCTTGTGTTGAGAGCCTCAAGCTCCCCCAGTGAAGGAGGGGCGCTCTTCTCGTTTTGGCCGCTCATTCCTAGCTTTGGGGTGCCCCAGGAATTACCTGTTTTAGGGGGTCCCTGGAGCTCCCTTTCTCACTCTTTGACCAAAAAGAGATTTGGGGTGTCCCAGAAGCTACTTTTTCCTTTGGGCCATGGGACATACTCAGGGTTTTTTTTGGGGGGTTCCTCCCTGGAACCCCTCTTCTCACTCGTTGATCAAGAAGTCAGTCCCCGACTCCTCTCATCCCCAAGTTCCCCGAAAATCGGGCTTTCCGGGAACCCCTCTCTCACCTTTTCACCCCTCGGCGTCGTGTGTGTGGGGGGGGAGGGGGGGCTCCTGGGGCTCCTCGGCGCCCTCTTCGCGCTGTTCACCCCACATCCCTGAGTCTGGGGGACCCCGGCCCGCCGGTGCTTCGCGCGCCCCTCCCCGCGGCCCCCCGGCTTTGCCTGCGCTGGGAGCCGGGAAAGTTTCTCCGAGGGGCTTCAGAACAAAACAGAATCCTGAACTGTTTATTAACGAAGTGTTTGTGTTAAAGACAGCCCGCCTGGGAGGGGGGGACCTCTCCCCCCTT
>NW_012267280.1:2905101-2912376 GCF_000151885.1 Dipodomys ordii | reverse complement strand
CCTCGCCCCCACCCCGCGCAGCCCCGCGGCACCCCGAGTCCTGTTTACCCCGCCGCGGTCGGGCGGGGCGCAGCCTCCCGCTCCACTCGCCAAGCTGGCTTTTCCCACCCCAGTGGCTATTTCCAGCCCCCTCCGGCCCCCCACGGTCAGGCAGACACCACGCTAAGGGGGCGGTCCGCCTTCTTATTTTAACCTCCGGGTCGCTCTCGGCCCGGTGGGAAAGGAGGGAACGGGGCGGGCGGGGTGCAGCACCGCCCTCCAGATCGCATTCCTACTTGGGGTGTTTTTAGTTTGGTCTCTGCTTCTCCCCCCCCCCTTTATTTTTGTCCTTTGGCCACCAAACAGCGCAGGACTTGATGGCGGTTTCTCTCCGGCCAGCTTATCCCCACCCCCCCACCCCCAAATAGGGTAGTTACAGCAGGAATAATACTCATGATATGATGTGGCTGTAATTATATATAATAGATAGCAGATATTATTACATGATTATGTGGTACAATATGTTGTGATTATGTATATAAGATGCAATAATATATAATTGTACATAAATATAATATCGGCACATATAAATTTGTAGACTATGTGTCAAATATATTTGTGTGTGTGTGTGTGTGTGTGTGTGTATTGGAGTTTGAACTCAGGGCCTGGGCGCTGCCCCTGAACTTTTTTGCTCAAGGATGGCGCTCTATCATTTGAGCCTTTCTGATGGTTGATTGGAGATAAGAGTCTCCCCCACTTTCCTGCCCAGGCTGGCTTTGAACCATGAACCTCAGATCTCAGCCTCCTTTGGAGCTAGAATTACAGGCATGAGCTAATGGTACCTGACATGTAATACATTTTTAAAAAGGGAAGTGAAATAAAGGCATTCTCGGACCAATGATAATAGTAATCACCCAGCACCTCACCAACATAACCAAAAAAAATCGTGTTCCCTGCTGTGCAACAGCACGTGCCAGGTTACGTGGGCCCAACCCCCTGGTCCTCAACAAGGAGAGAGGGCCTCCTTGTCCCACACAAGTCTGAAGATGTGACTACTCACCCCAAGTCAGACTCCTGGGAGAGGACTTGCACTTCTTCACCTAAAGCAGCAGCACTCCTTCATCCACAGGCTTCTCACGCAGTCTTGGAGGGCAGTGTGGCCTGGTACCCAACCTCCTGTGTGCGCGCGCGCGTACGTGCGTACGTACGTGCGTGCGTACGTGCACGCGCGCGCACAGGCCAGTCCTGGAGGTTGAACTCAGCGCCTGTGTGCTGTCCTTGAGCTTTTTCACTCAAGGCTAGCTAGCACTCTACCATTTGAACCATAGCTCCACCTCTGGCTTTTTTTGTGATTCATTGGAGATAAGAGTCCCATGGGTTTTCCTGCCTGGGCTGGCTTAGAATAGTGACTCTCACATCTCAGCCTCCAGAGTACCTAGGAATGCAGGAGTGAGCCACAGATGCCCAGCTGGAGCATCTTTATTTCCAAATTTGGATGGGGAAGGAATTCTGAAATCATTCGCCCCACAACCAACCAATGCTAAATTATGCTGTTCCTTCCTTTGAAGGGATGGGATGGCAGAGTTATTAATGACCGGTGACAGTCAAGTCCTTGGAAACTGTGGCCCTTTGCTTTCTGAGGAGGGGCACATGGAACTGAAGCTGTGTTTGTAGAGGGGTTTCCCATCTTTCAGCAGTGTTTTTCGTCTTAGCCCCCGGCAGGAGGAGGCTGTGCAACCCATATGCATGTGCTGGCCATAGCCGGGGTGCCTGTCCTTACTGAGACCTCATCCCAAGTTCCTCGTGTGTTACAGTTAATATTTACAAGAATTTAACTTTAATCAACACTACACAGTAAAATTTTGATTCTTGTGAGGCGTTTAGTGGCTGCTAATTTTTCACTTGTAAATCATGTTATATACATACACAGGGCTTGAACTCAAGACCTCCCACTTACTAGGCAGGTCTCCCAACCCCTTTTTGCTGTTGCTATTTTTGCCATAGGCTCTTGAATTTTTATGAAGGGCTGGTTTCAGACTTCAACTTCCTACCTGTTACCTTCTTTGTACCTGAGATCACAGGCACATCAGGTTGTGTTGCTCATAAAGTCTGTCTCCAAATAACAAAATAATCCCCAGTGTTTAGAGTTTTCTGGATTTTAGTACTGTTCAAAGGGTGAGGTTTTGCATATCATTTAAAAAGGCATTTGCCTCCATCTCTGGAATTCAAATGATGACATGCCCCCTCCACAGGCCATGTTGGCATTATTAGTGTATGTACTTGTTGGATGGATGGTTGGATGGATGGATGGGTAGGTGGCTGAATGGGTGGGCGGATGACTAGATGGATAGGTGGATGGATGGATAGATGGCTGGATGGATAGATGGATGAATGGGTGGATGGCTGGCTGGATAGATAGGTGGATGGATGGATAGATGGCTGGATGGGTAGATCAGTGGGTAGTCAGGTAGATGGATGGATGGATAGATGAAAGGGTAGGTGGATGAATAGGTGGGTGGATGGATAAGTGGTTAAGTAGATGAGTGGATGAGTGATTGAGTGGATGGATGGATGGATGGACAGATTGGTAGATGACATGTATGTTGGGAATTAGAAAATTAAGAACACAGCTAGGCACCAGTGGCTCACACCTGTAATCATAGCTACTTATGAGGCTGAGATTTGAGGATGGAGAATCAAAGCTACCCCGGGCAGGGAAGTCTGTGAGACCCTTACCTCCAATAAACTACTCAAAAAAGCCAGAAGTGGCACTATTGCTCAAGTGGTAGAGTGCTCACCTTGAGCAAAACAAGCTCAGGGACAGCACCCAGCCCAGATTTTAAGCCCCAGAACAGGCAAAGAAAAAAAAAAGAAAGAAAGAAAAGAAAATTAAGAACACTCACTTCCATGTTTCTTATTACCCTGAAAACCACCACGTGGATTTTTATTTTCTGCTGTGCTGGGGTTTTTCCTCATGTCTTGTGTTTGCCTCTACCCTTGAGCCATGCTTCCAGCCCATTAAAGTATTTTTACGAGGAAAAAGACTGACAGGAGACCTTAGGGGAGGAAGAGCAGAATGAGAGGGTGTGTGGAGGCACTAAGGAACTGGGGAGAAGCCGGGCAGCTTGCCTGGCCTTGGGTTTGGAGATCTGTCCCTTCCACAGCCTGCTGCTCACATCCAAGTGCATTCTGCCTGGCACCTGATATAAGAGGTGGTCTGGCTGAGTGAGCCCTGGCTTCCTAAGCCCACTGCTCCTGCCCCTGCCCCTCCCCTCAGCCAGTCTCAAGTTTCTTCTCATTGCCAGGCCGAAACCTTGGTGTGAATCTTGACTCATAACTCTTCCCCAAGCCCTCAGCAAATCCTCCATTCATGCCAGCCCCTCCCAGCCACCGCCTCCTGCCTGCCCGGATGATCGCCCAGTGGACTGCTGCAGGCACACCGTATGTTTATATGTTTATCTTATCACCTCTGTGCCTTCAATTTGAATGTCATCCTGGGGAGGAGGAGGAGTTCTTTGTTTTCATTAGCGTGTACATCTTCAGAGCTCAGGATGGTTCTGAGCAGGCACTTCATAAAGGTCTGCTAAGTAAACAGCTGAATGGAGTCCTGATACCCTGAGCAAGCATAGGTAGAATTTCAGAGTCACTTGTAGGCCAGGAATGGTGCCTCATGCCTGTTATCCCAGGTTCTTGGGGGGTAGAGATGGGGAGGATTCTGGCCGGAGGCCACAGTCCTCAAAGCAAAGACTTGAGCAAGGCCTCATGTCACCAAAAAAGCTGGGCATGGTGGTCTACACCTGTAATATAAGCTATGCAAAAAGTATAGATAGATTTGTAGTTGAAGCTGGCCTTGGTCAAAAATGTGAGACTCTGTCAAAAAAATAACTAGGGCAAGAAAAATAAAAACAAAATAAAAAAATGATAATGGAAGTGGCGCTATGGCTCAAGTGGTGAGATGCTAGCCTTGAGCTGAAGAGCTGAGGGACAGCACCCAGGCCCTGAGTTCAAATCCTACGACCAACAAAAAAAAGAAATAATAATTAAAAAATAATAATAAAGTTCTGGGAGTGTGACTCAAGTAGTAAGCACCTGCCTAGCAAGCACACAGCCCTGAGTTCAAACCCCAGTACCACCAAAACAGAAAGAGATCATTTCTACCCTCATTACACTAGTTGTAGCACCTAGTAGGTGCTCATCAAACACTTTTTGCTACTCTACTTGGACCGGCACAAAGGCACAGTGAGTGGCCTGGTTGATTTTGATGTCCTGACTGGTCCTGAAGAGAGGTGTTGAGTGAGCGTGGCCTGCCAGCCTCCATGGTGGAGCATGGCAGAGGAGAAGGTGGCACCCAGAGCAGCCCTGCGCTCTGCGTCCCACCACCGCTTCCGCACAAGAGCGCCCCAAACTGGTTTCGCTTTTCTGTTAGCCCTGGCCTTGCATGCCAGCACCGTTGACATCTGGAAACCAGCCATTTGGAGGCAGAGACTGGCCTGGTCTTCAAGGCGTGCCAGGACCTGAGCTGGTCCTGCTGCCCTGGGAGAGCCTGCTCTGTTTCCCTTTGCGAAGTGCATTCCTGCCTCATGATGCACGGGTGTGCAGAGGCTAGCATGGCTTGGTCTGTTCCTCTTTCTTCTGCTTTTTTTTTTTTTTTAATGGTACTGGGGTTTGAACTCAGGGCCTGAACTCAGTACCTTAGCTAGTACTCTATCACTTAAGCCACAGCCCCAGCCCAGCTTTTTGATGGTTATTTTGGTTATTTCCCAACTTTTCTGCCCATGCTGGTCTAGGACCAATGGCCTCTAAATCTTAGCCTCTTGAATAGCTGGGATTATAGGCACTGTCACTGGTGCCCGGCTCTTTCTCTCTCTTTTTTTTTTTTGTGCCAGGCCTTGGTTTGATCTCAGGACATGGGCTCCATCCCTAAGCTTCTTTGCTCAAGGTTAGTGCTCTACCACTTGCACCACAGCACTACATCCAGCTTTCTGGGTAGTTAATTGGAGATGAGAACCTCATGAACTTTCTTACCCAGGCTGGTTTTGAACTTTGATCCTTAGATCTCAGCCTCCTGAGTTGCTAGGATTACAGGTGTGAGCCACCAGCACCAGCTTGTTCTTATTTCTCGTGGTTGCGAATTCTGTGACTTCCCGTTGCAGATGATTGACTTGCATTTTGGATGCTGGTAATCACTTTATACTTGACAGTTTGTGGTTAAGATTCAAAAGAATTAAAAACCATGAAAAATAAGGGAGAACTGATGTGTAAAGGCTCGGTAGAGTGATTAGGTGCTGTTTATGATGAAGGAAGCCAGATGTGAGATAGATCTATCTGTCTATCTCTCTCTTTCTCTATGTATCTATCTATCTTATCTATCTATCTAGAGAACAGAGAATAATTTTATACTAGGAGACTGCAAACATGAACAGAAACCAAACTTGAAGGGTAGAGACTACAAAGGCAGTCTGGAGCTAAAGAGGCTGCTGGCATTTACCAAAACACTTAAGGAGTCAGCCCTGCAGAGTTCAGGGGGAAGAGCATTCAGGCAGGGGCCAGCATACACAAAGGTCCTGAGGTAGGTAGGGTGGAGTAGGAAATCTTCCATGCCTTGGCCAAGGAAGAGAAAGTGGGCTGTGTGCTGATGCTCGTTGAGTCAAAGGCAGAGAGAGGTGTCAGGTGGAGCTGTCCAGCCATTTCCTGGAGGAGTGGCTTTCCAGACCTCTGACCTGTGTTACCTCTCAGTGTCTGATGACTCTCTGAGCCAAGAACTATCCTACAAGTGACAGACAAGGAAAGGAGAGTGTCACCTAGGGCAGCTCAGAGAGCTGTCTTCAGGGGCTGGGTAGGGAGGGGCTGGCCCAAAGGACAGGGGTCAGAAGCGGGGGTCAGCCATGCTCTCTACTGGGAAATGACCCTCACACTGAGACTGACCTCACCCCTCTCCAGGGACCAGCTGATACAGGAGCCTTCTTTTCTTTTCTTTTTGTCAGTCATGGGGCTTGAACTCTGGGCCTGGACGCTGTCCCTCAGCTGTTCAGTTCAAGGCTAGCACTCTACCACTTGAGCCATAGCACGACTTCTGGGTTTTTCTGCTTATATGGTGCTGAGGAATCAAACCCAGGGCCTCATGCATGCAAGGCAAGCACTCTACCACCAAGCCACCTGCCCAGCCCCAGTAGCCGCCTTTTCATGAGAAAAGTCCCTGTAGTGTTCTTTGTTGGGCCAGCAAAGAACGTGGAGACACATGGTTTGCTGTCCCGTCCGTGGTACCAGGTGGAGTGGGACGCTGGAGGGGCCGGCTGGTGATGTGAGTGGTATGGGAGGGGTGCTCAGTGGGACAGGTCGCTGGGTTGTGAAGGAGCTGGTGGAGAGCAGAAGAGGAGGCCAAGGGCAGAGCTGTGGGAATTCCAGAAGAAAAGGGCTGGGGGCAGCTCTGCCCAAGGGCTCATCCTGTGTACTGGTGCTTGGAGACTGGTCTGTTCCACAGGCCTGGCTGTTGTGTGACTTGTGCTGAGTAGAGGAGGCCTGGAGGGGCTCGGGGTGGAGGAGACCCTGGAAAGAGGTTGAGAAGGAAGAGGAGGAAACCGGGGAGGACACGGTCTGGTAGAGACCACAAGGATGCGACTTGGACGAGGGGCAGGGAGAAGGTCCTGCCCCTCCCCCCAAAGCAGGGAGCTTGGCTCATCAAGGGCCCGTGTTAGCCAGAAAACTGTCACCGGCCTGCCATGACACCAAAGCCCATTCCTATGGTCACATTGGCACCTAATTACATATTTTTAAGTGAACCCTTTTATGTTTTAGAAACATTGCCATGTTTCCCCGAATCCATCTTTGTCCAAGAGGAGATGTGTGGTAAAGGCCCAGAGCAGCCTACAGAGAAGCCATGAGCCCATGGAAGGGAACCCCAAGAAAACAGGGTGCATGGCCCCTGCCTCCTCCTTTCCTCTCCCACACATGTAGTCAGCTTAGAGGAAAATGGGATTGGAATTCCAGAACCACAGACACATAATATGAACTTCTGATTTTAAAAAAAGAAGTCATCCCAGGCAGAACTTCATTCTGCAAGGTGTTTTTTAGCAGGACCCCCCAAATATTCAGGGGCTCAAAATGCCCTGCCTCTGATGAGCTTAAATTAAGTGTATTATTCCAGCGCCACATGGAAAATTAAGCAGAGAGAAGGTTCTTGAGACATCAAAAATTATTAGCAAGAGGGCTGGGAAGTTGGCTCAGTGGTAGAGCGCTTGCCTTGCAAGCCTGAGGCCCTGGGTTCGATTCCTCAGCACCATATAAGCAAAAAGAAAA
>NW_012267280.1:2875483-2904966 GCF_000151885.1 Dipodomys ordii | reverse complement strand
TGGGTTCGATTCCTCAGCACCACATAAGCAAAAAGAAAAAAGCCGGAAGTGGCGCTGTGGCTCAAGTGGTAGAGCACTAGCCTTGAGCTGAAGAGCTTAGGGACAGTGCTCAAGCCCAGAGTTCAGGCCCCATGAACGGACCCAAAAAAAAACAAAACAAAACAAAAATTATTAGCAAGAGTACTCAGCCCCACCGTGGCCACACCAGGTAGATGTATGTACTTCGGTGTGAAAGTCTGCCAGGCAGTGTCCTAGGACTCAGGGCTCAGTACTTAATGGTGGGTGTACCTAATGGTGGCTGTGCCCAGTGGGGAGACTTGACGTGCAGAACCAAAGGTTCATCAGCAGGCAGTGATGGAACGTCAAGGATTGCCAGAGGCTGGGGTCAGCCATGGTAGACAGGCTCCACCCCCCACCTCCACCCCCACCCTCCACCCCGGGCACTTCCCTCCACACTCTGGTGGGGTCTTCTGTCTAGCTGTGTGTCCTGTCCAGGCCCCAGCCCACGGCCTTCTGCTGGGGCTCAGCCCGAACCTGAGACTCCACTTCTGAGTCACCCCCTGCAGCTCCAGCCAGGCCCAGCCTGCCGCTCACGACTCTCAGCTTTCTCTTCACAGCTTCCCCTGCCTGGCCTCGGCTCTCCTGGGCTAGCAAGGAGGGTCACGTGGCCCCTTGCTACCTGCTTCTCAGCACACCTGTGCCTGCCTCGCACGAGGCCAGAGCTCAAGGCTCTGAGCAGCCCTGCCCCTTTCTCATGTCCAGATGGGGATACTTGGGGCCACATGGTCATTCAGCACTCTGCAGTGTGTGTAGTAGCACCTCAGCCTCCACCTGCTGACCCCAGACATGGAGCCCAGCTAGCTACTACAGTTCTAGAGATGGAGTCAGGCAAGACAAGAAATGTAGTGATCACAGGTCAGGTCTGGACACTATGCCACAAATAGAGACACCGTGATCGAAGAGGAGGGGGCTTATCACATGGCACAACGCCACGGGAAGATGGCAGAACAGGAGCGTCTGTGTAGGAGAGGAAGACTCAGGAGTGGGCCATAGTTTAAGTCCCAGTTCTAGGCACAGCCCAGCAGGTCAGTAGCTCAGTCCTGGTACTTAAGGCTCTGCTGTCTCTTCGGTCCCTTGTCATGAAGATGGTGTTGATGGATGGTGTTCCTGGAGCCTAGGGGATTGCAGGGAGAGCGACTCAGAGCAGAGACGGGTACAAAATAGAGGCAGAGGGTGCCAGGCTCTTCTTGTCAATTTGTGGGTCCAAGGCCGGAGTTGGTGCTTTTCAGTACAAACAGTTTCAGCGCACATTACAAATACACTCTCGATAGATGGAAAGTGGGCCGTGTCAGGTGAGCAGGACAATATTAGCCCCAGGGGTTTGAGGAACTCCTGTTCCTCAGTCCAGCCTCAGGGGCTGGCTGAAGTCACCTGAATCGAGGTTTTTTTCTGTGTGTGTGTGTGTATGCATGCTACTCCTGGGATTTGAACTCCAGGCCTAGGCACTGTCTCTGAGTTTTTTTGCTCAAGGCTAGCACTCTACCACTTTGAGCCACAGCGCCACTTCTGGTTTTCTGGTGGTTAATTGGAGATCAGAGTCTCACAGACTTTCCTGCCTGGTCTGGCTTTGAACCTCCATCCCCAGATCTCAGCCTCCTGAGTAGCTGGGATGAGGAGCACGGGTCACTGACGCCCAGCAGGGTAACTTTTCATTACAGAACAGTGTTTTCTCTCAGAGCCTAGCAGTTTTTTCCCCCTCTGTGGACACTGACATTTAGCCCTGTGAGGACTGGAGGCCTTGGAGAACTTCCCTTTAGGTTTTCTTTGCATCGCCCCATCGCTCATAGCTAGCTGCTACCAATTACCAAGCCAGACAGCCTAGCCCTGACACTGCCAGAGGCCCCTGGGGGACAGGGAGACTATCCCCAGGTAGAGGACAGGTCAGCAAGAGTGACAAGACTTCAGGAAGTGTCCCCAGCACTGGGACTTGGTCCTGTAAGGCTGCCTGGGCAGGTAGTCATAGACTCTTATTTCCTTTTCTTGGTTGTCACAGGTCTTGGGAATGTGGTGAGCGCTGTCCCTGCCCCTTCCTGCGCTATCCCCGCCCCTTCCGGCACTATCCCCACCCCTTCCCACAGGGCTTGAGACTTAACCTACTTGGGCAGCCCAGTTCTAACTCACCCTGCATTCCTGAAACCTGCCTCACATCTGCCTGCTTTCCATGCAGTGTTCCAGAGAACATTCCAGCCCTCCCGTGTGGTTTCTTTCACCAAAGCTCCACAGAAATTGTCACCAACCCATCCACAGGAGGTTGACATCCCTTTCCTTAGCCAAAATCACAAGTCAAGCTATCTTCTAAAAAGTTCTAGTGAGTGGACTTCTGTAAAGGAGATGCTACCTGTTCCATTGCCAGGAGCAGAGTACACCCTGGAAAGCACTGGATGCTTCCTTCTCCCCGTCAGTTGCCGTGGTTTCACTGGCCACTTGTTTTACGTTGGGGCTTTGTGAAGATTGCATCCTGCCAAAACATGGCTTTGAGCCAGGCGCAGCGGCTCAGAGGCCTATAATGCTAGCTACTTGAAGGTAAGATCCGAAGATTGAGGTTCAAGGCCAGCTGCAGCATAAACGCTCCCGAGACTCCATCTCAACCAGTGGCTGGGAGCAGTGGCTCAAGCCTGTCATCCCCAGCAAGCAACAGTGGGAAGCAAAGTAGACAGATGGCAGTCCAAGGCCTAAAGTGAGACCCCACCTTGAAAATAACTAAGATAACAGGGGTCTGGAGGCATGGCTTGAGGGGTAGAACACCTGCCTCGCTGGCTAATGTGAAGCCCTGGGTTCGTTTGTCCACAAATAGCGAATAGAGCTGTGTCACCCAGTCACTGAAGGAATTCTCCTGAGGAAAAGCGGGGTGACAGGGTGAGGCTCTGTGGCTTTTGGGGGAGATCCGAAAGCTCCCGAGGCTGCTGGGCCAGCCAGACAAGTCACCCCAGCGGACCCAGCCCAGCCCTTGGCGGAGGCAGCTGACAGAATGAGCAGAGTTGAATCTAATGTGCTTGTTCTGGGGGCAGACATTTCAGCGCCTGGCTCCCTGCCTTAGAGATCTGTGTCCCCAGCCTCGCCCTCCTCAGCAGGGACAGAGCCACCCACAGGGTCCCCCGCCCCCCCTCCTGTAGCCTGCTAGGGTGGCACCAGCCTCCCCCCCCCCCGCCCCTACCCTCAGTGCACAGAGGCTGGGACCACAACGTGGTATCTCTGAAGAGCAGCATGGGCTCTGGCACCCGAGGCAGGGGTACTCGAGATGGCTCCCCCGGTGGAAGAGGCCAAGGGGCTGCAACCTGTGGAGCTGCAGTTAGCAGCAAGCAGGGCTGCCGTGGCAGGGAGCCCCTCCATTTCTAAAGTTTCTGAAACAGATACCCCAATGTTTGGTTAGATAAGGAACAAATGATTCTTACTGGGAAAGGTGCTGGGATTTGAACTCAGGACCTTGAAGCCTGCCAGGCAGGCACTCTAGCACTTGAGCCACTTGGCTCTTTTCAGTGCTGGGGATGGAAGCCAGGGCTTGCCTGGGTACCAAGCATGGCTTACCACAGAGCTACACCAACCCCGTGGTGCAGTCAAAGTTACTGCAGTCAAAGTTAACCAATGAGAGAGGCAGAGGCCTGGAGGTGGGGCTCAGTGCTGAGCTTTGGCCTGGAGTTTGTTCATAGCACGTGTGTGCGCGCTCGTGTGCACACACACACACACACACAAAACACACGCTCACACACATAAATTCTTGCACAGCAGAATTCCCTGGTGGCTTCTCAGTGGAAGTTTGGAAATAATTGTGTCTTCAGTTGTCCGGTTGCCCAGCTCCTAACTAGAATCACATCGCTGTCCGTAACTGGGCCGTTTGCTGGGCCCTCTGGCCCAGTGCTGTGGTTGACAGCACCAGCAAGGCCTCAGCCCTGCTTCCTACCACCCTCCTCCCCTGGGACTTCACACCGGATAGGGGGATTTTTCCAGAAGGACAGGGAGCAATTTGTCAGCCATCGAGTACAGCAGGTGGGCAGAGCAGCTCAGCCAGACTTTAAAAATAGTGACTGTCAGATCCCCAAGGTCAGGTTTTGGAAATACAGGGTTGCCATGACGACGACGCCACACACTCACCCATACACGCATTCCCAAGGTTGGCTTTTCCATGCTTCCAGTTCCTGTGGTGTAGCTGTTACTCCATGGAACATTCCAGAAATGAACATTTTGTTGGATTTTAATAATTTTTATTAGTATCTATTGTACTCACTGTTCTATTTATGATGGTGGTTGTTCCTAATTTATAAATGAAACTTGATCCAGGTGTTCATGGAGAGGAAAACCCATAGAACACACAGGGATGGGTACCACCTGTGGTTTGAGGAATTCTGGGGGTCTTGGAACGTATCCCCAACGACCATATTACCTCTAAGCCTTGTGAAAAGCCAGCAGGGTTGATACGACCCGCATGCCCTTAAACATGTGAAAATGTTGGACTGGACTCAGTAGCTGGCCCTTGTCACCCCAGCTACTCAGGAAACTTAAGGCCCAAGTCCAGGCTGGGCCCAAAGTTAGTACGACTTCATCTCTACTAATAAGTTAGGCATGCTAGTGCACTCTGTGATCCCAGCTATGCAGGAGGCATAGGTAGGGGGGTCTCAGTCTGCGGATGGCCAAAATATAACTGGCGCAAGAAAGGGCTGGAGGCATGGCTCAAGTGATGAGTTCATGGCCAAGGTCCTGTGTTCAAATCCAAGCACCACCAAAGAAAAGAAAGGTGAAAATGCTTAGTGTGTGTGTGTCGGGCTGGTGCCAAGGAGTCTGTCCTGCTGTTGACCACAGCTGCCCCAACCCAGCACTGAGCAGAGAGGACAGGCCAGGCTCAGGGAGAAGAGCTGGGCCTCGCATGAAGGAGAGACTGGAGGCAATGGGCCCGATGTGGACACCTTCCCTTCCCTGGAAACCTGAGTAGCCCACGCTCCACCCCTCCCTCCTCCCCAAGTTCTCCTCCTCGCTTCATTCTCATCGCATTCTTCACCCCCCTTTCTGCCCATGGAGGGTCTCTCCATGCCTCAGTGATCTGTCAGATGTTACCCCTGCTCAGGACTGTTGGGGTAACCTGGCCCTTCCTGAAGCTCTGGCTTGGGGCCTGCTGTGCCCAGTCCCCCACCCCGCAGTCATTGAAGATTCCATTTTCCCTCCCAAGAAAGACTTTACGCTGACCAGGGCAAGAATGGGTGGGGAGCACAGTAGGGTTCCAGAGTCCCGTGGGAGACCATGAGATCATTCCGCTAAGCCATGAGAGCTTGTAGTATTTACTAACTAAATGGACCAGGTTGTAACACATACGGGTGGTGTGTGATAGTAGTGCTAATTCCTAACTGCTAGGGACCAGGGACAAGCCCGGCCAGTGTGTCCAGGTGTACAGAGAAGGTGTTTGGTCACTGAGTGACCTTCCCGCAGGTTGAGGACAGCCTGATGGTTTTGAATCTGAGAAGCCTGTCTGCCTCGACCTACTTGCAAATTGCCTTAATTTGAGCAAAGGAAGCGTGGAGTAGCAGGATTCTGAGGGAGCAGGGAGGCCAGGCCGCCTTAAACTCAGGGTTGGAGCAGAAGTATTGTAGGGTCCGTGGGCCAGATGGGCGCCATCGTGGCTGTGAGTCTCCATTGTAGCTGAATGCCACAGCAACACATGAATGCATGGGCCAGGGCTGTGTGCCAATAAAACTTTATTCATGGATACTGAAATGCACAAGTTCCTACCATTTGCCTGGGTCACAAAATATTTGGACTTGGATTTCCAGATTTCCTTCAACCACATAAAAATGGCAACACCATTCTTAACTTGTGAGCAATAGAAAATCAGGTGTGTGGCTGGACTGGTCTTGTCTCCATGAAGGCTGGTCCTGGCCTGCGTGCCTATTCTCGTCTCCCCTGCATTACGGCTACCCTCAGTTTTGTGCCGGGTGACCCCTGCCTGTCCCTGCATCCCTCGGGGACCAGAACAGGGTGCTCCCAGAATCCACCTCAGGGACACACTTGGTGCTGTTTTCCATGTAAGAAATTGTCAGCATCTCCTTCCCTGCCTCACCCTTGTAAAAGCCTGGAGGAAAGGCACTTGGCTAACTATCTTTGTGGGACACTTCAAAGTAATTATTTGTTGACTGGATCTAGTTCTTAGAGAGGGGACATCATGGGGAAATCTACCCATCAGTCACTTTGCTGCTTTCTAGTAAAGCTGGGTGCCTTGTGCCTGAGTGCTTCATCCAGCAGCTCTTCTAGGTCAGTACAGGGACAGCAGAGGACACAAGTGCAATTCTATTTAGTTTATTTTTATGTTGGGGAAGGATTTGAACTCAGGACCTTGCACTTGCCAGGCAGAGCTCTACCTCTGGCGGTGTGCCCCAGCCCCCACACACAGTTTTAAACTATAGTTTATCTCCATCCCCCCTTTTTTTCCCATTGTTGTTGTGTGCTGGTCTCAGGGCTTGAACTCAGGAACTCGGGGCCTGGATGCTGTCCCTGAGCTTCTTTGCTTGAGGCTATCTTCTACTTGAGCCAAAGCTCCACTTCTGACTTTTTGGTGGTTCGTTGGAGATAAGAGTCTCATGGGTTTTCCTGCCAAGGCTGGCTTTGAACTGAGATCCTCAGAGCTCAGCCTCTGAGTAGCGGAGATTGCAGGTGTGTGCTCAGCTGTAGTTACTCCATTTTAAAGGCAAGAGAGAGGGGAAAGGGTGTGGCGTTTGCAGGTAGACTTGGTGGCTGAGGGCGGGCAAGCTCTCAGCAGCCAGCTTCTCCTGGCCTCTCCTTGGCACTCGCTGTCTCCACTCGCCATCTGAGCTCTGTTCCCACAGGAAATCCCTTCCCACCCTGTCCTCGCCTGAGATCGGCCTGGCATCCTCCCAATCCCCGGCATCCTCTCCCCAGGCACAGCCTCCAGTCCAGCCGAACCCTGGCCTTCCAAGCCGGTCAGATTACCTGCTTACAGCCTCTGACAAGCTGGTGAGAGCGGGTGCCCTGTGCTAATGCCATCCTGCGGCTCTGTGCTGGGTGGGCCGCTATCCAGAACTCCTCCCTGGCAGGTCTGCCCAGCTCTGCCTGTGTGCCTGACTCAGCCTCTGCTGTCACCATGGTGCCCTGGGCCCCTGGGGAGGCCTGGCCTCTGGGCGGGTTTGCGCCAGCAGCCCCAAGTTCATGCTTGCTGCTGGAGTCTGTGTGGAGCCTCACCTAGCAACTGCATTTCCTGCACTCCTGTCCCAAGCAGGCCCATCGAGCCACTGTCCTGCAGCGTGGCATCCTGGGGCTGACTTCCTGTGACATCCAGCTCCACTCTACCGAATGCCCAGAGTCCTTGGATCAGGAAGATGGGCATGGCAGTCCATGATGGCTGCTATACCAAACATGCCTTGGAATGGGCGACCTGTGACACTGGAAGTGTATTGCTCAGGGTTCGGGAGTATGGGCTGCCTACCATCAGGGAGCTTGGGAGATGCTTGATACCACTCTCAGCTGTGGCTGACGCACAGCAGCAGGGACAAAATTCTACTTCTGGACTCAATTGCCTTCTGAAGAACCCACTTCCTAACAGCCCCGACCTGGAGTGGGGTTTCCATGTGCCAGGACCAGGAGCAGTGGCCCGCAGCTGTCATACGCCCTCCACCGACTCTGCCCACCTTCCGCGCTGTGGTCTACCTCCTGGAGAGTTCTAGGATAATCTCTGGAATGACACCCATGGGTTTGGCCAGTCCAGCACAGACAGCACAGCCCCAGAGCTGAGGCTCAGTGTTCATAAGAGTGGGTGAGGCCTGCAGAGGAGCCCACCTTCGCCCACAGACCTGGAAGACACATGTGCTCTGGGGTTGGGGAGCGCATGAACTTGCCACCTCACCATGTGCAGAGTTGCTTCTTCCTCCAGCAGCATGGCAGGCCGGTTCAATGGTTGAGGACCCCATCTCCACAGCAGAAGCCAACCTTTCTTTTTCTACCATTACAGAAAGACATGATAGAAGACATACCCAGAGCCTATGGGCTCTCATAGCTGTAATTCAGCTACTGGAGGGAGACACTGGGAGGATTACAATTCAAGGCCAGCACAGTGGCTCGCGCCTGTCATCCTAGCTACTCAGGAGGCTGAGATCTGAGAAGTGCCGTTTGAAACCAGCACTGGCAGGAAAAGTCCGTGAGACTCATCTCTAGTAAACTAATCAGAAAAGGCAGGAAGTTGTGCTGTGGCTCTTTGGAGCACGAAGAGGTACAGGGACAGTTCCCAGGCCCAGAGTTCAAGCCCTAGGACAAGCAAAGAACAAAAATAAAAACAAAAAATGTTAAGACCCCCATCTCAGCAAGAAAGCTGAGTGTAGTGGTGCATATCTGTGATCCCAGCAATGTGAGAGACCATAGGTATGAAGACTGTGGTCTAGGACACCCTAGACAAAGATGCAAGACCCTATTTAAAAAAAATAAAGCAAAACATGGGCTGAAGGCATGGCTCAAGTGGTAGAGTGCCTGCCTGGCAAACGTAAGGCCCTGAGTTCAAACTGTACTGCTAAAACAACAACAAAAGGAACTCTTGTGTATTGGAAAAAGAGCTCTGTGAGAGAATGGACATGACTTCTTCCAGAAGATAGAGAAAGGGTGCACAGAAGCTGCTATGCACCACAGATCCCCGGGAACGCATGGCAAGCCACGGAAGATGCTGCTGCTGTGGATGGCTTTTAGTCCAACCCCACACAAAAGTGTTGGCCAGGGTGTGGAGGCAGCAGAGGCTTGTGCACTCTTGGTGACCACTGTGGGAAGCAGCCTGGGGCTCCCTGAGCCAAGGAGGCATGGCTCCACTCTACCACTTGAGCCACGGAGGTCAAGTGAAGCTTGATCCTGCACATCTGCTTCTGGGTATAAAGCAGGCATGGGAACAAGTAGTGTGTGCACCCCAGGTCCATGGCAGCACCATCCACCATAGTCCCACAGCGGAAGACATCCAAGGACCCCATCAACAGATAGATGCCTGTCAGCCCACAGCGGCCCGGGTCTGTTCAGCTCTGTGTTTGGGCACAAATGAGCAGGAGGAGCCAGTGGCTCAGGCTTGTGATCCTAGTTACTTCAGACACTGAGAGTGGAGGATCATGGTGTGAGGCCAGCCCAGGCAGACAAATCCTCAACTCACAGCAAGGCGTGGCGGTGCACGCCTGTCATCTAGCCTAAGAGTAGGAAGATCACAGCTCAGGGTCACACCTAGATGGAAGCAAGACCTTATTCTAGAAACCATCAGTGAAAAAATGGGACTGAGGGTGTGGTTCAGTGGTACTTCATCAGCCTAGCAGGGACAAGGCCCTGAGTTCAAACCCTAGGACTGCCAAGTTTGAAATTCATTGGAGGCCATGGGCCCCCACGTGAACTTACAGGTTTTATAATTACCTGCGTAGAACATCTGTGGAAGCTATCCCTGACCTTTACCTTGAGTAGGTAGATTAGCAGTTAGCTTCGTGGGTCCAGTGTCACTTGGTTTATGTATATAAACACACAGTGTCACAGCAAGATCTTAGAAGCATACTCATGAAAAAGTAGAAAGTATGAGATGCCTGGGAGCTGCTGGGTGTGGGTTTTGTTTTCTCCTTGTGAGGTGAAGAGTGAGCCTTTATAAATCAAAGCCCCGCCGCCTTGTCTGTGTGAGGTTCACTTGGCCACTGGAATAAAATCCAGACATCTGACCAGGCCCCAGGCAGGGCTCTGATTACCTTCCTAGCTCCTCCCCTGCGCTGCCCCAGGGACTTTGCACCTGCCATTTCCAGTTCTTTTCTACATCTTCCATGGCCAGTCCTTCTTGACTAGTTCTCTACCCCCTGCCATTGTCAGCTTCACCCCCCCAGGTGGCTTGTTGACAAGTCTCAAGTCTCTCCACCCATCATGATGTGTACCCTTGCTCTCTTTCCATGGGGGCTTGGAGGAGGGGTCCCAGAGGCCACTCATCTGTCCTGCAGACACCGGGCACTGATCATTGGACAAGCACTACTTCCTGGGGGCCTCAAGGATGAAGTAGTTGATAAGATGATGAACCCCACACATGCTCCCTGAGGGCCGCGTCGAGATGACTGGGCTTTGAATCGCAAGTGCTTTTCAGAGATTCGTTTCATTAATTAATATTGGGGGGGCCATTGCTGGGGTTTGGACTCACACATGGCTGCTCCCCCCTCCCCCCACCGCCCACCACACACACTTTGGTAATTTTCCAGATAGCATCTCAGCTTTTTGCCTAGGGCCAGCCTGGACAAGAACTTCTACCTGTCCTTCCCCAGTAGTGATGGACATGAAGTACCACAGCAGGCGTGTTGGTTGAGATGGGGTCTCGATAACATTTTGCTCCGCTTGGTGTTGAACCTCACTGTTCCTGGTCTCTGCCTCCTGAACCTCTGGGATTTGCATGCCCGAGCCGCTGGAATTGGAGAGTTTCTGATATTTAGGTCAAAGTCAGCAGACGGAGCCTGGGCACACGGACCGTGAATCGCAGCAGTGGTGCTGGGGGACATACAAACTGGTCTCTGTGCGGGCTCCCTGAGCCCCGTGCTAGGCTCCATTTAGCAGTGCCTGAGGCAGGCAGCACCCCTCTCCGTCCACCTTGATTGAAGAAATGATGTGTGGAGAGGAAGTCCCTGCTTGAGGTCACCCAGCTGACACCTAGTGGCTACACGAGTGGGGTGCAGTTGCCCCTCTTAGCAACTGTGCTGTGTTCATGGGCTTCTGACACCCGGTCCTCCAACCACTCATGATCTTGAACTTAGGAGAGTTCTTTGTTTCCATAGTTAGTACTGGTTGTTTGGGTTTTTGTTTTTGTTTTTTTATCAGTTGTGGGGCTTGAACTCTGGGCCTGGGCACTGTCCCTGAGCTCTTCAGCTCCAGGCAAGTGCTCTACCACTTGAGCCACAGCGCCACTTCTGGTTTTCTGGTAGTTTATTAGAGATAAGAGTCTCATGGAGGGGCTGGGAAAGTGGCTCAGTGGTAGAGCGCTTGCCTTGCATGCATGAGCACCTGGGTTTGATTCTTCAGCACCACATAAGCAGAAAAAGCCGGAAGTGGCGCTGTGGTTCAAGTGGTAGAGGGCTAACCTTGAGCTGAAGAGCTGAGGGACAGCGTCCAGGCCCAGAGGTCAGGCCCACAACTGACAAAAAAAAAAAAGAGTCTCATGGAGGACTGGGAAGGTGGCTCAGTGGTAGAGCGCTTGCCTTGCATGCATGAGGCCCTGAGTTTGATTCCTCAGCACCACATAAGCAAAAAGAAAAAAGCTGGAAGTGGCGCTGTGGCTTAAGTGGTAGAGCGCTAGCCTTGAGCTGATGAGCTGAGGGACAGCGCCCAGGCCCAGAGTTCAGGCCCCATGACCAGACCCCCCCCCCAAAAAAAAAGAGTCATGGACTTTTCTGCCTGGGCTGGCTTTGACCCCTGATCCTCAGATCTCAGCCTCCTCAGTAGCTAGGATGACAGGCCTGAGCCACCAGCCCTTGGCAGTACTGGTGTTTCTGTTCTACCACTTGAACCATGTTCCCAGTCCTTTTTAGTTTAGTTTATTTTTCAGATTGGGCCTTGTCTGGGACAGCCCCTGACCTAGGTCCTCCTGCCGTGAATTTACCTCCTGAGTAGCCAGGATTACAGGCGTGAGCTATTGTACAGAGTGAGGAGGGTCCTCTTTGTTTGCTTCATCTGCACCATTTTCCAGGTGACCCCATCAAGGCACTGGAGTGGAGATGGGGCCTCAACAACTTGTTCCTTCCAGTTAGAGTCTGCAGACTTCCAGCCTTGTGACATCTGTCTGTCCCTGAGGCAGTGGCACTGGGGTGTTGTCGGATGGGCACCTTTAGCACCTCATGCTTCGAGCTGGTGCCCCTCACCCGTGGGGCTCCCCTTGCCAGCGCTGCAGGCTTGGGTCCACCCAGGCTCCCCTCCTCCCCTCCCGCCCTGAATCCCACAGCAAATCTCGCTGGCTGTAACTTCAGTGCTCCCCGCCCCCCCCAGCACCGCCCCCCAGGTTCCTTTCGCCTCTGGACCCCTGCCTGTTGCTCCCTTCCCAGTGCTCTGTGTTTAGTCGCCATTGATGCTTCTGAAGTGTCCAGCGGCAGCCCTGAGCCCAAGCCTTCCAAGGAAGCCAGAGACCCCAGTGTGTCCCCTTCCCTTCTCCTCTCCCCCTCAGCTGCCCTGCCGTGGGGTGCCGGTGGGGCCTGGTCTGGGGGAAGCCTGCAGTGGGGTGCCCGCAGGGCGGGCTCTAGGAGGCCTCTCTGGATTCTCTCACTTTGTCCTTCCACCATGGAAGGAGGCAGAGGGTTTCTGGGTTCTTAGGATGTAGCCCCCTTCCAAAGGCCCCCATTTCCTAAGACCTCAACATGTCTGGGGGACATGGCTTGGGGCCCCCAGCCTCTAGCCGGCCTCCTGTGCTGGATGACCTTGTGTGGCCCCATGTGACCGCCCCATCCCATCTGCCCATACCACTTTGTCACCCAACCCTTCCCCTGCCCCGCACAGCATGTGGCATCGGTGGTGGCCATCTGTGGACATTCTCTGTCCTTGGTGTCTGTCCCCCGTGTGATGACCCCAGATGGGCAAGGACCCGGTCTGATTCCCCACCTTGCTGTGGGCACCTGGGCCAGGTGCCAGGCTGTGTTGAGTGCGTGGAAGATGATAGAGTTGCCTAGGCTCCCGAGAGTGGGCTGTGGTCCCTCCAGGACAGCCCCGTGCCGGCCCTGGAAACCAGGCTTGACAAGACACATGTGTGTATTGAAGGGGAGGAAGAGGGTTCTGGTATGAGAAGGAGAGAGGACAGTAAAGAAGGGGTGCTACTGTGACCCCACTTCCCCAGCACCAGGCTCCTGGAGCTCCCGAGCCCCTGCCCCCAGCCCCAGCTGTCCCACATTGCCCCATGGCATGCCATAGCGACGGACTCAAAGCTGTCTCTGGTGGTCTGCCCCTCACTCGGGGCCAGGGTGAGTCAGAACCAGAACCAGGGCCCCGCTGGATGGTGGCAGGGTGGGCAGACTGTGGCAGAAACAAGCTTCTGCTCTGAGTGGCTGAAGTTGCTCTGTGGTTGGCCACAGCTCCCCGTGGAGAAGGATGGGTGAAAGCCACACGTAGAGTTCTCTAGCCAAGGGGGGTGGCCAGCCCTCCTGGGGGTGTGCCTTCCCAGACCCCCTGACAGCCCCACTGCAGGGAGCTCACACCCCGAGGGAGCGCCCAACTCAAGTTATTGCCGAGTTACGGCCCAGGCTGAGCTCCTTGCGCTGGGTCCTCCAGCCTCTGCCTCTCTAGAGCTGGCATTAGTCATTCACCATTGCACCAGTTCAAGCCCAGTTCCTTGGGCTTGAACTCAGGGCCTGGGCACCGTCCCTGAGCTTTTTCTGCTCAAGGCTAACACTCTACCACTTGAACCAGATCTCCACTTCAGGGTGTGTGTGTGTGTGTGTGTGTGTGTGTGTCTGTGTGTGTGTCTGTGTGTGTGTGTCTGTGTGTGTGTGTGTGTCTGTGTGTGTGTGTTTAATTGGAGATAGTGTGTGTGTATGTGTCTGTGTGTCTGTGTGTCTGTGTGTGTGTGTGTGTGTTTAATTGGAGATAAGAGCCTCACAAACTTTTCTACCTGGACTGGCTTCAAATTGTGATGCTCAAATCTCAGCCTCCTGAGTTGCGAGGATTACAGATGTGAGCCACTGGTACATGGCTGAGCTAATCTTAAGCATGCTAAAAAAAAAAAAAAATTGAATTTGAGCCGGGGGCCAGTGACTCACACCTGTAATCCTCTACTCAGGAGGCTGAGTCTGAGGGTCGTGGTTCAAAGCCAGCTGTGGCAAGAAAGTCCATGAGACTCTTATCTCCAATAAAAACCACCAGAAAACTGGAAGTGGCGATGTGGCTCAAGTAGTAGAGTGCTAGCCTGGAGCTGAAGAACTGAGGGACAGCGTCCATGCCCAGAGTTCAAGTCCTATGACCCATCAAAAAAACTGAATTTGATAGCACAGAACTGTGGCCCTTCCCTTATACCAGTGTGTAGTAAGCCCTAGAGGACTTGATCTGCCCAGCCTTCCCTCTTCCCTTCTTTGAATCCTTTCAAAGTCCGTTTGATGGGAATTTTTGGTTTATCTTTTGAGATGTCAATAAGTGCTTTTCAAGAGTTGTGGAGCCTGGAGCAGTGGCCAGGCTAGCTAGAACCTTCTAGAAGCCAGAAGAGAAAATGGGTCCTAGAGGCCTTGAATGACAAGAACATAGGACATTGCAAAAAAAAAAAAAAATCTATTTCTCTCTCCACCTTTTCAGAATGTTTTACTCCGCTTTTTCTGAAGTTACCTTTTGCTCTGTGTTTTGAAGTTGACTGAATACTGGCCTGGAGGAGGAGACTAAAAACAAGAGAAGACAAAGCCCTGGGGGTCCTGACACCTGCCCGAGGCCCTACCCAGCCCTGCTCACCAGCAAAGTGCTGGATTGGGAATGGGACAGCCCACCCCATGTTTGACGTGAAACGTTGCCCCACCCCTGAGCTGCTGGGGTTGAGTTCAGGGCCTCCAACTCACTCTGCACATGCTCTGCCATTGAGCTCCTGTCCTTTCTTGGTGGTTAACTGGAGATGGGCTGTCTTGGACTTTTCAGCCTGGGCAGCTCACCCAGATCTTCAGATAGTAGCCTCTTGAGTAGCAAAGCTTACATGACTGATCTGGCAACGGCGGTCCATTGGTTATGTCTGAAGTAGAGCTCATTTTAGTCTTGCTCTTGTGCTTCCCTGGGTCCCTGGGGATGACGGTGTGTACCCCTGCACCAGCCATTGTGCATCCCTGGTGGTGGGGATGACAGGTGCTCACTGCCACTCTCAGGCTGAGACCTGAGGATCGAAGTTCAAAGCCAGCCCAGGCAGGAAAGCGCATGAGACTCTTACCTCCACTGAACCGCAAAAAATGAAAGTGGAGCTGTGGCTCAAGTGGCAGAGTTCCAGCCTTGAATGAAAAACCTCAGGGGCAGCACTCATGCCCTGAGTTCAAGCCCTAACACCTGTATCCAAACCAAACTAAAAACACAAAAAACCCAATGGCTCATGCCTATAATCCTAGCTACTCATGAGGCTGATATCTGAGAATCATGATTCAAAGCCAGGCAGGGCAGGAAAGGCCATGAGACTCATACCTCCAATTAACACCAAAAAACCAGAAGTGGAGCTGTGGCTCAAGTGGTAGAATGCTAGCAGAAGAAGCTCAGACAGTGCCCAGACCCTGAGTTCCAGCCCCAGGACTGGTTACATGTCTGATAAAGAGCACATTTCTTTTAGGACAATGTTACCCCCTCTCTTCCCTCCCTTTCTCCCAGATTTCTCTCCCTTCTCCACCCACAAGTGATTTAGCTCATTTTCCACATAGTGTCCAGAGAGTACCACTGCTGCATTTGTTCACCCTTTGTCCCTTCATTTCTGTGCTCCCATACCTTCTCAAAGACAGATAAGTGAACAAACAAGACAAAAAGAAAACACAAAAACAGCAACAAAGAAAAAAAAATCTTGTTTCCATTTCCTGGAGTTCATTTTGATAAATATTATTTTGTATGATAATAAAATATATTTTTTTTATTTTTTTGGGGGGAGGGTCTAGTCATGAGGCCTGAACTCTGGGCCTGGGCGCTGTCCCTCAGCTCTTCAGCTCAAGGCTAGTGCTCTACCACTTGAGGCACAGCGCCACTTCCAGCTTTTTTCTTTTTGCTTATGTGGTGCTGAGGAATCAAACCCAGGGCCTCAGGCATGCAAGGCAAGCGCTCTACCACTGAGCCACCTTCTCAGCCCTAAAATATTATGTTACATGAGGAAAATATGTCTTGTTTGACACAATGAAGCCCCAGCTTGGGTGTCCAAGCTGACCATCACCATGCATACCACACATAGGAAGTGGGGGGACTCACAGCTGCACATCAAAAGCTCCCTCCGGATGAGTTGAACAGGGACACCCGAGCAAGACTCGCAGTGGTTTAAGACCACTGAGCAGAGCTCCATGTTCCCCTTGCAAAGTACATGCAAAATAGATGCCCCTCAGGATCACAGCAGGGGACCCCATGCTCTGGACACAGCCAGAGCAGCTTGACTGTGTGTGTGTGTGTGTGTGTGTGTGTGTGTGTGTGTGTGTACCAGTCCTAGGGCTTGAACTCAGAATGAGTGTTGTTCTTGACCTTTTTTGCTCAAGGTTAGTACTCTACCACTTGAGCCATAGCTCCACTTCTGGCTTTTTGGTGGTTAATTGAAGATAAGAGTCTCATGGAGCTGGGCGCCAGTGGCTCTTGCCTGTAATCCTAGCTACTTAGGATCTAGGATCACGGTTCAAAGCCAGCCCGGGCAGGAATGTCCATGAGACTCTTATCTCCAATTAACCACCAGAAAACTGAAGCGGTACTGTGGCTCAAGTGGTAGAGCACTTGTCCTGAGCTAAAGAGCTCAGGGACAGTGCCCAGGCCCTGAGTTCAAACCCCATGACCACCACCAACAACAACAAAAAGAGTCTCATGGATCTCAGCCTCCTGCATAGCTAGGGTTACAGTCATGAGCCACTGGAGCCCAGCAGTTTTGGCTTGAGATGAGCTTGTTTTCCTTCACGGGTCAAGAGTACCCATGAGTGCTACCATCTGAGGGCAGCTCTATGGCCTGGCAGCTTCTTCCCCATCCCTGGGCAGGGAGGGCAACGTGGTGACAGGGGACACCCAGCATCCTGGGCAGAGCCTGGGCCCCGCGTCCCGGGACTGTGGTCAGCGGTCCACGGTCCACGCACTGCTCCCGTGTGAGTTTGTTTTGTGAAAGTCTTGTGAACTGGGCATTCCCTGTTCTAATGTTACACGTTTTTTCCAATAGTAACCATGATTCCTTCCAGTTTGCCTAGAAAACACTTGTCACTATAAACCGTCCCACTCGGTGTGGTAATAAATACATTCTTTCCTCTTGGGGAAAAAAGGCACTTTCTCCTCCTGGGCCCAGGAGGGCTTGAAATCCTTCCTGGGGTGCCCTCTTGCTGCTCTGCCCTGAGCAGCTCCTTCCTGGGTCTTGTTATTTCAGGACAAATATGGTAAACTGTTTTCCCTCGGTTACTATAGAGAAGAGATTATTTGCCTTTCTTTCCAGGCTCCTGAAAATAATAGATTACATATTTGGGAGGTTCTTTTTTTTTTTTTTTTTTAGATCTGGTTAATATGAGATAGAGGGGGTTGCTTTGGGGATGACATTGTTTGGTTTGGGAGGTATTCTCCCTGTTGCCCAGCAACAGGCGCTTGGAAACGGGAGTGGACTGCGTTGTCCCTGGCAACCGTTGTTACTCAGCAAACAATGAGGGCCGGGCAAACAGCGCCAAGATTGCGGACTCCAGGTTTTAATTGCACATCTGCATACATTTTCTGTGATCAGATTATGAGTGAGTTTGAATGGCCTGGGCAGGTGGAGGAGTCCACTGGGGGTCCACACGCAAGACAGCTTGGGCTGGGGTGCCTGCTCACTCTGCACACACCCTGAAGGCACTGCCGAAATAAACCTGTGTCCATTGACTCAGCTCCACACCGCTCCCAAGGGGGGATTTATTTTCGTCTTAAGTGGAATTTCTTTCCTGATCTAATTCCTCGTGTTTATAAAGTCATTACTTGGCCAGCCCCCTGCTGTCCATCACTGATGAATCTGCAGTTTCTGCAGGGTTTTTCAGCACCCTGCCTCATTCTTTCTGTTCAAATACATGAGAAAGGCAGACCTGAATTGCTTGATAGTGGGGGTACATGTGTGTGTGTGCGCGCACGCGCACACACACACACACACACACACACACAGGACCTGAATCTAGCACCTTCTTTTTTTTTTTTTGGGTCCGGTTGTGGGGCCTGAACTCTGGGCCTGGGCACTGTCCCTCAGCTCTTCAGCTCAAGGCTCGCACTCTACCACTTGAGCCACAGCACCACTTTCATTTTGCTATGTGGTGCTGAGGAATTGATCCCAGGGCCTCTGGCATGCAAGGCAAGCGCTCTACCACTGAGCCACCTTCCCAGCCCTCTAGCACCTTCTTGTTCTGAGTCCCAGCTATTCCTGTTTGGCAGCTGAGACCTGCAATGAGTGGACTATGCATTTGAAAAGAAGATGTGTGTGTCCACTAACCAGGCAGTGCCCTGGCGTGGCCACTTAGCAGCCCCAGGTTGCTTCTTCCCACCCTTGGGCACCAGTTGTTTACCAGGCTGGTTACTTAGGTAAACATGTCCCAAAGATCCATTTGGGTGAGCTGACACCCTGCTTACCCTCGTCCCCCACGCCAGGGCTATAAATTGACAACTGTCCGCCTTGCAGCCTGGGTGGGGACTTCATCCTGCTGTCTTACCCCAAGTGCAGTCCCAGTAGTTGTCCCAGCAACCACAAGGTCGCCTTGACCCTAAACAGCCCTTGCCACAGGGCCACCTTAGCCTGTGCCTTCGCCTGGCAGCTCACTTTCCTCTTGGAGCTCGAGGCCCCAAGTGTGTGGCCCATTTGTGGCAAAGCAGCTGTTCAAATGACATCTTGGAAAGTGTTGAACACATGTCCCAGCTCCCTTTTGCAGCTCAGTTTATCACGGATGCTCCCTGTGTTATCTAGCAGATGAAAGGGAGGAGCCCTGGTATACAACACAAGTAAGAGCCAACAGCAGCCAGGGCTTTGGGGCGGAAGGGAGTCACCCCACCCACTTAAAGGCACCCCAGATTGAGTAAAACCCCAGGACTCATAGTGTAGCCTGTGACAGAAGTAGCTACAGAGTTGTGCTTAAAGATAATCCTTCCCAGAGCACTGCTCCTGTGCTCCCCAAAATTATGTTATGGCCAACTGTGGGCATAAGCATTCCCTCCCCCAGAAAACAAACAGCCTTCCTTGCTACTTTCCTTCTCAGTTGGTCTCTTGACACTTTACCCATGGGTGTACTCCATCCACTGCACACTTGGCATGGGCCAGGGTTATGGCCTCACCTGTCATGTGACTGATCTAGGCTTGAATTCTTTCTTTCTTTCTTCCTTCCTTCTTTCCTTTCTTCCTTTTTTTTGCCAGTCATGGGGCCTGAACTCTGGGCCTGGGCACTGTCCCTCATCTCTTCAGCTCAAGGCTAGCACTCTACCACTTGAACCACAGTGCCACTTCTGGCTTTTTCTGCTTATGTGGTGCTGAGGAATCGAACCCAGGGCCCCATGTATGCAAGGCAAGTGCTCTACCACTGAGCCACCTTCCCAGCCCTAGGCTTGATTTCTTTGTTGTGTTTTTGGCAGTATTGCAGTTTGAACTCAGGGCTTAGAGCTTTATTAAGCAGATGTTCTACCGCTTAAGCCATACCTCCAGACCTTTTTTTGCTTTAGTTATTTTTCCAAGAAACTCTTACATTACAGGCATGAGCCACCAGTACCTGGCTACTTTTAGTCTTTTGAGATCCTTCCACACTGGTTCCCACCAACAGTGTGTGAGCATCCTTTTCTCCAAATCACCACCAGCATTTGTTGTTGGTTTTCTGCATGGCTGGATGGTTTTGATTTTTGTTTCCTTTGTGGCTAAAAAGGTTCCACATTTGTATTTCTTTTTTTTGGGGGGGGAGGTCCAGTCGTGGGCCCTGAACTCTGGGCCTGGGCGCTGTCCCTCAGCTCTTCAGCTCAAGGCTAGTGCTCTACCACTTGAGCCACAGCGCCACCTCCAGCTTTTTTCTTTTTGCTTATGTGGTGCTGAGGAATTGAACCCAGGGCCTCAAGCATGCAAGGCAAGAGCTCTACCACTGAGCCACCTTCCCAGCCCCCCCACATTTGTATTTCTTCTGAGAACTGTTCTATTGGCTCACCTATTTATTAATTGGCTTATTTGTTCTCTAGCTATTTAGTTGTTTGTGCTCTTTGTATGTCTTGGATATGAATCCTTTACCTGATGAATAGCTGGGGAGATGTTTCATTCCATGGGGTGTATCTTGGTTCTGGAGATTGTTTTCTTGTGCTGTACAGAAACTTTTGAATTCCATGCAGTCCATTTGCTCTTATTTCTAGACAGCTGCTGCCGCCAATAATAAGGATAATGGGATATGGATGTAAAAGTAGGACTGGGTAGCAGAGGGGCATGCAGGGGGGAGGGTCAGGAGAGAATACTGAGGGTGGAGTGGAGGGAGGGTCATTCCGTGTATCTATATAGATAGGGGAGTACAGCCTAATGCAAAGGGGGAGGAGGGAGGGAAGGAAGGGGACACGTGGAGAGGTGAGCTGGTGCAGAGTTCACTGGGCATGCATGCAAACAGCACCGTGAATACCCCATACTGCAGATATATCTGAACTCAGAAATTGAAAAAAATAACAGCAGCCTTATAAAAGGTGAGATCAGGGAGCAAGCAGAGGGACCAGCATCGAAGCCAGGCCTACAAGTGACCTGAGTCACAGCCGAGTCGTGTGGTTGGTCGAGGATAGAGGTGGAGGCTGCCTGCTGCCCTGGTCCTGCTGGCGGGGAAAGGCTGGGGCACAGAGCTGGGCCTTGGCTCCTCCAAGGGGACTGGTCAGTCAGGAAGCTACCCAAGGGGACAGCCTATGATAGGAACGAGGAGTATGGCTTGCCAAATTGTGAAAGGTGGAGTGTAGTGGGGGGGGGGCTTCTGCCCCAAGGGGTCCTACCTGGTGTTGGGGGTAATTGCCCTGGTCAGAACTATGGGAGCTACTCTTGGCTTTAGGTGTAGGATAAGTGGCTTTGACCTGCACCTGCAAAGGACCAGAAGCCCTCACCCCAAATGTCTCAGGGCCCCACCTGAGCCAGACTCCCCAGGGCCCTCTGTTCAGGCGCTCTGCATGCATGGAGCTGTGCTCAGGTGTGTTTTGTTTTAAATGGGGGTGTGCTAGGCATTGCTATCTTCAAATCATGGGAAGGGAAGTTGGCTGGCAGAGGCTGGGAGCAGATTGCCACCCCAGGTGTAGGCAGGGGCTCCCCAAATCATTTCACAAGGATGGAATCAGGGGATACAAGGTCTGTCAGGTGGAAAGAGCAGGGCTGTGGCTCAGACCCCCAGCAATCCCAGGGGCTTATGGAGGGGGGGGGGTTGCAGAGTTAGTGGGCGAAGGATTCCCTTGGGATTTGTGGGATACCTCAGGGGCACCCAGGTCTGGGAATAGCAGGAGAGGGGCCTAGCTGGGTCATTTGAGGGTATAGTGACTGGTCACCACACCAAGAGGGACAGGGGACTAGGGGACCAGAAAGGGGCCACTGGAGGGGCCACCATGCACAGGTTTCTAACCACAACAGAGATCAAGTTCAGATGACCCGGAAGTGCCATGTGGAAACACAGGGTGAGCAGTGACCCAAGGATGGACAGAGAAGCCCTAGACGGGGGTGTGAAGAAGCTGGAGTAGCCCGGCCCAACTGTGGAGCAAATGGAGAAGACTTGGCATCTTGCAGAGGCCGGGTTGGCATGCCTGTGGACACTGTCCTGCTGAGTGATGGGTGCTCTCAAGGAGACAGATGGCTCTAGAATTTTCTAGAAGGGGGAAAACAGCCTTTTTTTTTTTGTAAATGTTTTGGGCTTTGGCTATCTCTGTTGCCTCTGGGCACCCCATACAGTGTGATCTGCAAGGGGGCTCTGGGGCGCTAGGAAGAGAGGGAGACATGGGGACCCGAGGTAGAGAGGAAGGAGGCGAGGAGGCAGAACGGAAGCCAAGAGGGGCACTGGAAAGCAGCGTGACAGCAGGAGGGATGCTGTGGAGGAAAGGCACTGTTTGGGGTTCCTCCCCCATGTGTAAGGATGAAGGTGTGCTGTGCAGCACGGGTTCCTCTTGTGGGGGGGTCGGGGTCTTCCTGCAGAAGAGTCTCTGCAGAGAGCCCCACCAGCTTCAGGGGGCTTGGCACCGTTCCACTCCTGTTCACAGCGTCAAGTGTGGTTGCTGGTGTGTGTGTGCATGTGAGCATGTACATGTGCATAGATGCACATTTGAGTGTCTACATGCCTGTGTGTGCATGCATGTGTATTTTCTGTTTGTGTGTACATGAACTTGCATGCACACTGTGTATACATTACATGTTTATGTGTGAGTGTACATGTGCATTGTGTGTGTGTTTGTATGGGTGTGAGCACACGTGCACTGTGGTTGTGGGTATGTGTGTGTCTCTGATATTTCTCCCTCTGCCTCTTTGGGGACAAAGTATGCTGGGGAATCAGCCTCCGGCATTGCTTCACCTGAGATGGGGAGCTGGAGGGCACCCCCAGTCCAGACAGAATTTATGCTTGTTGAAAACTAAGTTGCTTGAGTGCTAAGAAGAAGAACAAAAAGCTGATTCCTAGTTCAAAAAGAAATCATGTAAGCTGGGCCCTGGTGGCTCTTGCCTGTAATCCTAGCTACTCAAGAGGCAAGAAATGAATCACCAAAAAGCCAGAAATGGAGCTGTGGCTCAAGTAGTAGAGCACCAGCCTTGAGCAAAAAAGCTCAGAGACAATGTCCAGGCCTGGAGTTTAATCGCATGGCTTCAAGACAGGACCAGCAAGGGGCTGAGGGCTGGAAACCATTGAGTTGCCCTTCTTCCTGCCCTTGGCACTTCACAGGCGTTGTCCACCCTTCTCAGACACCACGTGTCCATTCACAATACTGGGCCATGCCAAGGCATTCTTGGCATGGAGTGGTGGAGGCCAGGGACACTGCTCAGCCCCCACAGTGCCCAGAACGCCACTCAGAAGATTAATCAGGCATATGGTATGGAGGCTACACCTTGCATTTGTAACCACGGCCAGGGAATGACCTGGCATTGAGGAGGTAGGATTCCACCTCCAGCCAAAGGAGACAGTCTCAGTCATGCACCCCAGGTCCTAAGCCAGCCCTCAGCCTGCAGGGTGCTGAGATAAGGACCCCACAGGACTTTCCTGGTCACCACCATGACCCTGTGACCAGCTCCATGTTCCCAGCCTGTTCCCTCTGTTCATAATAAACAGTGTGGTTAGGACAGGCGAGGCTCCCAGAGCAGAAGCTAGCCTGCCACCGGGGTGAGCTCCAGCCTCCTCATCCAGTGCTCTAAACACCCATGCCTCCTGCTGCGAGGGGCAGCCGGCAGCGCCGCCTGGCGGGCACAGGGCAGGATAGAAGAGAGACAGTAGTGAGTCAGGCAGGGCCAGGAACTGGGCCCAGAAGTGCTCCCTGCGGCTGCACTTCCTGTCCAGACCTTGCTGGTTGCCAGGCAACGGGAGTGTTTTCCTGAAAACAACGGGCTCTTCCCTTTGTGCCCTGGGCAGTCAGTCATTCCAGAGGCCCTAGCCCAGGCCCGCCCTTTGCTTCGCATTTGAAGCACGCACTAGAGACTCCAAGAGGTCAAGTTCAAGGTCAAATGCAGTTTCAAAGATTACAAAGGCTGGTGCAGCCTTGCTGTGGGAGTCCCGTGCTGATTCTGCATTTCCTGCTTTATTTCTGTCCACCCTCATCTCTGGCCAGACCACAATTCCAACACACTTCATTTATAAACAACACTCCTTGCTTGTGAGCAGGACCACCAGGCAGGAGACAGATTGTGTCCACAGCCCCTCTCCTTGTCATTGGCAGTCCTGGGGACCCTAGAGCCCAGCCGAGGGGATGCGGGGAGAGGGGGAGAGGGGAAATCACAAGGGTATGACTAAGCAGGCTCAGGTCCTGCCTATAAGCTCTATCTGTGGACAAGTTCAGGTTCAGGACTGAGACACATCTACACACTGATCCTCATCATTTCCGAACCCTCAGCATCACCAGCCTTGAGCTGTGGAGGCACAGTGAGCAGGGCTGTGTGCCCCAAAGCCCACCTAACAGAGCGACTGACAGGCAGGTGGGCGTAGACAGGTGGCCATGCTGGCAGAGAGGGGGTGGAGGGGCCGGCCGTGAAGAGCAGTGCGGTGAGTTTGCTTGGCTTTTTCTCACATACAGTTCCATACATGCACAAAGTGAACCCCCTGTGGCATGCCCTTGGTCCCCTCTCCCCACAATCCCCATCCTTCACTCTGGATTCTCAACAGGTTTTCAGTTGCTAAAATGTAGACACAGCAAATGTACAGATCACGGCTGGCTGGCTTTGACAAATGGTAGTCTGTGTGACCCACACCCTAGTATAAGAAGTGACCATCTCCCCAGAAAAGCGGCCCCCAGTGTGAAAGCTGTGTCAACCCTACATCTGCCCTCTGGATGGATGTGAGCTGTCACCGTGTGTCCTGCAGTGCCATCCCACCGCATGAATGAGCCGGTTCCCCACAGCCTGGTTTCTTTGTAGAGGGTTGACTTAGGGATTAAAGCGTATCTTGGGGTTATGCAGTCTAGACTCCTGCTCCGGAGGAGGGGCCTGTGCTGTTTCTACTTTGGGCTCTTGTGAACAGAACTTCCACACGCATGCCTGTGCCTGTCGGTGGGCAGCAAGTCCAGTCTCGTGGAGAGATTCCTGGGAGGGGAACTGGGGGCTAGGGTAGCATAGCTGTTCAGAAAACTGCTGGCCGGTTTCCGGAATGGCCCATTGGTTCACAGCCAGAGCCAGCGGGCAGGGCGGTGAAGGGCAACACCCCGACAACTAGGTGTTGGCAGGCTTACCCTGTGCAGGGGTGCGAGGCGTGTCTCCTGTCACAATTCCCATTTCCCTAGCGAGCAATGGGAGAGGGGCTGCTTCATGTGAGCAGGGGCGGGGCCAGGCTGCGAGGGGAGGGGCTCTGGGCAGGGGCGGGGCTAGTCTGTGTGAGGGGAGGGGCTTATATGAGCAGGGGGTGGAGTTAGCCTGTGCGAGGGGAGGGGCTCATGTGAGAAGAGGCAGGGCTAGTCCATGCGAGGGGAAGGGCTCATGTGAGCCAGGGGGTGGGACTAGTCTATGCGAGGGGAGGAGCTCATGTAAACCAGGGGGTGGGGCTAACCCATGCGAAGGGAGCGGCTTCTGTGGGCAGGGGCGGGGCTAGCCCATGCGAGGGGCGTGGCTCCTGTGGGCAGGGGCGGGCTTCTTGTGCTCTGCCGCATCCAGGTATGCTTCTTCTTCGTGGAATGCCTGTTGGCGCTTTCCACCCATTTTCTTATTAGGTTGTTTATCTTAGTAATTGTAGGCACAATTACACACTGTGGTAAGAGCCCTTTATAGGCTGCATGTTTTCCCAGACTGTGGCTCACCTGGCCATGATCTCCGAGTATCTTAACATGAGCAGCAGTTTTTATGATCACGGGTTGAAATGTTACTTTTCAAGTTTTTTTTCTTCTTTGTTTTAGGTCCAGGATTGAGACTTGAACTCTGTACCTGATGCTTTCATTCACTGGCTAGTGCCAATGGTTGAAGCCATGCCTCCAACCCCGTTTGGTTTTTTTTGTTGTTGTTGTTAAATTTCTTTATGCATTTCTTTGTGTCCTGTCTAGAAAACCCTTTGCTCACCCCCCCTTTTCCCCTCAGAAGTTTTTTTGTATAAGTGTGATGTGCAGTGCAGCCTGAGGTAGCGGTAAAGTTTATCACCAGCACTTTTGTGTGGAAGACTTCCCTTCTCTGGTTGCCTTGACTTCTTTGTCAAAATCCATTGAGGAAGAAAGAAGGGTTCATTAGAAGAAAAAAAGCGAACTGGCAAATTCAGTACAGGTTCTACTGGCTGTCCACTGCTAGATTTAACTATCCATGTTCCACTGGTGATTTTACATACATGCTCATCAGAGACATCATCTAAATACTTCCATGAAGGATCTTTATCAAACTTCTTCTCAGGGCTGGGAATGTGGGTTAGTGGTAGAGTGCTTGCCTAAACATGCATGAAGCCCTAGGTTTGATTCCTCAGAACCACATACACAGAAAAAGCCAGAAGGGGTGCTGTGGCTTAAGTAGTAGAGTGCTAGCCTTGAGGAAAAGCAGCTCAGGGACAGTGCCCAGGACCTGAGTCAAGCCCCAGGACTGGCAAAACAACCCCCCAAACAAACAAACAAACAAAAAACAACTTCTGTTTGGTATCTACCAAGTTCGAATACAAGTGGTTTCTTTTTCCATTTTCTTACAGAATTTGCTCGTTCCTTCTCAGTATTTGCTAACATTCACCAGTGAACTGTCTGCAGCCATAGTTTTCTTTGTAGCAAGTTTTCCAATAATTTAGTTAATTTTTGTTAAATATATAACATTCAGCTGAGCGCTGGTGTCTCATGCCTGTAATCCTAACTACTCAGGAGGCTGAGATCTGAGGATCATGGTTCAAAGCCAGCCCGGCAGGAAACTCTGTGAGACTCTTACCTCCAATAAAAAGAAAAAAAAAAAAAACAGGAGAAAACCAGAAATGGTTCTGTGGCTGAAGTGGTAGAGCTTTGAGCTGAAGAGTACAGGGAGAGTGCCCAGGCCCAGAGTTCAAGCCCCATGATTGACAAATAAAACAAAACAAAAAATATATCTGACATTCACATTTTCTTTTTCATTTTTTGAATATTGGAATATGTTGTGTTTTTGTTTTTTATTTTTTTGTCGGTTGTGGGGCTTGAATTCTGGGCCTGGGCACTGTCCCTCAGCTCTTTAGCTCAAAGCAAACACTCTACCACTTGAGCCACAGTGCCATTTCTGGTTTTCTAGTGGTTAATTTCACATAAGAGTCTCATGGACTTTCCTTGGGCCAGCTTTGAACCTCAGTCTGCAGATCTCAGCCTCTTGAGTAGCTAGGATTACAGGCATGAGCCACCAACGCCTGGCTTATATTGTGTTTTTATAAAAAGGACTCATAAGTTGGTGCAGTGAGTCGTGCCTGTAATCCCAGCTACTCAGGAGGTGAAAATTGGGAGGATTGAAGTTTGTGGCAAAAAGTGAGACCCCCCACTCAATAAAAAGCAGGACATTGCCAGGTGCCAGTGACTCATGCCTGTAATCCTAGCTATTCAGGAGGCTGAGATCTGAGGATCTCGGTTCAATGCCAGCCTGGGGAGGAAAGCCTGTGAGACTCTGATTTCCAATAAACCACCAGATAACCGGAAGTGGCACTATAGCTCAAGTGGTAGAGCGCTCACCTTGAGCTGAAGAGCTGAGGGACAGTGCCCAGGCCCTGGACTAGCCTTGAACTGCCATCTTCCTATCTCCGCCTCCTAAGTAGCTGGGATTACAGATGTGAGCTTTCATAGATTTAAAATTTCCCAAATCTTTGCCATTTTCTATCTTAATAATGTGCTATTTATTCCATTGTAGTTAAAACACAGATGTACCCTATATGGCTCCACTCTTTTGAGATGTACTGAGACTTGCTATCTAGAATTTCTATTTAGTGATTTTTGTTTTTGTTTTTTTTTGTTTTGTTTTGTTTTTTTTCCTCTTTGGTGATACCAAGGTGTGAACCCAGAGTGCTTTAGGCAGGTGCTCCAGCCCCGGAGCCACGCCCTCAGCTGGTTCTTTTGAAGTTTGTTGCTTGCTAGAGATTCTTCTGTGTTCATTCCTCTTACACAGATTCCTTTCCCTTGCTCCTGTGTGCCCCCTGCTGGTGACGATGCCTATCTTGCTCTTGAGCAGAGGTTGCCTTTTGCTGCTCCTTCTGGCAGTTGGTGGCGAGACTGATTTTGAAACTCACATGTGGCGGGCAGCTCTCCCCTTCCCCGTCCCTACCTAGCTTCCCAGCCCATTCCCATTTCCATTCTCCATCCTTGAGCCGCTGGCTTCCCCTACACTTCTGCTCTCTCCTCCCAGCTGTGTGCTTTAGCCAGTTGGCAAAGATTATTATGGACTCTGTAGGCAGATGTGGGGCTCACCCCTTGTAGATGTCTTTCTCTTCCAGGGATCCCCAGCACCCTGATCTCTGTCCCCTGACAGCTCAGGGCCCCAGGCTGCTCTGTGTCCATTGGGTCATGCTCCTGGCAGAAGGCCACAAAATCACTGCCCCCTAGAGGACTCAGGGATGGTACTTGTCACTGGACCAAGATTCTCAGTGATCCATTCCCCCATGATTGGCAGTGATCCCCTGTGATCTCCCGCAGTGATCCATTCTCCCATGATGCCCTGTAGTGATCTATCCCCCCATGATCCATAGTGATCCCCCGCAGTGATTCCCCAGGGCCCTGAACTGGGGAGCAGGCATCTCCCCTAGGACTTGGGCTGGAGCTGCATCATTCCCACATGCAGCACAGGACCTGGCGTCTGTCAGGCCGGCTTCCCCTGCGCTCTGTGGACTTTCAGGACTCCACAGGTATCTGACTATCTGACCATCAGATGCTTGCTTTTGCTCCTTGGAGCCACGCCTCCATTCCCCTCTGTAGTCCTGGTCCAGTGAAGCTATTTCCCACACACACACACCACCATGCACTAGACTGCAGCAAGGGCTGCAAGACCCCACCAGGTTGGACCCGGGTGTGGGGGAGAAGAGGAGGGAGGGAGAGGGGGCCCTGGCCCCTGGCAGGGCAGGGGGTGGGGGGGAGGGGGAGGGAGATCCCAGCATGAGAGAGTGGGTGCCGCCACCACCACGGCGTAGCTCTAGTGCCATCTAGCGGCAGGAACTGCGTGGAGCACACAGTGGAAGGTGCAGCTTGGGCAGAACAAGTCAGGGGACATGTCCACCACACCTTCAACACACCCCCTTTCTGATCTCCTTGGGAAAATTAGTATTTGCCCTCCTAGCAGCTTCACTTCAGGTTAAGAAGAAAAAGAAGGGTTGGGAATGTGGCCTAGTGGTAGAGTGCTTGCCTAGCATGCATGAAGCCCCGGGTTCGATTTCTCAGCACCACATACACAGAAAAAGCCAGAAGGGCGCTGTGGCTCAAGTAGTAGAGTGCTAGCCTTGAGCAAAAGCAGCTCAGGGACAGCACCCAGGCCTTGAGTTCAAGCCCCAGAACTGGCAAAAAAAAAAATAGAAAAAAGGCTTTTGCTAGGCACTGCTGGCTCATGCCTGTTATCACAGCTACTTTAGGAGGCTAAGAATGGGAGGATTGCAGTTTGAAACCAGCCAGGACAGAAAAGCTCACAAAACTCCTTCTCAACCTATAGCTGTGTCCAGTGGTGCACCCCTGGCACCCCGGCTATGGGAGAAGCTACGATTGGGAGGATCCCACCCTGGGGACAGCACAGAGCTAGGACCAGGATACATGATCACAAAGACCACAGGCCTGGCCACAAAGCTGCCTCTCCCTTAGGTCTCCCGCAACCCCATCATCCTCCTGCATCTGCATCTCCAGGCTTCCTGCCTCTGGTGGCTTTTTAATATAGGATTTTTTTTCTTTTCTCCAAGTACTGAGCTTTGAACTCAGAACCCCAGCTTGCTTGTTCCACTGGCCCTCTACCACTTGAGCTACGCTTCCAGCCTAGCTTTTTGCTAGTTCATTGGAAATAGGTGAGGAAGGGGTGTCTCATGGACTTCTCTATTTGGAGAGGCTTTGGACCACAGCCCTCAGATCTCAGCCTCTTGGCTGACTTGGATTACAGGTGTGAGCCCAACTTGGTCTAGAACAATTAACTTTATTTGAGAGGTGTCTGTTCCTACAGCAGAGAAATCCACATTCGTCCTGTCATGGGACTACAGATTTCTTTTTTTTTTTTGCCAGTCATGGTGCCTGAACTCTGGGCCTGGGCGCTGTCC
>NW_012267280.1:2850346-2875433 GCF_000151885.1 Dipodomys ordii | reverse complement strand
CTCTACCACTTGAGCCACAGCGCCACTTCTGGCTTTTTTCTTTTTGCTTATGTGGTGCTGAGGAATCGAACCCAGAGCCTCAGGCATGCAAGGCACGCGCTCTACCACTGAGCCACCTTCCCAGCCCTGTCTCCCCTCTTTTCTTCCAGGGGTCAGTTTGCAACCTGTTTCCCCTCCCCCTGCTTAGTACTGCAGGGACTTTGCTCTTGGACTTTGAAGAGTGGAGGTCATTGTGGCTGGCCTATCTTGAGACCTTGGCTGTGTCTCTGTGTTCCTGGCTTCAGCCCGGACCTCTCCCCCCCTCCCTCTCTCCTCTAGACCTGAGCATGCAGAGTTCCGAGGGTGGATCCGATTCGCCAGCATCCGTAGCCTTGCGCCCAGCGGCAGCTGCCCAGCCTGTGCCAGCGTCCCCACAGGTAACCCTGCTCTCATCCTTGCTCTGTGACACAGCCCCTCACCAGAGGGCATGCGCACACCAGCGTGTGCCGACAGCGCATGTACAACATGGGGGTGGCAGGTGTCCTGGCAAGGCTGGCCATAGTGAGCCACGTGTGTGTCTGTCTGTCCATCCGTCTGTCTGCAGCGCTCCTCTGTCAGCTCTGGGTCTCCCTAAGGCAGTCATGTGTAGGTGGAGTGTGCCCAGTGCAGTGCCAACCTCTGCAAGTCTAACTGTGCGTCCTTCCTTCCAGAGGGTACTGGTCCAGGCCGTGGGCTCAGCGCCCAAGGGCGCCCCGATGCAGCCCCTCACCCTGCCCAGAGTTCAGCTCGTGCCGCAGCAGGTAACCACAGCACCTCCTCCCTAGCGCTCTGCCCTTGTTATCCCAGAATGTTCTGGAACGTTTTCATCATTGACTGCAGATAGTTGTGCTGCATGCCCCAAAAGACCTTGGGGTTGCTCCCTCAGTGGGGGCAGCCGAGGGGAGCTGGAAAGCCAGACTGCATTGTGTGGGTTCACCTGCCGGGTCCCCACACACCACAGGTGGTCAGTGGGGTCACCCAGGGCTCTCCAGCCCACAGCTGATCCTGTCAAGAAAAGGCCAGAATTGCCTTCGTGGGCCTCAGTGGCTGGACACAAATGCTGAGCCAAAGTGGCTATAATGAATGACACATAAGGAAGAGGTGTGGCTGTGCCAATAAAACTTTATTTACAAAACACGGGTTGAGCTAGATTCAGCTCCCCAGGTGGTCTGTCAGGTTTCCGTTCCAGAGCCCATTGGTAGGCCATTGGTGTTCCCAGGTGTCTGAGACCTTGGGACTGGCACAAGTAGAGCCTTGCAGACCCTGAAGGAAACAGGCTCCCAGCAGGCCCATCGAGGCAGGCCCATTGAGGTCTCCAGGAGTGGACTCATCTCTGCCAAGGCCCCTCCCCACAGACGCCATGGACCCGTATGTGATACTAGGAGTTTCCCTGCACCCTCTCACCCCTGCTTCCGCCATCCTGCCCTCACCAGCACAGATTAAGGGTGCCAACCTCACGTCCCTGGGCATGACAGCAGAAGCCAGCCAGGGCTCACCTCAGCAAAACGGGGGGTCCAGACAGCTGTCTGCCTCCAGGCCTGCTGGGATATGGCATTTTTAATTTTGTTTGTAAACTCAGGGCTGTGCATTTGCCAGGCTGCTCCTCTCTTACTTGAGCCATGCCCCCTGCCCCTATCTCTTTATAGTTACTTTCCAAACAGGTTCTTGCATTTGGGGCCAGGGGCATGGTCCTCCTGTCTCAGCCGCTTGCGAAGCTGGGCGGGCAGGTGAACCACTGTGCTCAAGTTATTGATTGGAAAGGGGTCTGACTTCTTTCCCTGGCCGGTCCTTCCACTCTCCACTTTCCCTGGGGTGACAGATGTGAGCCATCACACCTGGTGGAAAATGGCATCTTCCCATGGCTGCCTTCCCTGGGTCTTCTTCCTTAGTGGGCTGGGGAAGGGGTGGAGGGATGGAGCTGGATGGCTGGGTTTGCAAAAGCCAGCAGGGGGTGTTTCTGCCTGGTGATGTAGGACTGACGAGCAGCCCCTCTGTGCCCACCATGTCCTTGCAGGTGCAGCACGTGTACCCGGCGCAGGTGCAGTACGTGGAAGGGGGGGACGCCGTCTACACCAATGGAGCCATGTATGTGTTCCCTGGGCCTCCTCCCCACAGAGCCCTCCCCTGCCACAGCCCGTGGGGCTCCGCCTCAGGCCTTCCCACTTCCCGCTTCCCCTGCCTCCACACAGCCTCCATGCAGCTGCCAGAACCCATCTCCTACAGGATTTCTAGAATTTTCTGGGTCTTATTTTGTTTGGATTTTAGACAGTCTCACTGTGTAGCCTGGGCCTGGAATTGCAATCCTGCTTCAGCCCCCAATGGCTAGAATTATACCACCACACCCAGCTTAAGGACTTCTAGAATGTTCTACTCTGTGGAGAAAATGATGTATACCTATGCAGCTTTTGTGGCTTGAGGTCCGAGGCCCTTGGCTCACCCATTGGCTTGCGTTTTGATATCTTGCTCATCCGTTTGGAATTGGGGTGTGTGCACACATAGGCATATACGCGCACGTGTGTCCAGTTCTGTGCATTTCTTCCCTTACGTAGATTGCTGCTGCCATGACAGACCTGTATCTGTCATCACCTCACGCGCCGCAAGCACGCATGCACGCACGCATGCGTGTAGGCACGCAGCTGCTCAGACTCTCCCCCGGTTGCTTTCTGTGGGTCAGCCTGTGGCCCCAGATGTCTTCAGCAGCTGGCATTGAACTTGGCCCATGTCTGGGGCAAAGCTCCACAGTGACTTCTCTCTTTCCTATAGACGAACAGCCTATGCCTACAACCCCGAGCCTCAGATGTACGCCCCCAGCAGCGCAGCTTCTTATTTTGAGGCCCCAGGTGGTGCCCAGGTGACGGTGGCAGCCTCGTCCCCACCAGCTGTCCCCTCCCACAGCATGGTGGGCATCACCATGGATGTTGGGGGGAGCCCCATTGTGTCCAGCGCGGGAGCCTACCTCATCCACGGGGGGATGGACGGCACAAGACACTCCCTGGCCCACACTGCCCGGTCCTCGCCAGCCACGGTATGTACAAAGGCCCTGGGGCCACATGGGTAGAACCATGCTAGACTTACAGCAGCAATAGGCTGGTGAGTCGGAGGCCACCTTGGATCGGAGTCCTGCCTGGGATCCGAGGCACAAGCGCCAGACTCCTAGCCTCAGTTTGCCTTGATGAAAAGAGATTACCTTAGTACCTCTAATCACTGTGGTGTCATCATCACTACCCTTGTCCTGGAGATGGCAGCCCGTCCACCTGTGGGAAGACTAGCCTGAGTCAGACCAGAGGGCAGGGCCTTCCAGAACAAGCTGCACGATTTCTGCCCTGCCCTGCCCTGCCCTGCTCGGGTCGAGTTGTGTTTGAGCAATGCACACAGGAGTGAACTTGACCTCTTAAGTGTGCAGCCTCCTGTAACCCCTTGTCATCGATCGATCGATCAATCTGCACATGGCACAGCACCCTGCAGGCATTGGGACCTCCCCTTGGCCAGCCCCACACTGCTGACCATTTGTTGTGGGTCACCATAGTGGGTCTGGCTTGTGCCTGTCACCCGCAGAATCCTTGGGAGCTGGCTCCTTTGCCCTGTGGTGCCCATGGGATTCCATCACTCGATGGCAGGAACCTGGAGTTGGTTCTGCTTGCCCCTGAATACTATTCCATACCCAGCAACCTGTGTGCCAGCCCAGCCCAGCCCACAGACACTGGCCACGGACACTGCCCTCCTCGGGGGCTGGCTGCCATGGCGCGTGTCTGACTCTCTGAATCCAGCAGAGCCACGGCCCCTGCTGCCGCCTTTCCTCACCAGCAGTAGGTATTATTGACCTTTTATTTAGTTCCTGCTGACAGGTGTGGCGGGACCCTCACTGTCACTCAGCTCTGCGTGCTGTCCACCCTCATGCAGGACCGATGCTCTGAAATGCATGTGCATTTTGTAGATGTGCTGCGGTGGTAGGCAGAGGAGGCTGTGTGCTTACCTTTAACAGGGTCAATCGTTTTCTTACAGTTAGAGAGTAATTAAGAAGTCTTTTTTTTTTTTTTAATGTCTGTCCTGGGGTTTGAATTCAGGGCCTGGGTGCTGTCCTTGAGTTGCTGTTGTTGTTTGAGAAAGGCTAGACCTCTACCACTTGAGCCACAGCTCCATTTCTGCTTTTTATTGTTTTTGTTTCTTGGAGATAAAAGTCTCATCAATTTTCCTTCCTCAGCTGGCTTTTGAATTGCTTTCCTCAGATCTCAGCCTCCTGAGTGGCTGGGATTACAGGTGTGAACCACTGGTGCCCAGCTTGAGAAGTCTTTATCCTGTATACTATACGCTGATGGATGAGAGATCTGCAGACATTTGTGTCTTTGCATTTTCTGACTTTTTTTTGTCAGTCGTGGGCTTGAACTCTGGGCCTGGGCACTATCTCTGAACTCTTCAGCTCAAGGCTAGTGCTCTACCACTTGAGCCACAGAGCCACTTCTAGTTTTCTGGTGGTTAATTGGAGATAAGAGTCTCATGGACATTTTTACCTGGGCTGGCTTTGAACTGCGATCCTCAGATCTCATCCTCCTAAGTAGCTAGAATTATAAGCATGAGCCACTGGCATCCAGCTTCTCTGACTTTTGATGTGATTTCTTGAACTCTGAACATCTGCATGTTGTCAGGATTTTCTGCTGTTGTCTCTGAAAAGCTTGTAGCTCTACATTTTGCACTTTATCTGCTTTTTATATGATGAACAGCAAACATTATTACTATTTTTTTTTTTGCTATGGAACTCAGTTGTTGGGGCCTCATTTGCTTAAACACAAACAAGAAACCTGTATTTTGTCCAGCATGAACGGATCTGGGTGAGGGAATCCTGCTGACCCATTTCTGTTTTTTGCTTGTGGCATATAGTGTAAACTCAAGCTTTATAGAACTTGAGCTAGATCAAATGCTTCCTCCCAGTTTACTCTTCAGAACTGTACTGGGTATTCTCAGAAATGTAAAGTTTCTCTATGAGCTTTAGATCAACTTGTATCTGCCAAAAAAAAAGCCTCATTCTGGGATTTTGACTGAATTGCCTTCACTCTGCAGGTCAGTCTGTGGAGAACTGACATTTCTATTATGTTGTTGCCAGTCCATGAACATGGTATGCTTTCTTGGAGTGTTGACATCACCTTTGGTTTCATTTGTCAGGAGGCTGTCCCTTTCCACAGGTCCTGGACATGTTCTGTTGTATTTCTTCCTGGGCATCTCTTCGTTTTTGAACCATTGTAATGGAATTGGATTTGTACTTCAGTCTCTAGCTGCTTTGTGGTAGGACCTAAATGTACTGTGGATGTGTGTCAGCCTCCCATGCTGCAGCCTTCCTGATTGCACTTTTTACAGCCCATTATCTGCAGCTGGAGCAGCTTTGCCCCTTCCTTTTTCTTTCTCATCTTGCTATGGTGGGCTTCCGGCATGGCAGTGAGTGGGTGCTGAGGGGGTGGGTGTCCTGGCCTCACCCAGAGTCCCCAGTGGAGGAGGCGCCTCTGCCTCTCTGTTCTCCTGTCTTTTTTTTTTTTGTCGGTCGTGGGGCTTGAACTCTGGGCCTGGGTGCTGTCCCTCAGCTCTTTAGCTCAAGGCGAGCGCTTTACCACTTGAGCTACAGCGCTACTTCCGGTTTTCTGGTGGTTTATTGGAGATAGGAGTCTCCGGGCTGGCTTTGAACCGCAATCCTCAGCTCTCAGCCTCCTGAGTAGCTAGGATTACAGGCGTGAGCCAGCAGCACCCGGCTCCTGTCTTTTTCATGAACAGATGTTTCATTTGCCAAGCTTTTCCTCAGGAATACAATGGCATGTGAATAGCACAAACTACATTGATGGTCTCACTTAGATGACCTCTTCTCACATGGACCAAGGCTAACCTGAACTAGGAGGGGACAGTTGAGCATTGTGTCTATTCCTTGGTCATCAGAAGAATGACATCAGAGAGAACTCTTGAGTCTTGCTCCTCTCTCTCTCTCTCTCTTTCTCTCTCTCATTAGTCATGGGGATAATCTGGGTCTGGGCACTGTCCCTCAGCTCTTCAGCTCAAGGCGAGCACTCTACCACTTGAGCCACAGCACCACTTCCAGTTTTCTGAGTGGTTTATTGGAGATAAGAGTCTCACAAACTTTCCTGCCCAGGTTGGCTTTGAACTGTGATCCTCAGACCTCGGCCTTCTGAGTAGCTAGGATTACAGGTGTGAGCCACGGGCTCCTGGCTTGCTCTTCTCTCTTATGCAATGTCCAGTCACTCAGGCACCCAGCTTTGTGGACAGGCATTGAGACCTGTCTCCTGGGGAGAAGTGCCCTGCTTTTTTGAGAGGTGATGTATGAGGCAGTGCTGTGGCTCTGTCCAAGGTGTGCTTAGTCCCAGCAGAGGCCACCCGCAGTGCACACCATTGTTGAACACGCCTCCTCCAAGGCTGACTTGCTTTCCTGCACACAGCAGGTTGGCTTCTTCCCAGGACAGTGACTTCACAGGGTCAGGTACCCAGGAGTGACTGAGGAGCAGACCTGTGTCCTAGGCCTGCCTGTGAACTTGCTGCTCAGACACTGAGCTGCCCGTGACTGTACTGGGAAGGAAGAATGGAACAGTTCGGTCCATTTAGAACCAACACTGCACTGGGTCTCCTCCCCCGCCGAGCTCAGTGCGCAGCTGAGCCCAATGCCGACTTCCACAGCCTCCAAGGGTGTTCAGTTCTGCTGTCATCACAATTGTTTTTTCTAGTCCTGGGGCTTGAACTCTGGGCCTGGGCACTGTCCTTGAGCTCCTTTTGCTCAACACAAGCGCTCTACCATATGAGCCACAGCACTACTTCTGTCTGGCTTTTTTTGGGAGTTTACTGGAGATAAAAGTCTCACGGACTTTCCTGCCTGGGCTGGCTTTGAATTGTGATCCTCAGATCTCAGCCTCCTGAGTAGCTAGGATGACAGGCGTGAGCCACTGGAGCCCGGCTCATCACAACTACTAAGCAAGCCTCTTTTGTTTTCCTTTTGGCAGTACTTGGATTTGAACCCCAGGCCTCACAGTTGTTAGTCAGACACTGCCACTTGACCCACACCTTGGCAGCTCACTGAGAACACTATGTTAGGAAATCTAGTGCCTCCTTTCCAGTGTGGAAGTCCCCTAAGGCCAGGGACAGTGGAGAGAGCTCACCATTCTGTGGCAGGTGTGGCTCAGGACTGCCAGGTTCCAGCTCTCCTGACGCACTGAGACATACCCTGTGACATCATGGCGCACGCTTGCCAGGGTCGTCAGAAACGGAGCCCTGTGCTGGAAACAGCCGAGTGCCAGGCCCTCCTGCACTCACACACACCAGGACAGGGCACATGGCAAATGGAGCTGTGTCTCAAGTGGTAGAGCGTTAGTCTTGAGCCCAAAAGCTGAGGGGCGGTGCCCAGGCCCAGAGTTCAAGCCCCAGGACTGGCAAAAAAAAAAAAGAACCCCACAAACAACAACAACTAAAATTGTTGCACCTGATGAACAGGAGACACGAAGCAGCTGATACAGGAAATAAATGCAAACATACATGTGTAATGCTGAAGTGTGGGGAGACCACCCGGGATGGAAACAGGGCATGTAACATTGTGCAAAAGACAATTTCAAATAAAAAAATGTAACTCCAGTCCAATAGACAAATTCAAACGTGAGGCATCTTTAAATGTGAAGCACTAACCCGACCCATGAAGGCCCTTTGCATTAGAACAGAGAGAAATCAAGTTGGGAGACTCAGCCCCAGGCTCGGGAGATGGCTCTGCAGCGCCCTCTGCTGGGAACACCTGGGCACTGTGCCTCCAGCCAGACTCCGGGGCCTGGGGAGGGAGAGCGCCTTGGTGCTTTCCATATGCCCTCTTGTCCATGAGGAATCGTGAAAGCACTGGAGGTGTGGCTCTAGTGGCAGAGCACCTTCCTCAAAAGCAAATGACCCTCAGTTCACTGTGGATCAAATTCACTTTCTGCAGTGAACTTGGACAGCCCTGCTGGAACCAATAACCATGGGTTCCTGAAGAGGATACAGATACCAACTGAGTTGTATATTCTTTGTCATGCCCGTCCTCACTCAGTGCCTTTCCAGGGCTCCACAGGGTCTTAAGGGCATTTTCCAAACAGCTCGGAGCCGGTGTTGGTAATCGTGTCACTGAACAGAGTGGAGGTGGTGGGGAGAGCCTTCCCCCTGCGCAGACCAGGCAGAGGAGAGGGGACCCCAGGACAACACCAGCGTTCACTGAGAACTCTCCCAGCCAGATGCCTGTCATCCCAGCCCTTGGAAACGGAGGCGGGAAGATCAGGAGTGCTATTATCAGCCTGAGTTCTATAAGGAGACCCTGTCAGAAAGGAAGTGGGGAAGACCCACACTGGTGGCTCACGCCTATAATCCTAGCTGCTCAGGAGGCTGAGAGCCAGAGGATCATGGCTCAAAATCAGCAAGAAAGGCATGAGACGCTTATCTCCAATTAACTACCAAAAAGCTGGAAGTAGAGCTGTGGCTCAAGTGGTAGAGTGCCAGCCTTGCGTGCAAAGGCTCAGGGACAGCACCTAGGCCCTGTGTTCAAGCCTCAGAACCAGCACAAATAAAAAAGAAGCGGGGAGAGGGAGGGAAGGAGGCATGCAGGCAAAAAGCAACATATCTCAGCGAAAGTGGCTGATGGTGTGGTTTAAGTGTTTAAATACCTGCTTAGCAAGTATGAGGCCCTGAGTTCAAACACCAATACCACTGAGAGAGACAGAGACAGAGACAGGAACGTTGTAACGTTCAGTGCACCGGCAGTGTTGTTCCCCGTGGCCCGCCCTCCCCTCCCTGTAGTCTGACCTCTGACTCCGTGGATTTGCCTGGGCCCTCGAAAGGACCCCACGCATGGTGGGATCATCTGTGTCTGGCATCTTTCACGAGCACCGTGTTTTCAAGGTACACTCAAGCTAAGACCTCAGGCATAACGGCACTGTTTTGGCAGCTAAATTCTTGCCCCGTCTGGGTGAGCTGCATGGACGTGTTGATTGACAGGTGGGGATTCCCTCACCCTCAGACCTGCAGGGGTTCTGATGAGAAATTAGCTGTTAGTCGCATTGGGATCCTGCGTCCACTAAGTCCCCTCCCCTGACTCCTTCATAGCTCCCTCCCTCTCCCTGTCTCTGTGGGTTTCCTTGTGCGCGTACTTGTGTGAGCGCTGTTGAGATTTTGGGATGTGTAGGTTCATGTCTTTCATCCTATCTGGGCAGTTTTCATCCTTTCTACATCAAGCAGCCTCCTTGCTGGAAGTCTCCATGTCTGATAAGACGCGATTCTTCTGCCATCGGGCCCTCCACGGTGACTTCCCTCCTGTGACGTAATCAACCAGTGGCTCTCAGCTCTGCGTCCCAAGTTCCATGTCTCGGCCTCCCTCCGCTGCCTCTCGCTTGCCTCCTTTGTGTCTGTGTATCTGCCTGGTCCCAGGTCATTCCTCTATGGAAAACCACCTGTCCTCAGAACTGGAAGGAGTCCCCCCCACCCTGAGTCATTACTGCCTCAGCCTCCCTCTAGTCACGCAGTCGCTGGCCTTGCCCAGCTCCATTTTTCAGTGTGTCTCCGCAAGCTGCCGTCTGGGCTGCTGCTTGGTTGTCAGAAGGTGTGGTCTCTGGTCAGCAGAGCTTACATGCAGTCGTACCAAGTGGCCTGCCGGCCCGCCCCTGCGTGAGGCCCGGTGCTGCCCTGCCTCTCCACCATCCATGCCCTGGAGGCCTTGCTCGGGCTGGTGCTTTCGGCCTCGCTGCGTCTTCATGGGGGTGGGGGTGGTAGTGTTGGGTTTGGACCAGGCTTCTCAATGGACAGGCAGGTGCTCCACCACCTCAGCCACTCCTCCGGCCCCTTTTCGCTTGGTTATTTTCATGTAGGGTCTCAATGCCCAGGCCGGCCTGGGCTGTGGTCATCCAACGCGGGCCTCCCGCATCACTGTGGATGACAGGCTGCACCCCCACACCCAGCCATCAGTCAGGAGTCTCAGGGACCCCTGTGCCCCCCTGCTTCCTTCCCCCCCTTCCCCCCCCCCCGCCCCTGAAGCTAGTAGCACCCACTTGACCCTCTCACCTAGCTCAGCTGAGCTTTAAGGTACTAGCAGCCATTATGTGTTGATGCGTCAAGTGAAAACATCCACAGAGAACTGAACCAGGCCCTGGCCTTTCCCAGCTGGGCAGCCTGGGTTTCCACATAACAGACTGACACACAGGAGCAGCTCCGGGCTGACTGCCGCTAAGCAGCCTGGGAGCCTGGGAAATGGGGTGTTCCACCCTGCCCATTGCTACATTGCTAATCTTCACCTGCAAAGGTTCACTGTTGAAAGTGGGTAATGGTAATGATCATTTTTCCAGTGTAGGAAATACTGCTAGATTCTCTCTCTCTCTCTCTCTCTCTCTCTCTCTCACCTTCCCTCCCTCCCTCCTCCCCTCTTTTTCTCTCCCTTTCCTTTCTCCCTCTCTCTCTCTTTGGGGCTTGAATATAGAATTCAGGGCCTGAGTGCTATCCCTGAGGTTTTTGGGCTCAAGGTTAGCCACTTGAGCCACAGATCCCCTTCTGATTTTCTAGTGGATCACTGGAGATAAGAGTCTCATGGACTTTCCTGCACGGGCTGGCTTTGAACTGTGATCCTCAGATCTCAGCTTCCTGCGTAGCTAGGATTGTAGGCATGAGCCACCAGCGTGCAGCAAATCTAACTCTTAAACACACAAGCCCTATAGAAGCCTGTTGTAAGCAAATTAAAACACACACACACACACACACACACACACAGCAATAGTATGAAGGAGCCACTAGAGGGAACGTGGAGAAGGTAGTGAGGGAGAGGCGGGGGGGGGGCCCTCGGGGACCAGCCAGCCACTCACACTGTCTCTGCCCCGGGCAGGCAAGCTCCCTCCCGCCTGCTGACACCTTGGTGTGCCCTCCTCCACCACTGCCGGCAGCTCCACTCCACCGGGCCTGGCCCACATGCAACTCATGGTCCTGCCCCGGCCCCAGGAACATCTGTTTCTCTTATTTTGGGGGGCTTGCTAGGTAGCCCAAGCTGGCCTGAACTCAGTGATCCTCCTGCCCCGCCTCCTGTATGCTGGGATCACAGGCATGCACTGCCATTCCCAGCTCACATCTTGAAATCTTCGCCCACCTGTGTGTCTTTTTTTTTGGGGGGGGGTCCGGTTGTGGGGCCTGAACTCTGGGCCTGAGCACTGTCCCTCAGCTCTTCAGCTCAAGGCTAGTGCCCTACCACTTGAGCCACAGCGCCACTTCCGGCTTTTTTCTTTTTGCTTATGTGATGCTGGGGAATCGAACCCAGGGCCTCAGGCATGCAAAGCAAGCGCTCTACCACTGAGCCACCTTCCCAGCCCCCTCCTGTGTGTCTTAGGGAAGAAGATGCAGACTTTGCACGTTTGCATGGCTGTCTCTGCCTGTCATGAGAGACTGTGACAGGCTCTAAACGACCATGTCCCAAGCACGAGTCTGGGTCAGTGAACACATGCAGGTGTCTTGGCAGCCATATAGGACTGGGCGCTCCTCTCCTGTGCCCAGACCTGCCACCAAGTCCTCAGCCCCTTCCTCCAGGAAGCCCTCCATGCCTCCCACTGCCTCTTCCCAGGATCCTTCCTGTCTTCTGCCATCCACAGTTCACAAGTGGCTGGGTTGGGGTCTCAGTGATTGTGTGTGGGCCAGGTCTTCAGGCTCCCATGGCCGGGTCTGTGCTTTTCACCTCGGTATTTTCCTGAGTATTTGCCCAAGGTTTTGCACAGGGGAACCTCAATGACCAATATGCTCAGCTTCGGGCACCTGGCTGTCCTGAGCATCACCTAGTGTAGAGCAGAGAGATGCACAGTGCTCAGGCTTTGCGAATGCTAGGGGTTTCCATAGCAACCACAGGTTGGTCTGGTCCTCACACATCCATGCGCATGCCCATTAACCTGTTAAAGTCGCCACACCGAGTCTGCTGGTGGGGCTCGCTTCGGCCTCATGTCCTGGGCGGCTGGCTCTCCTGTGTGTGACACAGCCACCACGCCCAGCCGCGCACGCGTGCTTGCTTCTCAGCGCTCGTCGTGATGTGGATATTAACAACAACCTTGGCTGACGCTAACCATCTGATTTCCTTTTTTCCTTTTCCACTTTCTGTTATGTTGCTGCACACATGTTCTTTAGCTTGAAATGGCGATTGAAAACCTCCAAAAAAGCGAAGGAATCACACCACACAAAAGCGGCTTACTCAACAGCCATGTAAGTGCCCATCTGACCTATGCCCAGCTCACCCAGCCCCGCCCCAGCAAGCGAGAGCCAGCCAGGGCTGAGGGCGTGGCCACGCGTAGTGAAGGACAGAAAGATGTTCCAATCAGCACCAACAAGGGGGGAGAAAACCAACTAGGAGAACTGACGTTCGCTGCAGGAGATTTCATTCCCCTGCCTTGCCTGCCGCTAGTAGGGTGCAGTGACTACAGGAGGCGGTGACTGCCCAGACCCAGGACAGCCATGTGCCTCGTTAGCCCCCACACACCCCCATGTCCCTTCTCTGCACACTGTCCATCCAGCCCTGCCTACACCTGCAATGTGGTGAGCATTTCTCTTTTGTTCTTTTGGACTACCATGTGGTCTGGGCTGGCCTGGAGCTCACAGTGCTCCCGAGTGCTGGGATTACAGGCAGTTGCAACCAGGCCCAGCTAGGGTTGGACGGTTGAACTACTGAAGCTAGAATGTGCTGTAGCAGTTGAGCAGGTCCCAGGTACTCTCCCGAGAGTTCCATCAAAGAGAAAGTGCCCCCATTTGGTTGCACCCCATACCCAGCTGACCCCAAGATCTTGTTGTTGGTCAAGGTTCAAAATAGGGCATTTTTTTGAAAGTCTGTGATGCTAGGAGCAGAAGCCGATCTAGGGAAAAGGTCTAGATATTTGGACTGGGCGCAGATGTGGCCAGCTGCTTGAGACAGCACTTGGTCAGGACCCTAGGAAGCAAAGGAGAAAACAATCCTTTCCCTGGGGATTCAAAGCAAAACTAAGGTCCCCCTTCCCCTGGTACCCAGCCTCTGGGAAGTGGGGTATATCTTGGAGGGATGCAGGGTCGGTGTGTGCCTGGGGGAGAGGGGCCCCCACTCCCACCATCCCCCGCAGTGTGGGAAAGCTCACAGCCTTTGCCTTCCACAAGTCAGCCACCCTGCAGGCCGCAGACATCTGTGGACAAGCCGCTGAGCTAACACCATCTCTGGCCTGCCTCCCTCCTCACCCGCGTTCCCTGCATTGACTGTTCTAGAACTGCGGCGGGGGGGGGGAGTCCTACCTGCTTCTCACTGTTTTTGATCATGGCTTCAGGGCTTGGTGACTCAGAAGCAAAGGAAGGATAGAACTTTCTAGAAAGCGTCATATACACTGGGCAAAATCTAAAGTGGATTTGGTGTTGGCAAATGGGAGTCAGATGAGGAAGAGAGTGTGGCCTGCTAATGGCAGGCTGGCAAGCCCCCCTCCACCGCCCTCGCCCCGCTTTGTGGCCCTGAGACCTTGCCACTTGCCCAGGGCTGGGTGGCACTGCATGGCAGTCAGGGAGGCTGGGGACAGGGCCGCCGGCCACTCCAGGAGCGGGCGATGGACCACACTGTATTCAGATTAGCTCACACTTGTCTTTCAAACTGAGACAGAAATGATCAGCCACCAGCTGGTGGCCTACTGTGAAGGCTGGGCAGTTCCCTGAGGGCCTCAGCCTGCGCTGGCACATGCTGAGCTCCGCTCCCTGTGGTTCTCCACTTCCCCCCTCCTCTCTGGGCGCTTTTGGGGGGCCACTCTTCCACCAGCTCCTTAGGGAGGAGCACCCCTCTTGCTTTGAGCACTTAGCTCCACTTTCCATTCTGTACATTTTATGTCGACTCTGGGGTCTCTGCCATGACAGAGGTCAATTCTGGAAATCAGGAGATTTTGTCTATCTTACTTATAGTTGCCAGCCCCACCTGTGTCAAGGGCTGACACGGGCCAACTCTCATTAAGTGAGGGATAATCGGTGGGTAGATGGATTAGTGGATGGATGGATGGATGGATGGGCAGATAGATGGATGGGTGGGTGGTAGCTGGGTGGTTGGATTAGTGGATGGATGGGTGGGTGGACAGATAGATGGATGAATGGATGGATGGGCAGATAGATGGATGGGTGGGTGGTAGATGGGTAGATGGATTAGTGGATGGATGGATGGGTGGGTCAATGGGTGGATGGATTGGTGGATAGAGGGCAGTGGATGGATGGGTGGATGGATGGGTAGGTGGATGAGCAGGTGGACGGGTATGTGGATGAGTGGGTAGATGGATGGATGGGTGGTAGATGGATGGATGTGTGGATGGATGGTGGATGAGCAGGTGGATGGAAGGATGGAAAGCAAGGTGTCCAAAGTGTGATTGTCAATCCAGAGCAAGCACTGGGGCTCCGAAGAGCTACTGAAGCTGCTAGTGTGCATCTCAGACAGGCTCCCGCCACCACCCGCCAGTCGGGGTAGGCCAGTGTCAGGCAGGTGGTTCTCAGATGCAGCATGAGCCCCGCAAGCCCTGCGGTGATGCCGGGTGGCCAGCGCTGGCCATGTCACTCCAGTGTGTAGCAGGGCATGGTGATGCTGGGTGGATGGTGTGGGTCATTCGCCCTGGTATGTAGCAGGGCACGGTGACACCGGGTGGGTGGCGTTGGCCACGTCCCCAGTGTGTGGCAGGGCACAGGAACTCTTGCCTGTGCAGCGCTTGAAGAGATTCGTCCCCTTCATGTGTCCCATTGCTAAGCAATGCCAGCTTAGAAAGAAGGAGGTCAGGCATGTGGACAGAAGTCATATGTGGGGGCTGGGAAGGTCTCTCACTGGTAAAGTGCTTGCCTTGCATGCATGAGGGCCTGGGTTCGATTCCTCAGCACCACAGAAGCAGAAAAATCTGGAAGTGGTGCTGTGGTTCAAGTGGTAGAGCGCTAGCCTTGAGCTGAAGAGCTGAGGGACAGCGCCCAGGCCCAGGGTTCAGGTCTCACAATTAAAAAAAAGAAGTCATGTGCCCACAGGCTGGGCCACCAGCCAAGATCCCCTGGGAGGGGTAGGGTAGGTGTTACCCCTTAAAAAGGAAGATCTTGAGCCATGAAGAAGTACACCACATGGACCAAGAACATAGATTCTTGGAAACCACATTCTCCGCTGTTATATCTTATGATAACAAACAACACAAATCAGCCCAGTGCTGGTGGCTCACACCTGTAATCCTAGCTAGTAAGGAGGCTGAGATCTGAGGATCACAGTTCAAAGCCAGCCCAGGCAGGAAAATCCTTGAGACTCTGTCTCTTATTGCTAAAAAGTTCAAAGTGAAGGTGTAGCTCAAGTTGGAGAGTACCAGCCTTGAGTGAAAAAGCCAAGTGAGAGCATGAGGCCTTCAGTTCAAGCCCCAGTGTAGAAGGAAGGAAGAAAGGGAAGGAGGGAGGAAGGGAGGGAAGAAGGGAGGGAGGGAGGGAAGAAGGGAGGGAGGAAGGGAGGGAGGGAAGGATAAATCCAAGCAGACATCCCCAAACCTTCTTACATTCTCCATGCAATGGGCCCACACGGATGCATGTCTGCAAGAGACACCACTGGAGACGGGTGCAGAACCGAGGGCTCCCCTCGTGCTGTGGAGCGGCTCTGGGCCAGCTGGGAGTGTAGAGGGCCGGTAGAGTCCTGGCGCTCACACAGCAGTCTGCAGGCAGTAGGATCAGGTTCCTGAGTGAAGCCAGTGTACATGCAGGGGACGGGGGGGCGGGGGAGGGGGCGCAGGATGAGGTTCTCTGACCCAGAGGCCGGTGTCTCTTGCTCAGCTCCAGTGGCTGCTGGACAACTACGAGACGGCGGAGGGTGTGAGCCTGCCGCGGAGCTCCCTGTACAACCACTACCTGCGCCACTGCCAGGAGCACAAGCTGGACCCCGTCAACGCCGCCTCCTTCGGGAAGCTCATCCGCTCCGTCTTCATGGGGCTGCGCACACGCCGCCTGGGCACCAGGTGGGTGATGGCGCCCCACTGCCTCCACCAGAGCCTCCTGGTGGACTCTGAGCTATCCCCACCGGGTGGCAGGCATAGCCATGGCCACGCTGGCTTCTTCAGAAGTCCAGGATGGGACATGGGGTCACCAGCTTCTTGTTGTTCACCCGGAACTACATTCTTACAAGTACTCCTGCCTTGTGGCAGAGCCATAATACAATTTTTTTTTTTTGGTCAGTCCTGGGGTTTGAAATCAGGGCCTGGGCGCTGTCCCTGAGCTTCTTTGGCTCAAGGCTAGGACTCTACCACTTGAGCCACAGCTCCACTTCTGGTTTTCTGCTGGTTTTTATTGGAGGTAAGAGTCTCATGGACTTTCCTGCCCAAGCTAGTTTTGAACCGCAATCCTCAGATCTCAGCCTCCTGAGTAGCTAGGATGACAGGTGTGAGCCACTGATGCCCAGCTAGAATGAACTTTTAAAAATATGAACACTCTTGGGGCTGGGAAGGTGGCTCAGTGGTAGAGCGCTTGCCTTGCATGCATGAGGCCCTGGGTTCGATTCCTCAGTACCACATAAGCAGAAAAAAGCCAGAAGTGGTGCTATTGCTCAAGAGGTAGAGCGCTAGCCTTGAGCTGAAGAGCTGAAGGACAGCGCCCAGGCCCAGAGTTCAGGACCCACGACCAACCAAAAAAAAAAAAAAAAAGAACATTCTCTTGGCTTTTTGTTGTTGTTGTTCCTCAAGGCTGTGCTGTACCACTTGAACAACTTCTAGCTTTTTTTCTGGTTAATTGGAAATAAGAGTTTCACCCAGGCTGGCTTTGAACTGGGATCCTAAGCTCTCTATTCATTACAAGTCCCCAGAGTACACAGACACAAAGCTGGCATAGTGTGTCCCCCTGATTTTCTCTCTGCAGAACTTTGCAAGGTTTTGTTTGGAGTGTGGGGTGGGTGTGGGTGTACATGTGCATGCACGCGCACACACACACACACACACACACAAAGGGTGGTTGTGGGTGTACATGCGCATGCACATGCACGCACACACACACACACACCATGAGGCTTGAACTCAGGGCCTCTCACTGCTTTCTGGCTTTTTTTTTTTCTTTCTCAAGGCTGGTGCTAAGCACTTGAGCCACAGCTCCACTTCCTGTGCTGCACTTGTCAGAGCCTTTATTATACTAAAAGGTGGCACAGGGCTCCGCATGAAGGGCTTTGTGTGCAAAGGTCCCCCGTACACACTTCTCACAGGTTCGGCAAGTGCCAAACACCAAGCCAACACACAGGGCCAGGCGAGGTGGCCTGTCTTGTTCAGGATGCCCGCAGGGAGCCGACCTGCGGTGTTTGCCTTGCAGGGGCAACTCCAAGTACCACTACTGCGGGATCCGGCTGAAGCCCGACTCCCCGCTCAACCGGCTACAGGAGGACACGCAGTACATGGCCATGCGGCAGCAGCCCGTGCACCAGAAGCCCAGGTGGGTGCCTCCCCCGAGTGGGGCCTTCATCAGGTGGCTAGGCTGCATCTTAAAAAAAAAAAATCAGACAGACTGGTGGCTCACACCTGTAATCCCAGCCACCCAGGAAGCTGAGATTTGAAGATCAGGGCTCAAACAAAGCCATCCTGGGCAGGAAAAGTCCATGAGACTCTTGTCCCCAATAAACCAGCAAAAAAAGCCCAAAATGGAGCCATGGCTCAAGTGGTAGAGCACCAGCCTTGAGCCAAAAAGCTCAGGGACAGTGTCCAGGCCCTGAGTTTGAGCCCCAGGACTATCCCCCAAATAATTCTACACACTGTCCTGCTCGGTCTCAGCAAGGTGCATGCATTCCGTGCCCAGGTACCGGCCAGCCCAGAAGACAGACAGCCTGGGGGACAGCAGCTCCCACAGCAGCCTGCACAGCACTCCGGAGCAGGCCATGGCTACCCAGAGCCAGCACCACCAGCAGTACATAGGTGAGCCCTGGCTGCAGGTTAGACACACAGCAGCTTCTAGATGAACCTCCTTCAGGCATCTCTGAGCCTCTAGAATAATCAGCTGTGCCAAAAAATATTAGTGTTTGACTTGTCCATTAGAATAGTGAGGGCTGGGAAGGTGGCTCAGTGGTAGAGTGCTTGCCTAGTATGCATGAAGCCCTAGGTTCGATTCCTCAGTACCACATACACAGAAAAAGCCGGAAGTGGAGCTGTGGCTCAAGTGGTAGAGCACTAGCCTTGAGCCAGAGAAGCTCAGGGACAGTGCCCAGGCCCTGAGTTCAAGCCCCAGAACTTACAAAAAAAAAAAAAAAAGAATAGTGAATCAATGCAGTAAAAAAGAATGGGGAAGCCGGGCACCAGTGGCTCCCACCTGTAATCCTAGCTCCTCAGGAGGCTGAGATCTGAGAACTACAGTTCAAAGCCAGCTCGAGCAGGAAAAAGTCCATGAGACTCTTATCTCCAATAAACCAGCAGAAAAACAGAAATGATGCTGTGGCTCAAGTGGTAGAGTGCTCACCTTGAGCTGAGGAGCTGAGGGACAGTGCCCAAGCCCAGAGTTCAAGCCCCATGTCACACACACACACACATGCACGAAAGGGGAATGGATGTCTTCTGAGGCTGTCAATTGAGAGAGGAGGATGGAGCTCCATCTGGGGTTCTGGGGTTTTCCTCTTCGATGGCCCACGGCATGGAAGCTTTGCCCTGTTTCCTGAGTGCACTCAGGACCAGGTCAAAGGTCAGAGCCTTTCCCCAGCACTGCGCGGGAAGGAGCTGCTGGCAGGTGCTCCTCAGGTGCTTGACAGCAACATGTGTTCTGTTTTTGTTATTTTTGTGCCCATCCTGGGCCTTGAACTCAGGGCCTGGGTGCTGAGCTGCTTTCTGCTCAAGGCTAGTGCTCTACCACTTGAGCCACAGCACCACTTCCAGCTTTTTGGTAGTTAATTGGAGATAAGAGTTTCATGGACATTTTATGCATTTGAACTGTGGTCGTTGTGAGGAGCTAAGATTACAGGCGTAAGCCACCAGCACCTGACTATGTCTGGGCAGGACCCACTGGGCTCTGGCTTTCTGGAGAGATGGAGACAGTACCAGGCCTGTCTCTAGGCAATCACTGTGGGGACAGGGAGGCTGGCTTTTCCCCAGCACGCTGCCCTGGGCCAGCTCTGCCACACAGGGCCCTGCTGAGGAGTCAGGAGGGTCTGCGGGGTGCCAGGCCTGTGCTAGCCTCTGGCTGTGTCTATGTCCACACGTTTGCCATCCCTGGAAGGTGGTGACATTGTCCCTGTTGTATAAAAGATGTCCTGTGCCTGCGGGGGCCAGGGCTGCCCCAGCGTTGCCCGTGTCCCTCCCCAGATGTGTCCCACGTGTTCCCGGAGTTCCCAGTGCCTGACCTGGATGGCGAGCCGCTCCAGGGGAGTGTCACACCGCGAGACATCAAGGCCCTGCAGCTGGTGTACCGACGGCACTGTGAGGTGACTGCAAGCTCCTCCCACGTGTCTGCTGTCCTCAGGCCGCAGAGGAGGGGGGGGGAGGTCCCCCTCATACCCACACCCGCCACCTTCCTGCTGTCTCCAGCTGCTCCCCGGGCACAGGGGAGACAGGAGCGTGTCCACCCACAGACAGCCCCTCGTCTCTCTGGGGACTTGAGAAGATATGCTTTGTGCCCAGACGTCACATATGACCCCGTTTTTCCTCCCAGGCCACCCTGGATGTTGTCATGAACCTCCAGTTCCACTACATTGAGAAACTGTGGCTGTCCTTCTGGAACTCCAAGGCTTCCCCCAGCGATGGCCCCACCACCCTCCCTGCCAGGTGACAGCCACCAATGTGCCACGCAGGCCCACGTGGCGGCCACCCCACCAGCCTGCCCACCCCACAGTCCTCAGGTCCTGGGACTCCTGTGCTTCAGCTCCTTGTGTTCTCAGGGTCCTGCATGACTTGGGAGGCACCATGCCTTTCGCCCCTCTTCCAAGGTTTTGGCTTTTGTTTGGCTTTGGAGCTGGCCTTGATGGTGTCTCAATAATATGGCTCAGGCTGGCTTAGAACTCAGATTCCTCAACCTACTGAGTGCTGGGGATGACAGGAGTGACCATAGCTGGCTCCAATCAGAATTTCTTGTTTCTGTCTTTACCTCATGTGGACGTGAGTTCAAGCTCAGAGCCTGGTGCTTTGATAAGCTGGTGCTCTCCCATGCTTACAGCCCTTTTTGGTTTAGTTATTTTTTCAGACAGGACCTTATCTTTTTGCCTCGAGCTGCCTTGGACTTTGATTCTCCTATGTATACCTCCCACATACCTTGGTTGGCAGCCTCACCATGCACAGCTTATTGGTTGAGTAAAGAGTCTCACAGACTTTCCTGTCCTAGCTGGCTTCAAACCACGATCCTTAGATCTCAGCCTCCTGAGGAACTAGGATAACAAACCACTACTGGTGCCCAGCTCAAATCGCTTTTAATGGAGGATCTTAGAGGTGGCTGTGTGTCATCCCAAGTAGAGTGCTCTTGACGGGTCACCACAGCCTCAGCATGGGAGGCCTGGACCCCCCAGCTCATGGCCACTGCTGTCTCCCCTCTGCCCACAGTGACGACGAGGCCGACAGCGCCGCCGTGCTCCCTAAGGACAAGCTCATCTCGCTGTGCAAGTGCGACCCCATCCTCAAGTGGATGCGGGGCTGTGACCACATCCTCTACCAGGCCCTGGTGGAGGTCCTCATCCCTGACGTGCTGCGGCCCGTCCCCAGTAAGAGGCCCTGCCACCCTGCCTTCCTGCCCCTTGCCCCTTCCTGACTGCCCACGTGCTTGAAGTCCACGTGGCAGCCCTGGGCCTAGGAACGTGCCCTTGCTTCTGATTCAAGGTGACCATCCAAGTGAATGGCCCTCCTGAGTTCTGCCAAGATAGGGCCAGACATGGTGCTTTCTGGAAGGCTCCTGGAAGGTGGGCAGGTGGCATCTGGAGTAGCCTGGCTACGACCCTAGCCACTGCCATGGGCAGCCACTGTCAGGGCCATGTAAAGTTGTCAATACCCCATCCCAAGGCTGGGCCAGCACCTGCTGCCCCTGACCCTTGGTAGCACTGGGGGGGCACTTCCTGTGCCAAAAAGGACTGGCCAGGGTCACAGCTGCTGCATCTGGTAGAGCCGGGGCCACCCCAGACCCTGCCCCTGCCCCATGGGCAGCAACCAGCGCTGCCCAACGGGGTTTCAGGAGACCCTCGTGTCTGTGCTTGTGTCTCTGCCCTGTGAGACCCCATGGATGCCAGTAGTGGTGGAGTACAGAAACCAGTGTCTCCAGGGCTGACCTGTTCCCCGAGTGTCCTGGGGCCTCTGCCCTGACAGTGATGACTACAGATAGCTGGACCTGGCACCAGGCTAGGCCCTCATTTTCCCAGGGAGGGTGAGGAAGCCACACCAAGGTTGATACTGCCGCCGCCGCTGCCTGGCCTGTGGGTTATGCCTGCAGCTGGCCAGGAGAGAGCTGGGCTACTTCGTCTCTCTGCATAGCCCAGGCTGGTCTGGATCTTGCCATCTGCCTGTCTCAGCCCTCTGAGTGCCAGGGTTACACATGTGCACCCCTGAACTGCCTTGTTTGGTTTCTCGGCAGTGTTACTTTTGTCAATAGGATTATGTGTCTGTAATTGGGGTCGGGAGCCCAGGGCTGTGGCTATGCTACCAGGCAAGCACTTGCCACCGAGCCACATGCCCATCCTTTATTTCTTATAGAAAGCCATCACAAAATGAATTCGGCTAGTAGAATATACTTCCACGCAAGGGTACAGTATAGCATGGTCACCCTTCCCATGTGGACACCTGGTGGGCTGTTTCTCTGTGGCTCAGTCTGGGTCCACTGTGGGCAGGGGGGAGTCCTGAGGGGTCACCTGGGTGAGCAATGCGGACAGATGCTGCTCCCTGCTTCTCCTCGGCCTCTCCAGCCCTGGCTACCCCCTTCCAGGGCCATCTGCTATGGCTTGTCCCGTGTGGTGGGCCTTGCTTGCCTTGGTCATGCTTGCCACAGCAGATGGGGTGCTGAGGTGCCAGGCCCCCACACCATAGTCCCGCTCTTGCCTGCAGGTACCCTCACCCAGGCCATCCGCAATTTTGCCAAGAGCTTGGAAGGCTGGTTGACAAATGCCATGAGCGACTTCCCACAGCAGGTCATCCAGACCAAGGTATATTGGGGCGGGGGGGGGGGGGGGGGGGGAATGGCAGCATGGCTGCGAGGAGTGGAACTTGATACTGATGGATTCTAGCAGCCTTTCCTGTGTGCAGAGGCTGGCTGCGCGCTCAGGAAGAGCTCCAGGGGCAGGGGCAGGGCCGGGACAGAACTCAGCAGATGTGACTTGGCTAGGCCAGAACAGATACGGCCTTCACCCTCCCTGTTCCTTGAGTCTTGGAGACACATGAGAAATTCTAAGTGTGAAAATGTGGGGTCTGGGCTGGGAAGGTGGCTTAGTGGTAGAGTGCTTGCCTAGCATGCATGAAGTCCTGGGTTCAATTCCTCAGTACCACATAAACAGAAAATGCCAGAAGTGGCGCTGTGGCTCAAGTGGTAGAGTGCTAGCCTTGAACAAAAGAAGCCCAGGGACAGTGCCTAGGCTCTGAGTTCAAGCCCCAGGACTGGCACAAAAAAAGAAAAAGAAAAGAAGTGGGGTCTATGGGAACAAAAACGATGCCTCGTGTTCTGGCAGCAGGCAGGGTGTGTTTCTGATCTTCCCCTACAGTGCCAGCCGGTCCTCAGGCCACGCCCCCGGGGGTGGGCGGGGAGTCAGCCCTCAGGCCACGCCCCTGGCCCAGCCGGAGCACTGGGCAGCCAGGGCTGACCCCGCCTCCTGTCTCGCAGGTGGGCGTGGTCAGCGCCTTCGCCCAGACGCTGCGGCGCTATACGTCGCTCAACCACCTGGCTCAGGCAGCACGCGCCGTGCTACAGAACACGTCCCAGATCAACCAGATGCTCAGCGACCTCAATCGCGTGGACTTCGCCAACGTGCAGGTGACCTCGGCGGGCCGCCTGGGCACCAGACCGCCCCCCCATCCCCGCCCTCCAGCCCAGGCATCCACCGACCCCGCCCCACCCACAAGCCCAGCCCACCCCAGTCTGGGAGACAGGAAGCCTCCCTGCCCACGCTGCCCCTAGGGCGCCCAACTTCCTGGACCTCACACCACGTTCCTGGCCGTTTTCATGGCTCTTTTCTAGGCTCAGAAAAGTAGCAGGGACAGGCCTGGAGAGGTGGCTCACACCTGCAAACCCAGAACTGGGAGGCAGATATTGGGACCATAGTGGTTTGAGGCCAGCCCTGTGTAGGAAACTAATGAGACCCCATTCAGCCAATAAAATCACTAACCCTTGGTGACTGTGCCTGACATCCCAGCTACATGGGAGGCCAGGGTGTGAGGATTGCAGTCCAGGATGCGCCGGGCAAAAACACGAGCCCCTACTCCTACCTAAAAAAGTAAACTGAGCCGGCACCGGTGGCTCACCCCTGTAATCCTAGCTACTCAGGAGGCTGAGATCTGAGGATCGCGGTTCAAAGCCAGCCAGGGCAGGAAAGTCCATGAGACTCTTATCTCCAATAAACCACCAGAAAACAAGAAGTACCCCTGTGGCTCAAGCAGTAGAGACTTGCCTTGAGCTGGGCCCAGGCCCAGAGTTTGAAAAAAATAAATAAATAAACTGAAACCAAAAGGGCTGGAAGTGGGGCTCATTAGATAGAGCATCTACCTGGAAAGCACAAAACCCTGAGTTCAAACTCCAGTACCATCACGAAAGTCAAAAAGAAAAGTAGTTCAGGCACACAGTAGGTGGTTGGCCTTGCCTAGGCCTCTTTCCAGACCTGAGTGGCTCATCCATTAAGTACTAGCCAGGCAGGCATGGAAGTGCACACATATAATCCAAGCTACTTGGAAGAAGAAGTAGCACTCTAGGCCAGCCTGAGGAAAAAAAATTCTCTTGTCTCAACAAAGAAAATATGAGCCTGGTGCCAGGGGCTTACTCCTGTAACACCAGCTGCTCAACAGGCTGGGATCTGAGGATGCTGTTCAAAGGCAGCTCAGGAAGGAAAGTCCGTGAGACTCTTCTCTCCAACTAATCATCAGAAAAACCAGAAGTGGAGCTGTGGCAGCATAGTAGAGTGTTAACCTTGAACACAAAAGTTCAGGAACAGTGCCCAGGTCCTGAGTTGAAGGCCCAGGACTGGCACACACACAAAAACCCCCAAACACACAAAAGGCTGGGGTTTGGCTCTTGATGAGATGGAGGGAGGGGCAGGAACACAGAAGGTAGGATCACAGCAGGTGCAGCATGAGCCACGCTGAAGGCTGGGTCCCTGTGGCTCTATCCTAGGCTTGCCCAGGTCTCACAGGCCATCCTCCTTCTGCAGGAGCAGGCCTCATGGGTGTGCCAGTGCGAGGAGAGCGTGGTGCAGAGGCTGGAGCAGGACTTCAAGCTGACCCTGCAGCAGCAGAGCTCGCTGGAGCAGTGGGCCAGCTGGCTGGACAATGTGGTCACACAGGTGCTCAAGCAACATGTGGGTAGCCCCAGCTTTCCCAAGGCCGCCCGCCAGTTCCTGCTGAAGTGGTCCTTCTACAGGTAAGTCCCTCGGAGCAGCTCTCCCAGGGTGACAGTAAACACGTTTCTCAAAGTCCTCAGGGACTGGTAGCTCAGTAGCCAGTGCTTGCCCAGTACATGGGGGGCTCTGGGTTCCGCCCCAGGCACCGAAAGAAATAACGTTTAAAATTTTAAACATTGAGATCATAGCTGGAGGTGTGGCTCAATGGTAGACCATCAGCCTAGCAAGGGTGAGGCCTTGAGTTCAAATCCCCAGTACCACCAAAAACAACCAGCAAAACATGATTTGCCAGGCACCGATGGCTCATGCCTGTAATCCTAGCTATTCAGGAGGCTGAGATCTGAAGGTCCATGTTCAATGCCAGGTTGAATAGAAAAGTCCTCAGGAGGGGCTGGGAAGGTGGCCCAGTAGTAGAGTGCTAGCCTTGTATGCATGATGCCCTGGGTTTGATTCCTCAGCACCACAGAAGCAGAAAAAGCTGTGGCTCAAGTGATAGAGAGCTAGCCTTGAGCTGAAGAGCTGAGGGACAGCGCCCAGGCCCAGAGTTCAAGACCCATGACCGACATACACACACACACACACACACACACACACACACACACA
>NW_012267280.1:2835994-2850246 GCF_000151885.1 Dipodomys ordii | reverse complement strand
CTGGGAAGGTGGCTCAGTGGTAGAGCACTTGCCTTGCATGCATGAGGCCCTGGGTTCGATTCCTCAGCACTACATAAGCAGAAAAAAAAGCCGGAAGTGGTATTGTGGCTCAAGTGGTAGAGCGCTAGCCTTGAGCTGAAGAGCTGAGGGACAGCGCCCAGTCCCACAGTTCAGGCCCCACAACCAGACCCCCCAAAAATAAATAAATAAAAGTCATGAAACAGGAGCAATGGATGACATGGCAGATAAAATAAGAGTCTGGAACATGGCCTTCGTCTGATGGCATTTAGAGGCCACTCAGGGCTGGCAGGTGTGGGGACAGAAGCAGAGGGGAGGCCACCATTCAGGGGCCTGGTGCCCCTCTGGAGCCAGTGTACATCTGTAAAATTACATGCAAACTCAATATAAAGAGACTTGTTTCAAGAAGCAAGCTCATGAGACTGAGGAGCCTGCAAGGCTGACAGCTGTTTGGTCGGTGGGGTAGGCAGGAAGCTGGGCAGGAGCCCACACTGTGGCCCAGAAATGCCTGTACTGTTCTCTGCAGCCTCTCACACCACCAACAATAACTTCCTTAACACACCACTGGATCCCAGCTACTCAGGAGGCTGAGACCTGGAGGAGGGTGGCTGTTCAAAGCCAGCCTGGGCAGAAAGTCTGTGAGGTTCCATCTCCAGTTAACTACCAAAAAGCCAGACTGGAAGTGTGGCTCACGTGGTAAAGTGCCAGCTGTGACAGCACAAGGTTCTGTGTTCAAGCCCTGGTACAAACACACACAAAAAAAAGGTCCACAACTGTTGACTCCACCACAGCACTGGCAGCCCAGTCCCTGGACTGGAAATCTACCGAATAGGAATTTTAAACAAAGAAGGCCAGGCATGGTGGCACATACCTGTGGTCCCAGCTATTCTAGGAGGCTGTGGGAAGGAGGATGGCTTATAAGGTCCAAGGCCAGCCCTGGGGCAAAAGCACAAGGCACTACCTGAAATACAACAAGAGCCAACAAGGGCTGTGAGGCCCCTACCTACCATGAGTACAGCTGAGGGACTGGAGTGTGGCTCAGCTGGTAGCAAGCATGAAGTCCTGCTTCCATCCCAATGCTGCAAAAACATAAAAATAAAAAAAAAAACATTGTATAGTTTGCCAATCCCTCCAGAAGGAGCCCAGTTGGTCCCGCTGTCTCTCCTCACACTCTACCCTGGCCTGGGTGCCTCAGGACCTTTGCACTTGCCCTTCCCCCAACTCCCACCTCACAGCCGGCAGGTCTGAGGGCAGCTTGGGTGCCTGGGGGTGTTCCCCTGAGTCTCCTGGCTTCTGTGCCCCACCCCACCCCCCAGCTCCATGGTGATCCGAGACCTGACGCTGCGCAGTGCCGCCAGCTTCGGCTCGTTCCACCTCATCCGGCTGCTGTATGACGAGTACATGTTCTACCTGGTGGAGAACCGGGTCGCTGAGGCCACCGGGGAGACGCCCATCGCGGTCATGGGAGAGGTGAGGGAGCCCCGCAGGGGTTCGGCGTCACACCCCCCTCCTCTGAGCCAGGGTGCTGCCCCCAAGGCAGGGCCCCAGGCGCAATCCCCGGCCGACTGCTCCTAACGCCCTAGAGAGGCGAGGGGGCACAGTGGTCGGGGCGTTCACCGAACAGCCACCACCACCTGTTCTGCTGCGTCGGGAAGGAAGCCGCCCCTCTGGGGCCGGCCACCAGTCCACAGCCTGTGTCTGGATCCGCCTGTTCTGGAAGTTTCCCGTCCGATCCCTGGAACCACACATTTTGGGACCTTGTGTGTCTGCTGCTCCCAGCAAGCGCAGTGGCCCCAGGGTCCCTCCGTGCTGCGGCTTGGTCACCGCCTGCTTCTGTTCCTGGCTGTGTAGTGCTCTGAACGTGATGGGCACCCATGGCTGCAGTGCGCATGTGTGCCTGCGCTGCCCCTTTCGGCACTTGGAGGGGGGCTTCCTCGGGGGTATAACTGCTGTGCTGCCTGGGGTTGCTTCCAGAAAGAAATGAGGTGATGCCTGCTGAGCTTTCGGTAAAATGCACCTGCCACGGACCCATGGCGGCTGGCGCTCATGGGCAGGGCACAGCCTGGGGCTGGGGGTCACCCAGCCCAGAAGCCCCGGGTGGCAGTGTGATCTCACGTGGGCCAGGATAGCAGGTGGCTAGTCCCACACCGCCATGGCCAGGCCAGGCCACCCGCCACCTCCTGGGGCTCCAGGTGAGCCGGCACCTCAGGCTGCCCAGGGCCCAAGCAGGCCTCTGCTAAAGGTGCTGTGGGCTCCCTACCAGACCCCGCAGACGATGGCCGCCCGCCCCAGCGCCTGACCCTGGCTTCTCTTACAGTTCAGCGACCTCGCCTCCCTGTCGCTGACGCTGCTGGACAAAGGTGCGTGTGTCCTAGCCCTCCCCCCACCCCCACCCCCGGCCACTGTCCTGTGAGCAGCACGTGGAAGTTGGGGTGGCCCTGGTGGGTTTAGGAGCGCAGGGGCAGGCAGGCGGCTGGCAGGAGGCCCGGGAGTTGGCCCAAATCCTGTGATGCTTGGGGGAGGCTCGGCAGCCAGGCCCCGGCCGGTGGGTGACAGTCCCAGAAGGTCAGAGGTCAGAAGCCTTCCGAGGTGGGCCCAGCCTGGGCTGGCGGCGGGAGCTGAGGTCAGGTAGCGTCCCGGCCACCACAGGTCCCAGGTCATCTGCGCTGCCCCCGTCTGAACGTGGGCTTCTCTGTCCCTCCATGCGGGCCCCACAGAGGACATGAGTGACAGACACAGCAGCGAGGCCGACACGGACGGCCACAGCCTGGGCGAGCCCATGGTGAAGCGGGAGCGAGGAGACCCCAGCCACCCGCTGCAGGACATCTAGCACCTTCCAGAGCTTCCAGAAGGTGTGGCCGGCCTCTGGGAAGCAGGACTCCCTCGGCTGCCTCTCCTGCTTTAGTGCCTCTAGATGACGTGATGTTTACGCTGACTGAAGGAGCTCCCCCCGGCCTGAGGCCCAGAAACTATAGGGTGTCACTTGGGGTGCGGTAGTCCCCGGATGCCCCCCTGTCCCTTAGCAGCTGGGAGGGGAGCACAGGGCACAGGCCGGGGGGAGGACAGCCTCCCCCGCCGCGCCCCGCCCTGTGGGCGGCTGCAGAGCACACTGACCCATGGGTCTCCTCAGGATGGGACATGGAGTCCTGGCCCCACGGCCTGGGTATGCTGAGGCACGAGCCCCCCTCTCCACGTGCCAAAGGCCAGAACACCAGACAGATCCACAGCCTGAGAACCAGGAAGCCACACGACCTGGCCCACTCGTGTCTAAACAATCAAAATCAGAAGCGATCGGCGACGGGCTTCTGTCCATTCTGTTCATTGCCAAACTGCTGGGTGTGGAGCGGCCTTGTTCCAGGGGCCGGTGGGGGTCAGGGTCATCAGCCATCTTCCACCACAGCAGTGCTGGATCCACGGACTCTTCCAGAACACCTCCCTCTAATAAGCCATTCTGGAGTGCTGAGCCCCAGCAAGTCCCAACTTGACCTCTTCCAAGAAAAGCTCTTCTCTAGGGACACATAGACGCCAAGGACCCCCTGGAGGGCCGTGACCCCCCCCCCCCGTGCCACGCAGGACTTCCGGCCCCACACGGGGAGCAGGCCTCTAGGCTAGGAGGTGCAACCTAATGAAATGCAATAGTTTCTCTTTTTGGAAAAATGTTTTGCCGATAGTTTTGTGCTGTAATTGTTCTTAGAAGGTTTCTTAGGAACGTGTTCACTGCAGCATATCAAGTCCCCAAGGTTTTGTTCTCATTCACGCACAAGGTACGAATGTAACTCACGTGGCCTTCGAAACCTCTGCCCATACTTGGGGTGCGGCGGGGTGGGGGTGCAGGGAGGGAAAGATGCACTTGTTTTCCAACAAGAAGTCCATAATGATCATGCTGTCTGTCTGGTCTAATAGTTCGAGGTAGGAAAGAGGGGCTCCAGAGCGGCCCCCCTCCTGCTGGCCGAGCGGACGTAATGGCCCCGGCAGCCACTGCATTTGCTCCCCAGGGATCCAGACAGGCTCTGCCTCCCCCCTGACCCCCCTCCACCCCACTCTCGGCAACCTCCCACAGGGGAGCAGGGAACACCCACGATCCAGGAGTCCTGAGCAGGGCTGGTCCCGTCTGTGTCTCCATCTGCAGAAAGCGCCCCCCCCCCCCAACTCCCAGCATGTCTTCACAGAAGTGGCTTGGTCCAGAGAGCATGTTGAGGTTGGTGGGACCAGGAACTCTATTGGGGGGACCGTCCTCCTCTTGGGGGACCGTGAGCAGGCCCACAGTGAAATGAACCAGAGGGGTGGATTCATGTCCAGTGTCACTTCCACATGCCAGGCCAATGCCCACATGTCCCAGCCGATCCCCTGCCAGGTTCAGACTGTCCTCAGTAGCTGAGACCCCACAGCCAAGGCTAGCGCACTAAATGCCCACTGCCCCCCTCACGGCAGCCCTGCCTAAGGTTCTGGGAGGGAGGGAGAGAGCAAGCCCACAGCTCACCTGTCCCTGGGTAGGCTCCTGTCCAAGCCTCCTGCACCAAGGTAGGTGTGCAGGGGAACACGGGGCTGCAGACACGATGGGCGGAGCCCCAACAGCCATCTCAGTCCTCGTGGAAGTCAGGATGGCCAGTAAAAAAAGCCTGGGTCCCTGGAAGAGCTGCCTCTATCACTGTCACTGCCTTGGGAAGTTGCTGCTGGCCTGACACGAGGTGGGCAGCACCCCACACAGCCCCCATTCCCTCCCCGCCCCCTCTCCTTTACGCTGTCAGATCGCGCTCATGGGCGCCACACAGCAGAGACACTCCTCCATCCCAGGTAAACCCTGCCCCACTCCCACCCTGCCAACACCGAGGTATCAGTTTCCCTACCTGAAAGATGGCAAGAATACCCACATGCCCATCTCGTGAGCACCAAGTTTACACAACCCTGAGGCGAGTCCGCAGCGCACCTTCTCCCTTCAGTGTCCCTGCGCGTGTGGGGACCGGGCCGTGCTCTGGGGGCATCCGGAGCACCATCTCCCTGGTGTCCCCCCCACACTCCACGCCCCTTGTGACAGCATACACATCCCCAGACACTTTGGGGAGTAAATGGGGTTCACTGTGGCATTTTCACACATGAACACAATGGATCTGCATCCGCCTCACCCCCCCACCCTTTCCACATCCCCTCCATCTCAGTTCATGACTCTATTTGCATATATGCAAATACACAACACGGGGCCTATTCCTCCTCGTATGCCCCCAGCCTTCCCCACGCTGCTCAGCCCAGCCACCAGCCAAGCCTGTTTTACCTTCCTGTGTGTGTGTGTGTGTGTGTGTTACACTGGTTTTCACCAGGGCATTTCAGATGCGCAAATATTATGTTTTTATCAGAATGCTTCTCTCTACTGCTTTTTCTTTCTTGCACCCCCATCCCTTATAATCACCAGCTTTCATTTGTGCACAGCTAGCTGCACTATGTACTGCCTCCACCCTTTTTCTTCCCCCTCCCCTTGCCCTCACCCCCCTACACTGCCCCAGTTAAAATCATGTTCTGTTGTCTCTCTCGTATGCATATATATGTACATGCCCCTGTATATGGCTGTCTTTGAATTCTAGCTTCCATATACGAGCAAAATTGTGACATTAGCTTTCTGAGCATGCCTTCTGACTCAACATGACCTTCTCCAATTCCATCCTGCAAATGACATGATCTCATTTCTCTACAGTCTGTGTAGTGTCCCCCAATATATAACGTCCCACCTTCTTTAGCACACACCTTAGCATCTTGTCCCGGAATCTTCCAGTAGGTCTCAACCCCATCAGTAGCAGCCACCCTTTGCTTTGTAACCCAGGCATCAGTGTACTCGGCCACCATTGGGAGGTGGGGGGGGGAGGTGGGGAAGGGGGAGCTTTGCACTTACTAGGCAGGTGCTCTACTGCTTGAGCCACACACCCAGCCCCTGTTGCAGTTATTTTGGTGGTGGTGGTGGTGGTTGTAGGGCTTGAACTCTGGGCCTGGGTGCTGTTCCTCAGCTCTTTAGCTCAAGGCGAGCGCTCTACCACTTGAGCCACAGCGCCACTTCCGGTTTTCTGGTGGTTCATTGGAGATGAGTCTCATGGACTTTGAACTATGATGCTCAGATCTCAGCCTCCTGAGGAGCTAGGATTATAGGCGTGAGCCACCAGTGCCTGATTACAGAGCTGTTTTTGAGGTAAGGTCTCACCTTTCTCCCAGGCTGGCTTGGACTGTGGTCTCATTTACACTCCATCTTCCCTTAGCTGTGATGGCAAGCATGTCCCACCGTGTCTGGCTTGGAGATGTCATCTCAGAGACTTGTCTCCAGACCTGGAACCACAGTCCTCCAGAGCAGCTGGATGACAGGCCACCTTGCCCAGCTTTTTTTAATTGGTTAAGATGGGTGTCTCTTGACCTTCTTCACTCGGGCTGGCCTTGAGTCCTCTGAGCTCTGCCTCCCAAATAGGATAGAGACATCAGCCACCAGTGCCTAACCACCCTTTATCAGTGCATTATCACAGGTATTTTGGTTTTGGGAGAGGGTCGGCCTCAGTGCCAGGCAGAGGGTGGGGCAGCAGGGAACAGGGCTGCAGGGGTGGGGACTGGGCAGCACTGGACGCCTGTGCGTGGACACCCAGTAGGGACCCTGACTCCAGGGGCCCTGCAGCGAGGTGCCTGTCAGTGCGTGCTGGGGAAGGGGAGGCATGTGGTCAGCACCCAGTGCCCAGCTGGCCCCACCCTACACTTGTTCCCCAGAACCCCAACTGTGAGCAGAAGCTCAGCCTCGGCCCCTCATCTCCATCTCTCTTCCTTTTGATACCCTGGGCAGCTTGGTATCTTTCCAGCAAATTCCCCTTCACAGGTGTTTTTGAAGAGTTGGCAACCAACCTCTACACTGGCACCCCCTCAGTGCTCATGAATTCTGCAGCCGGGTGCACAGGGGGTCTCCAGCCCTCCCCCCACCAGGCTTCCTGGGAGAAGGGGTGTGCCTGGGGGCTCGGAGTCAGGAACCCAGGGGTAGTCAGGGACCTTGGAGATTGTTTCTTAGGAAACAAACCTGTTTCCAGGCCCATAGCCTGGGGCAGGTTTTGAATGTATCTAGTGCTCTTCTGCCCCCTAGTGGACATTCTGTGACACAGCAGCCAACCTGTTGAAAGTTTGATTGGGGGGGCGGCGGGGGAGGGGGCAGTGGGCAGTCACGGGGCTTGAACTCAGCCTGGGCGCTGTCCCTCAGTTCTTCAGCTCAAGGCGAGTTCTCTACCACTTGAGCCACAGCGCCACTTCCAGTTTTCTGAGTACTGGAGAAAAAAGACTCGGACTTTCCTGGCTTGGAACCTCGATCCTGAAATCTCAGTCTCCTGAGTAGCTAGGATGACAGGCGTGGGCCACAGGCGCCTGGTGCAAGTTTGAGTTTTTGTAGTTTTGTTTCCTTGATTGCAACAAAATAATTAAGAGAGAGCTTTTGACAAAGAAGATGGCTGGCCACCACAGGGGAGGGACCAGCTTCCTCCCGACTCCTCCTCAAACCTTCCCTGTTTACTTGGGAAGGGAGAAGTTGCCCAGCTGACAGCTTCCACACCAGGAGTCTAAACTGTTCCCAAATGTTCAGCCCAACCTACGTGGCCTCCCTGGAGGCTGCATGTACTCCAGTGCACACACACACTTCCTTAAAACCCTGCTGGCACTACAGAACACAAACGTATTTACAAGGAAACACACAGCTAGGGGCTCACACAGCGCAGTCCCTGCTACGCACACACATCCTGGTCAAGGAAGAAGAAATGGAGAACTGGTCCAGACTAGAGATGACCAGTGCTGCCCAGAAAGGCTACAGGGTAACTGATACAAGGACTTTTTTCCTGGTTGTTTTGGAGATGAAGTCTCCTAAACTTCATTTCCCTAGGCTGCTCTGAACCTTGATCCTCCGGATCACAGCTTCTGAGTAGCTAGGACAACATGCTCAAGCGTAGTGGCACCTGGTGCACATTTGTGACCCTAGCTACAAGGAGAAGTCTAATAAGCAGATCATGTACAGGCCCAGGGAAGGAAACACGACCCAAACTCAAACCAGCAAAAAAACAGGGCTGGGGGTATGGCTCAGTATTAAGAGCACCTGCCTAACAGGCACAAGGACCTCCTCCTTCCAAGCCCAGTGCTAACCAAGGCACTCTTCTAGTATAGTCCAGCAGGTGGACACTGCATCCTGCCACTGTGGCCCTGATGGACACAGTTTGAGTGTTGTCCCATGCACTCAATGACCAGCTGGCTGTAGGCCAGGCATCCGCTTCCGGATGGATCGGCACCAAAGACCTGGGAGCATGCTTTAAAGCCAGCACAGAAGGTGGCCAGCAATTATGTGCTGAAATGAACAGAGTAAAAAGCCAAGGTCTAAGGGACAGGAGGCCACAGTCACCCTGCTGCGGCCAAAAAACTGCCAAGCCACCCTCCATACAGCACCTTAATATGACAAAATTACATTTCAGAGAAACTGTCAAACCAATCCTAGCCACTCAGGAGGCTGACATTTGAGGATCATGATTTGAAGCCAGCCCAGGCAGGAAAGATGAAGTAGAGCTGTGGCTTAATATGGTAGAGCACTAGCCTTGAACAAAGAGCTCAGGGACAGTGCCCAGGCCCTGAATTCAAACCCCAGGACCAGTGTGCACATGCACGCACGCGCGCGCGCGCACACACACACACACACAAATTGCAAAAACAGTGGAAACCGATTTGCTTGGGGCTGAGGGGTGTGTTCCTCAGCGGCTCTGGATTACATTTAGCAGGTGATGACAAGTTGCTGGAACTTCCCCATGTGGGATTCCAGCTAACATGACTTCAGGCCACAGGCGCACATGGAGTTCAGTGACACAGAATGGCAAGGATTCCTGGTTCCAGTCGCCCATTCTTGTGTGTGTATGCGCTAGTCCCGGGGCTTGAACACGGGGCCTAGGCACCGTCCCTAAGCTCTTTTGCTCAAGGCTAGCACTCTACCATTTGAGCCATAGGTCCACTGGGGTGAGGGGGAAGGGGAGCAGGGGGAGAGAAGAGATTCACAGACTTTCCTGCCCAAGCTGACTTTGAACTGCAATCCTTAGATCTCAGCCTCCTGAGTAGCTAGGGTGACAGGCCTGAGCCACCAGCACCTGGCTGAGTCATCCTGTTTTCCACTCTTTTACTCCTTTCTTCTCATGGTGTCATTGAGGAAATCTGTGCTGAAGAACAACACCCCTCTCAGAGCGAAGCTCCTCTCCCTTGTCTAGGAGAGGCGGCCCTCAGCCTGAGCCTAGGCCTGGCAGCTATCTAGAACTTGCCAGCATGACTTTGCTCCCATGTTTGTTTGTTTGGTGGTTTTGTGTATTAAGTGTGATACAAAGTATCTATGTAGTGTAAATCAAAAACCAATGCATGAAGTTCTAAAGCCCAGGCAGTCTGAAGATCACAGAAACTGAGATAACCCGCCCAGCAAGGGCTTGAAAGCCTGGGCATAAATAATGAAACCAGGAAAGGTCAGGGCCCTGAGACCAGTCTGTAATCCCAGCTACCCAGAAGGCATAAGTAACAGGATCCTGGTGTGAGGCTGGGGGCATGGATCAGCAGTAGGCAATGTGACCCAAGTAGTAGAGTTCCTGCCTAGCAAACGTGAGGCCCTGAGTTCAAACTCCACTATTGCCAAAAAAGACCCAGCAAGCTGGGAATGAGAAGGTCCTTTCTACACATGGGAGGTGACCAGATGGCCTGGTGCCTCTGCCCCTTCTAGATCGCGATGATGATGGGCAGAGCTAGGGCTCATACTAGATATGACGTGGGACTCAGAGCCCAAGCCAGGGGATGAAAACACTAACAGTCTAGCTCCTCCTGGAGGATTGCCCACACAAGGCCTGTGGTGTGGGCCTTTACTCTGCTGGCAGAATGAAGATGGCCTAGCGACAGGTTAAATGGTATTAAATCTATGCTAGGCCCCAGCAAGAATAAAGCAAAGTTCCACACAAGAAGAGTCTGCAAGGCAGGCTCAGTGGCACCCTCCTGTAATCCCTGCCCTCAGTAGGATGAGGGAGAATGGCTAGTCCCAGGATGTAAAGGAAGTCCAAAAGTAACTGCAGCAGCAGCCTTGGGACAGTGAGTCTCAGGAGCTAAAGTACGTACCTTGTTTTAAAATACAGGATGTGATCCAGGCCTGGGACGCCATGTCTGACCACTTCCAGGTAATGAGATGCTGCTGGTCTCACGGCGAGGAGGCAGCAGGCACCCGGAAAAAGCGTGTGTGGTGGGTAACTGCATTGTTCATTTTAATAACTTCAAACAGGCCTTGAGCCAGGCACCTTTGGTGCATACCTGTAACTCCAGCTACTGAGGAGGCTGACACCTGGAGGATCAAGGATTGAAGCCAGCCCAGGCAGAAAAGTCTGTGAGCCTCTTGTCTCCAATTACACAGCAAAATGCTGGACTGGAGGTGTGGCTCAAGTGGTAGAATACTGAGAGGAAAAAGAGCAAGAATGTGTGAGACTCTTGAGTTCAAGCCCTACTACTGGTACAAACAAAACTACAGGGGCTGGGAAGATGGCTCAATGGTAGCGTGCTTGCCTTGCACGCATGAGGCCCTGAGTTGGATTCCTCAGCACCACATAAGCAAAAAAAGCTGGAAGTAGCACTGTGGCTCAAGTGGTAGAGCACTATCCTTGAGCTGAAGAGCTGAGGGACAGTGCCCAGGCCCAGAGATCAGGCCCCATGACCAACCAAAAACAAAACAAAACTACAGGCTATCATGGTGGTTCACATCTATAATCCTACCTACTCAGAAGGCCAAGAGATCTGAGGATCAAGGTTGAAACCACCCCAGGCAGGAAAAGTCCATGAGTCTTTTCCCTCCAGTTAACCACCAAAAAGCCAGAATTGGAGCTGTGGTTCAAGTGGTAGAGCACCAGCCTTGAATACAAAAACTCAGGGACAGTCAGCTGGGCACCAGGGGCTCACATCTGAACTCAGGAGGCTGAGACCTGAGGATAAAGGTTCAAGGCCAGCCCAGGCAGGAAAGTCCATGATACTCTTATCTCTAGTTAACTACCAAAAAAAAAACAGAAGTAGAGTTGTGGTTCAAGTGGTAGAGCACTAGCCTTGAGCAAAAGAAGGTCAGGGATAGTGCCCACGCATTAAGTTCAAGCCAACACACACACACAAAATCACAAAATACAGGCCATAGATGAAGTATTTACATTGGAAATCAGAAGCTACAAACTAGGGCTCATCACTTAAGAAACTGATAGAAATATCAGTAAAATTTTACAAGATGGACAGGCAGATTTTCTTTACCATCCCAGAAATAGTTGATAAACATTGACCTCCACCCCACTGATTGGGAAGTGAGCAAAGGAGAGGTGAAGATGAGGACTTGGAAGGGGTATGCAGGATTTACAGATAAATATAAGACAGTCAATATATACGCATACACACACACACACACACACACACACACACACATTCTAGCTGGGCGTGGATGCATATACCTATAATCCTGGCTACCTGGACAGTGGAGGCAGAAGGACTTCAAGTTCAAGCTCAGAGAAAGTTGTCAGCACACTGTCTCAAAAAACAAGGCACAAGCCGGGTGCCAGTGGCTTGTGCCTGTCATCCTAGCTACTCAGGAGGCTGAGATCTGAGGATCCAGTTCAAAGCCAGCCTGGGCAGGTTTATGTCCAATAAACCACTCAGAAAACCAGAAGTGATGCTGTGGCTCAAGTGGTAGAGTGCTCACCTTGAGCTGAAGAGCTGAGGGATAGTGCCCAGGCCAAGTTCAAGTCCCACTACTGGGAAAAAAAAAAAGGCAAAAGCAAAAGGTGTGGGGGATGTAGATCAAGTGGCAGATTGGTTGGCTAGCATGTGTGAGGTCCTGGGTTCCATCCCCAGTACCCAATAATGCATCCACTCTAGGTAAGGTGTTGGTGAATGTTTTGACAAGACCCAAACTAAACAAACAAAAATAAAAAATATTAAAAAGCCTCAGCTCTTCTACTGAAGCTCAAAAGCCATTCTCAATGATATGCATGCAAATGAGCCACTAGTTTTAAATAAAACTTTATTTGTAGATACTGAAACAAATTTCTTAGTATGCAGACACCAGGAGATTGTATTATTTGTTCCATTTTTTTTCTCCTTCCTAACCAAGTAAGCATATTGAAAATAACTATAATAAGGTTAGAAGCTAGATTTGGCCCAGCAATCATAAGACCTCAATTCTTCTAGACCACACTGGAGAAACAGGCAATGCTGGGGCTCACATGTGAGCAAGAACCTGCAACACGGTACAGACACCAAGCAGAGGGATGAGCAGGTGCAAAGGTCCTGAGGTTGATGAGCATGGTGAGCTCCCTGGACAGACACACAAGCAGCTGGAGCAGTGAGCCTCAATGAACAGTGCAAAATGATTCCAAATTCAGACAAATTCTCCTGAGGAGCCTAGAAGGAATCCCCTGAGTACTTAAAAACATTTTCAACTATCTTTAAAAAAGATGTCTTCAAGCCAAGGCCAGTGGCTCACACCTATAATCTTAGATACTCAAGAGGCTGAGGTCTGAAGCTAGCCCAGGCAATAATGCCAGTGGGGTTCTTTACCTCCAATTAATCACTAAAAAAGCTGAAGATAGAACTGTGTCTCCTGCTCTAGAGCACTGCTAGCCTGGGGACAGTGGGAGGTTGAACCTCAGGAACTGTGCCCAGGCCCTGAGTTCAAGTGCTATGACCAACACAAAACAAAATAAAACAAAAGAATCCTTCGTAAGGGTGTGGTAGCTCTCACACTTAATACCTGGGAGGTCAAATTGAGAAGATGACAGAGACCATCCCAGGCAAACTGTTCAAAAGACTCCATCACAACTAACAGCTGGGCATAATGGGCTATTTGTCAATCCTAGCTACACGGGAGGCTGAGATCCAGAGGACCTCAGTCTGGGTGGGGTAGGGTGGGGATAGCCATAAATCCAAGACTTAACTAAAGCCAGCCAGACACTGGAGGCTCACACCTGTAATCCTGTCATCCTAGCTGCCAGAGAAACGGAGATCTGAGGAGGGGCAGCAAAATCCGTGAGACTCTGACCTCCAACGAACCACCCAAAAAGCCAGACGTGGAGCTGTGGCTCAAGTGGTAGAGAGCCTTGCGCAGAAAAAAAAAAAATCAGGGACAGCATCCAGACCCCAGGACTGCCGAAAGAAAGAAAAGAAAGGGGCTGGGAAGGTGGCTCAGTGGTAGAGCGGCCCTGGGTTCGATTCCTCAGCACCACAGGAGCAGAAAAAGCCGGAAGTGGGGCTGTGGCTCAAGTGGTAGAGCGCTCGCCTTGAGCTGAAGCGCTGAGGGTCAGCGCCCAGGCCCAGAGTTCAAGCCCCACGACCGACCAAAGCAAAAAGGGCTGGGGGGGGCGCGGCTCAAGCGGGAGAGCCTACCCAGCACGAAGCCCTGGGTTCAAATCCTGCCTCCCTATCCAAGAAAGCAAAACGCACGTTACAGATCGGACCCGTGGGGGCCTAGCTCCGAGCCCGGGGCGCTGCACCCCGTCCTGGCCGCCCCCCGCCCCCCGCCTCCGCGCGCGGACTCCGCAGAGCCGGCGCTGGGTTCGGGCGCCGGCGCCCGAGGCCCGAGGCGCAGGCCTCTCCCCGCGCAAGCCCAGGGGCTTACCTGGAGGAAGGCCCGTACCGCTCCCTCTCCCGCCGACGGGAGCCCCATCCCACCGGCGCGGACAGCCCGACGGACAGGGACCGGACAGCGCCGCGGCTCAGCGGCGTCCACCAAGCGCCCGGCTCCCGCGCAGGCGCGAGGCGGCGATGACCACGCCCTCCTCCGCCGGCGGGAAAAGAAGGCGGAGGATGTAGGGGCGGGGGGGGGGGGCCAAGGCGGTAGAGGACGGTTAGTACGCCAGCGCGCGCTGAGAGCGCGAGTAGCATCTCGGAGCGGCGCGCGGCTCATTGCGCAGGCGCAAGATGCCCGCCTCACCGGGAGCCGGACTGGTTTAAATGCGCACGCGCGGGAGTCTCTGGCAGAAAGCAGGGGAGCCCGGGCCGGCGCGGGGCCTTGTGGGAGGGCTTAAGGAAGTAAAATGGCGGACCTGGCGAACGAAGGTAGGGGAGGCGCCGACGGGGGGCCAGCTGGCGGCTGGAGAACGGGCGGTGGGCAGCTTGGGGGCTCCAGGCCCGAGGGGGGGGAGCCCCGGAGTGCGGGGACCCCGTCCGCTCCGCTCTGGAGGCCCGGCGGACCCCGCGGCCACCCCCCACCG
>NW_012267280.1:2754536-2835149 GCF_000151885.1 Dipodomys ordii | reverse complement strand
CCCCCCCCCCCGCTTAGGATGCTCCCCGCTGTTGGGAAGTTCTGGGACCCTAGGGCTCCGGTACCCACCACGCTGATGCGCGATTGCTCTTAGGAGGGACTTCTCAGGGAGCATTTGGGATGGTATCTGTACCACCCACGAGTCAACAAAAGCTCCAGTAAGACCCATTCTCTGGACTGAGGAAACTGAGTCAGAGGGCTTACGTTACTTCCCCAAGGCAGCTCAAGATTAGTAAGGAGCCAGCATGTCAACCGGAGTGCTGTCTTGAGAGCCTCCCAACCTTGGCCGTCTTACCCTGTGGAGGGGCCGATGTCATCCTACTTGGAGATCAGTTGAATACAGAAGAGAGCCTTGAATCATGAGGAATCTATGTATCTACAGGCATCCTTATGTTTACATCTGAACCCACGACTTTGCTGAACTCAAAAGCAGCACGTCTGCCATCTCCTTCAGGTTGTCTGCTTGGCACATCTAGCTGTTGTGCTTCTCTCTGCACCCCCCTCAGATTTTCTCCATCGTGGTAAATGGCGAGTCCACTCTGCATGGCTCGGCTTAAACCTTTGCAGTCACCTCTGGCTCCTCTCTTTCATACCCCACAGCAAATACTGGCACACACCTGTAACTTGTGTTTCAAGTAGGTGACTGCTACCACCCTTGCCTCAGTGTGGCCTCCCTTCTGTCCATCACTCCCCATCTGACAGCTTCAGAATCCCTAGCCAAAGGAGCATCATAATGCAGGGCTCCCTACCTTTCTCCCCGTGTTCCTTGAATGGCACTCCCTCCTCCCAGCCTTTCCCTGCTGGGCCTCTGCACAAATCCCAACACTCCTGGCATCTCCTTCACTCAGCCTCCTGCGATTGAGGACTCTGAAATCCTGTTCACATTGCCTGTCCCTCTTGATCTGCTCTTTCCCCCACAGGACTTCCCACCATCCAGAGCGAGTTAGATTTTGCTTCTCTAGACCATAAGCTCTGCAGGGGCAGGAATGTCTGTCAGTATTGCTAAGATCTCCTGCTTCTAGAACAGTGTCTGGCACAGAGGAGTGGATGGATGAATGAATGAATAAGTGTCAGTAAGCATCCTTGTGAGGGATGCATTTGAACACAGAATTATGCTTTGTTGTCTTGCAGTGCTGTTTCTTTTTTTTTTTTTTTTTTGTCGGTCATGGGGCTTGAACTCTGGGCCCTGGGCGCTGTCCCTCAGCTCTTCAGCTCAAGGCGAGCGCTCTACCACTTGAGCTACAGGCCACTTCCGGTTTTCTGGTGGATTATTGGAGATAGGAGTCTCACGGTCTCTCCTGCCTGGTCTGGCTTTGAACCTCGATCCTCAGATCTCAGCCTCCTGAGTAGCTAGGATGACAGGCGTGAGCCACCAGCACCCGGCTTCAGTGCTGTTTCTTGCGTAGTGCTTGCAGAGTGTTCATATCGGTGGTAAATTGCATAGTGGAGTGGATTAGTGTAAAGTAGAGGAATGGACTATTGAATATTTAAAGGTTTTTAACTAATAAATTGCACCCTCACCTAGTTGTCTCTGACACTGGGGCTATGACTTGGGAGATCAAGCTGAGTGGATCTCGTGCCTCATATCCTTGCCCTTTTTAAAAATATGTGTCCCTGTTCTAGGGCTTGAACTCAGGCCTTAGAATCTGGCTCAGCTTTCTTGCTCTTCTGGACTCTTCCAGCCCAGAATCTTTCTGGTTAATTGGAGATGTTTTGAAGATTTTTCTGCCTTAACTGACTTCGAATTAGGATCCTTCAGGTTCCAGCCTCTTGAGTAGCCAAGATTACAGATGTGAGCCACTGGAACCCAGCCTCTGCCATCCTTTAACCATTCCATTTCTGTTTTATGCAGCTACAGCCTGCTAGGATGTATACTAGTCTATTTTCTATCTAAAGTAGGGCTTCCTTGCCTGTGTGTTCTGAATGCTCCATAGCTGTACTTTCCTTCCTGCTGTTCAAGCCACAAACACCTAGTGTCCTCCAAACTCCCTTTTCCATGCCTCCTCTGCCTCTCTGTTCTGGGCTTATCTGTCTCCACAGCCATCTCAGTCTGGGTGTCAGCCCTGGCCTTGCCTCAGAATCACCCAGGGAACCTTTTTAACTCCACAGATGCTCCAGCCCCTCCCCCTACAAATTTTGGTCCCGTGAGATATTTACTGGCCCTGGGCACCTTGACACACAGAGGGCAGCACAGGTGCTGCTGCTCTGCAGTCAGGGTTGAGAAGCACTGTTCTGTACTGGTATGACAGGTGAGGTGTGCTGTACTAATGTGCAAGGAGCCATCTTCAGTTACATATCTGGGACTACATCCTGTTCGCTCTTGTTGCCATGGTGATTTCCTAGTTGGGGACAACAACTTTTACTGTTCCCCCCCCCTTTATTATTCCTTTTTTTTTTTTTTTTTTTTGGTGCCAATCTTGGGGCTTGAACTCAGGACCTGGGAGCTGACCCTGAGCTGCTTTGCTTATGACTAACACTCTACTGCTTGAGCCAAAGCTCCACTTCTGGCCTTTTGGTGCTTAATTGGAAGATGAGTCTCACAGACTATCCTGCCTGGGTTGGCTTCAAACCGGGATCCTCAGATTTCAGTATAAGATTACAGGTGTGAGTCGCCAGCGCTTATCTTACTGCCCTTTGGTAGTCCATGATTTTAGAACTCCAATGGAAATGGGTCTGTCTCAGGAGAGATGAACTGGCTTGAATGGAGGAATATTCTCCCCAGCATAGCATTTCATTGTTGATGCTCCCAAACTCATTCTTTATTCCGTTAGTGAAATTATTCCATGCTGCAGACGGACTCAGGATTGAAAGCGGAGTTTTGTCTTTGGTAAAGGGAGAGGAGACTGGGAATACAGTAAGCCAGGCATGTCAGAACTACTGGAAATCATGTAGTCCAGATTTCCACGTGGAAAGGTAACATTCTTTGCTGGCCTATAGACAACATGAGGCCAGGAGGCCAGAAGACAGTCTGCACAGGTTTCTCAACTATAGCACTGTTGACAGCTGGAGAGGGCTGTTCCCTGCATTGTGATATGCTTACAGAGTAGCATGCTAGAACTTGCTAAAATCCCTTAGTCCCAGGAACCCTGATCACCAAAAATGCCTCTCTTCTAGCCAGCTAATGGGGATAGGGGAGCAGAATTGCCCCCTAAGTGAGACTTGCTGGTATAAGGTGGTGGTGGCACAGCTTTATCCTGTAGGGGTGTGTTCTGACCGCTGTGGATTCAGCAAGTGATTTGGGGCCTCTTTCCTGAGCAATAAAATGGAAATAGGAATCATTGTAGCTACTGTAAGCAATAGGGGAATGAATGTATTTGTCTCAGCCTTTAGTAATACTCATTAAATGGTTGTGGGGGGGTTTTTGTTTTTGTTTTTTACCAACCAGATTCTGGTGTAGACATTTTTAGCCTAGCAGAGAGAGAAGGTGGGCACTGGTGGCTCACACCTGTAATCCTAGCTATTCAGGAGGCTGAGATCTGAAGATCCAATTCAAAGCCAGTGCAGGCAGGAAAGTCAGTGAGGCTCATCTCCATTTAACCACCAGAAAACCAGATGTGGCGCTGTGGCTCAAGTGGTAGAGCGCTCGCCTTGAGCTGAGAGCTCAGGGACAGTGCCCAGGCCCAGAGTTCAAGCCCCACAATCGATAGAAAAGCCAGGAATGGAACTGTGGCTCAAGTGTATAACACTGCCCCACAGCAAAAGAAAGTCAGGGACAGCTCCAACCCTGAATTCAAGCCATAGGACTGGCATGGGGGCGGGGGGGTGCTGGACGGGGGAGAAGATGATTCCCTGCCACCCAAGAGCCCTGGAAGATTACAAATCTGGGGTCTACTACTTAGTGGGAAATTTTTCAAAAGGGCTGGGTTGTAGCTCACTGAGTCTTCATTGCTGGGGATTGTAGCCTTTCCTAGCCTCCTTTTTCACCTCAGCCACACAGGGGGTCACCCTGTGCAGGGTCTGTTCAACACCCCAGAAACTCTACCCTAGATCCAAATAGTACACCTCCCCCCCCCCCTCCAGTTCCCAGGCTGAGGACCACTGATGTAGTCTGACCAAGCTTTCCAGGAGTGGTTTGGCTTTTCTTAGTTTGTTCTTTTCTTGTTTCACTCAAGATAATTATGAGCAATACAACTATTTTTCACTGGATTCTCAGTTCCATCCCCCTACCCCCAAAAATGAGGGAAATTGAGTATTTGCAAAGCTTTCCTGAATTTAAGACAAACCCTGGAGCCAGGCACCAATGGCTCATGCCTGTAATCCTAGCTACTCAGGCTGAGATCTGAGGATCACGGTTCAAGGCCAGCAAAGTCAGGAAAGTCCATGAGACTCTTACCTCCAATAAAATACTCTGAAAAGGCTGGACGTGGTGTGCTGTGGTTCAAGTGGTAGAGCTCTAGCCTTGAGTACAGAGAGGCTCAGGGACAGAGCCCCCAAGTTCAAGCTCCAGAACCAGCAAAAACAAAAAAGACAGATCCTGGGATGTGCCCTGAGGTCAGGGAGTGTGCTGTGCATCGCACCTCCTCCAGCACTTGGCTGAGAGGTGTCATTGCTGTTCAGAGTTTGTGAGACCTTTACACCCTTTGGAGATCCTGTGTGTAGACAGATCCTGTGTATAAAGCTGCCTCTCAGGGAACTAGAAACTGGAGTCACCCCCGTGTGGTTCCCCTGGCACGTTCCTGGGAGCTGTGGTGGAGGCCCTGGGGTTGCTGATGCTCTGAGAACTTGGGTGACTGTAGGTAGAGGGAACTGAGTGAACTTCTACCTGGTGAGCTCAGCATGGTGCTTGAGAAAGGACCATGGGGTGGGGCAGAAGAGTGGGATGCAGAGGGTAAGGATTGAGTGCCAGCCTAGAATGTTTAGATCCAACAGAAGGTGGTGGGAGGTAAGACAGGTTGCAAGCCCCAGTGTGAGGGGAGAGAACCCACCAGGGAGACTGCAGTGCCTGGTGCTGGCTGGGCAGAGCCTCGGCAGCTCTCCATGGTACTTAAGCCAACGAGAGGTGATGGGTTTGCATCGCTGTCTTGGAGGATCTGACAGTGCTGGTGGACACAGTGAGACTCTTTGTTTGCTTCTCCTGGGAGAGCTTATCTTCACCCCCACTCACCATTCCTAGGCTGGATGCTCAGCACTGTGCTTATGTCCTCCTGTGCTTACGCTCCCCCTCCCCCCCCCCCAGTGGTTTGTTGTGTCTTGTCTGTGATGGTTGCAGGAGGACGCAGGCGGTTGTAGATGTTTTACAACACATAGCCAGAGTTGAAAGCCATAGACAGGCATGAGTGGCACTCTTGCCTGAGGGATGAGCAGATGGGTTTAACCTGACCCGGTTAGGTTTCGGTTGGCTTGTTCTTCCCTGGGAACTAGCACTTCAAAATGGTGAGATTTCGGCTAGCCAGATTTCTGATTTCTCTCATAAAACAGGAACTGCTCTCGGCCAGTCTCTTGCACAGTCATGATTTGCTAGGGCCAGTTAGTTGCTGCTACCTGAGAGACACTGCCTCCTCATGGACACCTGTCCCTGCTGCGTACCCTGGCTTTCCATTGCCAGCTTTGTGTGGATTACCATGGGGTTTCCACCCCGGTGCACAGCCTCTCTGGCCTGCCATTCCATGCTGGATAACAGATCCACATAGAGAACAGAATATATGCATGAGCCTAGCGTCCCTGGTTCCAGGTCCTCACTTCAGGGTACAACCTGGCAAACCTTTTGAAAGGCAGTCCAGGAGCTTCTGAGAGCCCCCAAGACTTCGTGAGGGTCTGCAAATTCAAACTTTTGTTGTTGGTGGTGGTGGTGGTGATAGTCATGGGGCTTGAACTCAGAGCCTGGGCACTGTCCCTGAGCTCTTTCCCTCAAGGCTACTCTAACACTTTGAGACACAGTGCCACTTCCAGTTTTCTGATGGTTAACTGGAGATAAGTCTCACGGACTTTGCTGTCTTGGCTGGCTTGAATCCTGGTTCTCAGATCTCAGCCTCCTGAGTAGCTAGGACTACAGGTTTGAGTCACCAGCGCCCAACTTTCTGACCATTTTTATAATGATAAAAAAAAGTCCTTATTTGCTTTTTTTTACTCTCTGTACATGAGTGGACTGCCCCTGGTGGGCTTTCCAGAAGTTCTGTACAGTGCAGGCAGGCCATATGTAGAGTAGTGCTTACTGCTCTTTCCAGTTGCTGTTGTTTTTGTTAACAGTTGGTTTTCTTAAAAACAGGTTGTCTAGGTTAACCCTGTCTGACTTTATTATTATCCTAAATTCATGTTTTGAATTTTCCTTGGGCTTGAGTCCTACTGTCTAAGTATCACTTTATATTGAATATCTTAGTAGCTCTCTGCCACATTTCCCGAAACACTTGGAGCCCCTCGTTCGCTTACGAGCATGGGAAGGGTTCCTGAGACCCCCATACCTGAAGGACACTGGGGCAAGTGGTAGCAGTCTTGGGGCCTGCTTGAGGCCTCAAAGGAGGTAGGATAGGTTTTCTTGTCTCTCCAGCTTTGGGATTTTCAATCTGGTCCTGGCCAGGAAGTACCAGTTGGCATCTTGTGGTACAGTTGGAAGCCTGATTCCCATGGTTTGGGACTGCACTTTCTTGCCCCAGAAAGAGACACACTCCTGTTCTGTAAAGTGGAAGGAGGAGGAGCAGATCTCAGGTTATTGGAAGAGAGAACACTTGAGGTAGTTGACTCACTGATGTGTCCCTTTATTATCTGTTTTATTTTGTTTTTTGCTCTGGGCCTGGGTGTCGTCCCTCAGCTTTTCAGCTCAAGGCTAGCACTCTACCACTTGAGCCACAGTGCCACTTCTGGTTTTCTGGTGGTTTATTGCAGTTAAGTTTCACGGCCTTTCCTACCTGGGCTGGCTTTGAACCTTGATTTTCAGATCTCAGTCTCCTGAGTAGCTAGGATTACAGGCGTGAGCCACTGGCGCCTGGCTTAGGAGCTGTCATTCTTGAGTTAAAACACTGAGGTTAGTGGGGACCACCCTGCACGTTGTAGCATGTTTAGCATCATCTAGAATCACTACTCCCTATATCCTCAGCTATAACAAGGAGAAAAGGTTAGAGAAATCTCTGCTCTGCTAAGCTTCTAGGATGCTGCTTACATTGAAAGCCACATGCTGAGTGGGGAGGGAGAGGAGGCCTATCATTGAAGCCTGGGAGTTGCCATTTTTATACCATCTGCCCCATTGGGGAGTAATCTGGTATCTAGCATGGCAGATCAGATCTAATTCAAGATTTTGCCAAATTTTTGATTCAAGGTTTCTGCCTTTTGGCACAGTTGACATTGGGGTAAGGGCATTCTTTGGAGCCAGGGGACTGCTTTGTGCATCCAAAATAAAGAATTGTCTCAGCAAGGCAAAATTTACTTATGCAGAAGGGTGCTCCATTAGCCAAAAATCTAGTAAAGCACCAAGACTGGTGGCTCACACCTGTAATCCTAGCTACTCAGGAGGCTGAGATCTGAGGATTGTGGTTCAAAGCTAACCTGGGCAGGAAAAATCTGTGAGACTTCATCTCCATTTAACCACCAGGAAACTGAAGTGGAAGTGGTGCTGTGGCTCAAAGTGGTAGAGTGCTCTTGAGCAAAAGAGCTCAAGTGACTTTGAAGGAAGATTAATGGTGTACAGTAATCTAAAAATATGTCCTTATTCCATCTAGTAAAGAAACCAGTTTAGGTGGCTCAGTGGTAGAGTGCTTGCCTTGCATGCATGAGGCCCTGGGTTCGATTCCTCAGCACCAAATAAGCAGAAAAAGCCAGAAGTAGCGCTGTAACCCAAGTGGTAGAATGCTAGCCTTGAGCTGAAGAGCTGAGGGACAGCACCCAGACCCAGATTGCAGGCCCCACAACTGACAAAAAAGAGAAAATTACCAGTTTAAGACAGACCTTACTTTTCAAAAACCTTTCCTTATCTCAAGGCAGTTCCTCTTTTCCTGAACTGGAGCCACCATTTTCCCCCAACCACCTGAATGGATCTCCTAAAGGTTGGTTCCTTCTGGTTCCCTCCATTCACTTCTGTCTCCTGCTGTGCATAGCACTGTGTGGGCCTAGTAACCCTTACCTGACTGCCTGAAATCCAGAGCACTTGGAAGTCCACAGGACACCCCCCCCCCCCCCCCCCCCCCCCCCCCCCCCCCCCCCCCCACACACACACGCGAAGTGGAGAATGTTCTTTGCTGTTGTAAAATGACCAGAGGCTGCTTTCAGGCTCTGAGACATGAAGGACTTCTATGAGGATGGGGCTCAGTGGTAGAACGCATGCCTGGGTGGTACCAGGCCTTGGGTTCATACCCGACACACAGCAGAAAACAGCAGCACAGATTTGGGTCCTTTTCCCAAAATAATCTCGTGTATGGAAGACAGATCCAAGTTCCCACACTCCAAAATCCCTTCACTCCTGGTTCCATGCACTTTGGACAAGGGATGCTCAGTCTAACATAAGAATGGGACAACTGCACCGGGATCGTTTAAGTTTAGAAATCAGACTCACAGCTCACTCCCCCACTAGGACCCCTAGAGGTACTGCCTTTTACCATCCGGGCCCCTTCTGAGTTGCTAGGATTGTAGGCATGAGCCATTGGTGCCGAGAGAGAGAGAGAGAGAGAGAGAGAGAGAGAGAGAGAGAGAGAGAGAGAGAGAGAGAGAGAGAGAGAGAGAGAGAGGCAGTCTTTTGAGTATAATTATGAAGGGCACTGATGCTGCAAAAGCTCCCACTGTGTGCCAGCCTCCCCTAAGTGCAAGTCCACCTTTTAATCTTCCCCAGTCCCTCCTGATAGCTACACAGATATGGATATGACTCAAAAAGGCCAGCTAGTTCCCAACCGAGGCAGCCCACACCCCCTCCTTCCAAACCGGTTTTAGAGGGGGTTCATGCTCTGTTGGAACTTTTCCCCAAGCCTTTCACCTTTTTTTCACCTCAGCTGTGTCCCGCTGCGCCACCTAGCGGCGGACTGGGAAAGCACCACCAGCTGCGGCACTGGGTTTCTCCCCACAGCTCTGGATAGGTGCTGACTTGGTCATGTCCACTTCTTAAAAGCTGCAGAGCTTCTGTGGACAGGAAGGTGTCCATAGTCTTCCAGTCTGTGTGGGGCAGGGGAGGTGGGGAAGGGCTTCCCTGCATCCATTAAGGACAGAAATAACGAAAGCAGAATGTCTTTCCACATTCCTGGAGTCTCAGGATGTGAGACACTCAGCTTACAAGTAAGCCAGCTCCGTGACTCAAGACACCGCACCCAGGTGTCCAAGGCCTCTCAGGCTGTTTCCTGATTCGTCCTGGCCAGTGGTACAATAAACGTCCAGTGAGGCCGTGCCTAGCAGAGGTCATTGAGCAGACTTGAGTATCTCGTTGCTGTTGCATAGTTGGAAGTCAAGCACTGGCAGGAGGACTAGAGCATTGGAGCTAGGCTTGGGTTTCAGTATATAAACCTAATGGCAGAATGAAGAACATTCTAAAACTGTAATGTGTGAGATACCACCTCCAAAACCTGTGCTTCTTGGACCTCCGTGAGACCCCCACCTTCCACCCACAAGCCCAGTGAGCACTGAGTGTGCAGCCCACAGAGAAGAGCGGCGTCCCTGGCAGCCATGTGGCCGAGATCAGGGCCATTCCTCAGAGAATAGTGCTGACATGCCAGCACCAGCTGCTTCATTTTACAGCCCACAACTGTTGATGAGAATTTGAGAAAATCAGCTGACTTGATGGGTTGATAAAGAGTGTCACCAGGGTAAGACATTCACTACAGACTGATAGACTATTGTTTGCATTGGCAAGATGCTGTCCATATTTCTTTCATAGATAAGAAGATTAAGCCACATCAGGCTAGGATTAAACCTAGTTTTACACAAATACCATGCTGATATTTTGGTCCAGAATTCTTAAGTGGCTTTCCGGCCAGGGCAGCTTCCTGGAAGGTGTAGGAGTCACCCACCAGTTAAGAGGTGACAGACAGCCTGAAAGGCAGAGGTGACCCAGGTTCTCTGCCCTGTGGTTTTCACGGAGGTTCTCCACAACGGTCTGTGGGCAGCCACTGGCAGAGATTGAGAGTGAGAAGGAAGCTCATTGGAGAACAGGCATGCCTGGGGCCCCTGCAAATCAGAGTAGAGAGGAAGTGGGTTGTGGAGGAGGCATAGGAGAGAGAGAGAGGTTGTTGCCAGCACCCATTCTGAATGCCAGGCCAGAATGCACATGGCTCGTCACTACTAGCTTGGGGAGTGTGCACTTGCAGCGTGTGTCTCATTCTTTTCTTGATGGCCGTCAAGGATTTCCCTGTGTGCGAATCTGCTGTAGGAGTACTTGCATACCAGGTCTCAGGAGGCTGCCAGTCACGGGCAGGTAGAAGCAGCCTCTCTCCAACCCACAACTCATCGCCAGCCTCAGCTTACTCCGCTCTTCCACAGATGTGTCTGTAGTGTTAACTGACAGCTGCTTCATTCCTGGGGTCACTTCTCCAACGCGAAGCATGTCAACACCACAGCTGAGGCCTGCCAGCAGGAGAGAGGGGAGGAAGAAGACAGGGAGGAGGGCAGCCCTCCTTTTTGTGTCAGTGAAGCCTAGGCGTAGGGGCTTCAGAGCTGACCCCCTCCCCCCCAGCTTTGAGGCCCAGCCCCATCTGGGGCAGGTCATTGACCCTCTCTGAGGATGTCCCCTTCCCTTCTGTGTGCCACCTCTCGGCAGTGACAGGACTCAGTGAAGTGATGCGAGCAAAATCTGATGCTAGAGGCACTTGGGGAGGGTTGGCCACTAGAATGAGACGTGGAGCTGGGGGACACAAGTTGGAGGCCTGCATAGGCTCGTGGAGTCTGAAAGCAGGACTCTAATAATATGGCAGTGTCTGGAGAGTTGGGGACAGGCTTCAACAGGGCCCCTTGAGACGCAGGCCAGTTCCATGCCATCCTCTCCTCAGAGGATGGGGTCAGGCGTTGAATCCAGTGGTATGTGACGGCATCGGTGAGGTCAGAGAGGACGTGCAAGATGGACAGAAGTACCTGCCCCTTGCACGTCCCGGACTGTAGAACCTGGGTAGCCAGAGCTCAGGGAGGATGTAAGGCGAGACGGAGGCCCAGCCCACATTACAGACCAGCGCCAGCCTCTTGATGGCCTGCCGCCTGGTGTGCTAGTTGCTGGAGCTGGAGCTCCCTAAGCAGTAACAGGGTCTCTGTTCAGTCACTCTTTTTCCTTTGTCTCTTTGGCAGGACCATGGCTTGAACTCAGGGCCTCACGTTCACTTCCATGGCTTGCTTGACTGGCTTGGTTGGCCATACCTCCTTTAAAGCTTTAACAAGGATTTATTTTAGTATAATAGAATTAAAAGTAGGAAGAAATAGCCAGGTGCTGGTGGCTAGCTACTCAGGAAGCTGAAATCTAAGGATCATGGTTCAAAGCAGCGTGGGCAGGGAAGTGTGAGATTCTTATCTCCAGTGAACCACCAGAAATCCAGATGTGGCACTGTGACTCAAGTGATAGAACGCTTGCCTTGAGCTGAAGAGCTCAGAGACAGCGCCTAGGCCCAGAGTTCAAGCCCCATGACTGACTTTTAAAAAAGGCAGGGTCGGGGGGCAGGGAGTTGGGGCAGAAAGAAATTAAAAAAGAGAAACATATCCTGCTTCCCACATAATAAATGGGAGCTAAAGACTTCACTGGTTGTTTTTTGAGATGATGCCTGATAGACTCTTCTGCCTGGGCTGGCTTCAAACCATCATCCTGTGAATCTCAGCCTGAGTATCCAGGATTACAAGTATAGGCCACTACTGCCTGGTCTATCAGTCTTCTGACATTGGATATGCTGTGGTGAGCCATTCTCCTGGCTGGCTACATTTTCACAAAGTAATTTGAATGGAGAGTGTGGCCCAAAACCAAAAGAAACAACAAGAAAGGCAGTTGGTGGGCAGCCTGGTAAGGTGGTCTGTACTGGTTAGTATCTCCCTGCGTGGTGTCTCCCTGGTGGCCTGGGGCCCTCACATTCCCTGGTGCTCTGGTGGTGATTGGCTCCTTGCCATCGCTGAGAAGACAGTTAGGCAGGGTGTAGAACAGCTGCCCGAGCCCAGTGCCATTTCCTCCCGGTAGTGTGGGACAGGGCTGCACAGTGGTCCTGGATAGTCAGGACAGTTTGCTGGGGGCAGGCTTTTGCCATAGCCTTGCGTTTTCCACAGAGCCAAGGCTGTGCAGCTTAGTACAGTGTTGAATTAGTCACAAATACCAAACCTGCCTTCAGCCAAGGACCCTTGGGCTGGGGCCTATCGCCCAAGGGTGAGTGACATCCACTTGCTCATAACTGCTGGTCCAGCGCAGCTACATGTGGAACTGTTGGGTGCTGCAGGTACAGAGGGAGGAAGCAAGCCAGGTAAGGCCAGCTACTCTGCCGTAGTGTTCTTACCAGGGGTGGGTGCTGTCTGCCAGCAGATTAACTATCTTGGGCCCAGCACCAAGAGTAGACACCCCATCCCTTGTAACTACCCTCAGCTCCCTGCCCCCCTCAGCTTCCTGCTCTCCATTTTTTCCTGTGGTGCCTTGCACAGTTGGGGATTGGTATGTATTTATTTGGCTGTATAGCTGCTGTGTGGAGCAGTCGATTATGCTGGAACACAAAGCTCTTTGGAGGCTGTCTGGTCTCCCAGCCTCCCTTGTGGGGTATGCCCAAGTAGAGCAGAGCAGGGCAGGAAAAATCTGAGCAGTTCTGGGGTAGGGACCAGGACCAGGCCTGGCTGGGGAATTATAGAGGACCAAATTGGATGTTCACCTGCCTGGCTGCTTTCAGGGCTTCCTTTAGTCTGCCACTGAGCTATGTGTCACGTACCGTGCAGTTGCCCCTCTGTCAGATGTCCATCCCATCCCTGTCCATGTCCCCTTTCCACCCCCTCAGCAGGACCTTTGTGTCCTGACATCCAGGTCTCATAGCTGCAGCCATGTGGCAACCCACACATCATGTGCACACCAGGTCAGCCGGCGCTTCCTCATTCCAAGGAACGCCTCTGTTCCTGGCTGGCCTGGCAGTGTGTCCACACCTGGAGTTCGGTTTCCCTGTGCTCTCCACTCCTCCCCTCCCCTCACAGCATGCCTCAGGCAGCTAGGGATCTAAGCTGAACTGTGAAGTTCATCTCAGGAAAGGCAGGATGTAAAGAACAGGAAGTCATTTTGCTTCACAGGCTAGCCTGAGGTTTCCTCCACAGGGCATGGAGCATAGACACCAGCCTTTTAGACTACATCCTTCAGTCTTCAGTCTGCTGGTGACCAGGGGACAGTTGGGTTAGCAACAACTGGCATCTCTGGATTTGGCCATGGTTTAGGTATCTTTCTCTGGGCCAGGTTGTCTCTGCTTCCTTCTGGAGTGGCCCTGGTCTGGGCACCCCCTTTGATTCATGGCTGGCTGTGGCAGCCCAGCACAGAGAGAGCCACCTCTTCCCTATAGCTCCACTGCAAGGTCTGGCTGTGTTCATGTGCTGGTATCCCCAGGACAGGTCTGCTGTAGTACTGTCCTTGCCTGGCCTGGAACCAGAGGTGGGGTGGCTCCATAAAAAAGATGGAGGTTGAGGGGTCACCGAACTGGCTGGAACCCTGGCTCTGTCCTGGCATCACAGAGTTGAGGAGTCAAATGCAGGAGTGGCACTGTGGCCTAAGAGATACAGAAGTAGTAGCAGAAGGTGTTCAGGACACTGGGTAAGCTGCTGCTTGGTGCCGAGTCTTGGCATTTCCCTGGTGTCCTTTCCTGTCTAGCAGAGACGCATTCCTTCTCTTTTATTTGTGTTTGTCTAAGAAGGCAGTAGTTAGGGCAGCGTGGAAGCTGCTTGGAGACCCCTTCTTCTTGAGTGTCCCTGAGTCTTATGCATGTTGTTCGCTGAGTGGGGGCTGTGCATGGTAGACCATGCTCACTCAGATTCAGGTGTGGTGAGACCATTCTCACTGTGATGGCAGGAATGTTACCACTGGCAGATTCTTGCCTGTCATGACCAGTGTCCTGCTTCTCCAGCAGTGGATTTTGGGGAGCAGGGTACCATCCATTTGGTTGCCTTGGTGCTGCCCGTTCCTTCAGACCTGCTCCTGGAGCCAGCTATCTTTCTTTTCAGGACTGACAGTCTCCCCTTCACCTGGTCTTCCTGCAGCCATTCTTATTCTCCCTCCCCTGGCTTCTCTTTCCACCTGAACAGTGACTGCCATCCTTTCTTTGCAGCTCTTGAGTGTGGCCCCGCCCTGTCCCCTCCCAGCCTGTGGCTGACATCCTTGCACTGTAGCTGCAGCCTCAGACCCAGGGCACAGCATGTGGCACGTGCCCAACAGGCTGCAGTGCTTTTGGTATCTTGCATGGTGGAGAGGACTCCAGCCTGCAGCTGGTGGGGAGAGGCATAATGGCATGTCCCCCACTGGTGCCAGGACCTCTAAGAAAGGGATTGTGGACCTGGGTAGGGGATGAACGGTTGTGTGGAACCCACAGGCTATGCTGGCCTTGCCTGTCAGGTGGCAGAACATACAGAGTGCTTCCTCACCACCAGCAGCTAGCTGTCCAGGAGGTGCCAGGCTTTGAGCAGCTCTACCAGCTTGTCCTCTTCCTTGAGTGTTCACAGGGAAGCCAGGCAAATGTTGGCATTGTTCCTCCAGTGACCTCTCCAGAGAACATGAGCCATGTGCCCAAAGGCTGCAAATTAAAGCAATAAAATAAGAATGAAATTAGTGCACCACCCTTGGAGTTCAGGAGCTGGCACTTACAGATCTGGTGTCTAGCCAGCACTGAGCAGCTGCCCACACCTGCTCTCCTGCACACCTGTCCCCAGAGAATACCAGATATTTTCTGATAGTGTGACTTGTTGGAGAAGGGAGACAGACCCCACAACATTGAGGGCTGAGTGTCCCCCAGCTGGGCACATTCATGCATCAAGTGTCCCTGGGAAGAAGTTGTTCTAAATCACTTCACGGTCTGTGCAGTTGCTAGTTCTATTTATATATGCACATAGTTCTGTAATCTGTTGCAAATGGACATAGTTTTGTTTACTACATAAATATAATGTTGGGGGAAAAAAAACAATTTTTCTTTTTGCAGAAAAGCCTGCCATTGCTCCACCTGTCTTTGTGTTTCAGAAGGATAAAGGACAAAAGGTAAGGGGCGGGTATGTCTCTCTCCACTCCCACCACTCCTGCGTCTCTTGAACTTGCTGTCTCCCAGAGAACCCGTTGTCCAGGTTGCTGATCCACACAGGGCTGGCTGTCAGTGGGGGCCTTTGGGCCTTTGCCTTGAGCTGGGAGGGTAAGGCCCAGTGGCTTCGGGTTCTGGGGAAAGGTCTTAGAGAACAAGTTTTGTAAATCAGTGCTCAGCCCCTTCCTAATTCCTGATACCTACTCTTAGAAATGCTGTGTACAGGACTGGAACATGTGGCTTAGTGGTAGAGTGCTTGCCTAGTATGCATGAAGCCCTAGGTTCGATTCCTCAGTACCACATAAACAGAAAAAGCCAGAAGTGGCGCTGTGGCTCAAGTGGTGGAGTCCTGCCCTCGAGCAGAAGAAGCTCAGGGACAGTGCCCAGGCTGAATTTAAGCTCCAGGACTGGCGCGGACTGGCGCAACAAAGAAAAAGAAAAAATTGCTGTGTACAGTAACCAAGCCAGTGGCAGAGAGCTAGATAGAAGGAAAACAGGAAGTTCAGAGAAGAACCAGCAAGATGATTAAAGAGAGAGAGACCAGGACCTATTAGGATTTGAGGAGGTGGCTGGGTGCAGCTCAGTAGTAGAGCACGTGTTTGACAAGTGAGCTCCAACCCTAGGACCGTGCGGAGTACAAAGGTTTTAGGTGGCTTGTATCCCAAGCAGCTTGCATGGACACACTTACAATCTTTGCTAGTTGGCTTGTTTTGTCTCTGTAGCATCTATCTTTGTGGGTTGTCATGCCCTCCCCCCACCCCCACCCCCCACTCCACTCTGGGTCTAGCATGAGCTGCTGTGGAAGTGTCTTTCTTGGTGCTCATACAGCCACATGGTTTCTACCTTCCCAGACATGGACAGTGGAAAGCCAGGCCCACTAGTGGGTGCTGTGTACCGACTTGTGAGGCCCAGGGCCTCATGTTCCAGTAGTTGCCACCAGTGTCCCCTGGCCTGGTGGTAGTTGCCGTGCTTCACAGTGACGGGTTGGTGTGTTTTGAAGTGTGTCTGTGTCTTGTTGAGGGTGCTAGGTAGCATTTGGCAGCCTCCTGCACAAGATGCTCTGTGGGTCCCAGGTGTAGAGCTGCTGCTGATCTTGTGACAGGCTCGTGGAAGTCCAGCTGGTGTTCCTGTGTCCTCCCTCCCTTGTTGTGAGAAGAGCCAAACTTCTTCTAGTGTGACCCAGTTTTTCTGGCCAGTCCTTAGATGTCTGCCAGGAAGAAGGGAGAGGCTTGGGGATGACAGAGGGAGTGGGAAAAGAAAAAGACAAAGCCAGAGAGCCTATGTAGGGTTGGAAGTGGCTGCCCCACCCCACCCCAGATACCCATTTGCCTGGGCTTACATCTGCTAAGCTTGTAACTTCACATAGTCACTTCAATTAAACTGCCTTTTGCTGATTCTTTCAGTGAAGAAAGACCAAAGTGCCTATAAAACTTAGTCCAGTGTATTTTGGTTTGCCATGTAATGTTTTCCAGGTCACTGCACTGTCCTCCTCTGCTGCCTGAGCAGTGCGATGTAATTTGTTCTTACATGTTTGTCCTTTGGATGGTCAGTCATATGAAGGGGCTTGAAGTTTTGGAAACAATATTATTAAAGTCTTAGGAGTTGGATGTGGTCGAAATACAAATATCTGTTTTGGATGTTCAGATTATTTCTCAAAAGTCCTGTTTGATAAAAACAGGACTTTCCTAGAATTTGGAATTTTTAGTGTCATCATTTGGACCACCTTTAGTCAGCAGTCAGCAAACTAAGCCTACCGCCATGACCTGTTTTCCTCTCAGCTCTGTGTGGCCGTGAGATTACAGTGTGACAGACTAGACAGTGGGAGGCACTTGTATGAGGGTCACCTGCCCGGGCAGGGTGTGCATGCACAATATTTCCCCACACACAAAAAAGCAAAACACACCAGGCACTGGTGGCTCACACCTATAATCCTAGGTACTCAGGAGGCTGAGATCTGAGGATCACAGTTCAAGGCCAGCCCAGGCAGGAAAGTCCATGAGATTCTTATCTCCAATTAACCACCAGAAAACCAGCAAGTAGAGCTGTGACTCAAAGTGGGAGAGCGCTAGCCTTGAACAGAAAAAGTTGAGGGATAGCACTTAGGCCCTGAGTTCAAGCCCCATGACTGAAGGAGGAAAAACAAAACAAAACAAAAATATTTAGTGGCCTTCTGAACCTTTACAGAAAGTTTGTCAACCTCTGATTTAAAAAAGATAATGGGAATGAATGATTCAAGTCTCTTGATCCAGGACTGGGATGTAGTTCAGTGGTGAGCACTTGCATAGGTTTTGTAAAGCGCTGGGTTCTATCCCCAGCACCTAAGGAATAAATTAAGAAATCACTAGTTCTGTCTCAGTTTAGTTTTCATAGCTAGGGGTTTTGGCTGCTTTCCAACTTGAAGTCTGACTTGCATGGAAGGCCTTGGAATTACCTTAAAGGGTTGGCCTTAAAGCTGAACCAGAAGACTAGCTACAAAGGCTACTGAGTCATTTAGAGATGGGCAGATGTTGTTATTAAAATGTTGACTCAGAGCCAATTCCAAATGGGCTTCTAAAAATAACTGCCCTTCAACTCTTGGTAGTTAAGTGCCCCTCTGCCATGACTCTTCTGTGGCGGGGTCACTGAAGGGCACCAAAGGGCAGAGCTGGGGAGCACTCAGTGGGCCTGCAAGGCCAAATGGACACAGTCTTTCTTCATCTCTCTGCTATTGGGTGAGGCAGGTGTACACCGTGTGGCAGGTGCCTGTGTTATTTTCTCTGCTTCATACTGCAGAGGGCAGGAGAAGGCAGACCTGGAAGAAGAAGCCATCATACTTTTCACCAATGAAAATTTGAAACCTAGTGCAATGGCATACATCTGTCATCCCAGCTATGTGAAAAGTATGAACAGGAAGGTGGCAGTCCAGAAATAAAAAGGGAGACCCTATTCTCAAAAATAAAGCAAAAAGGGGCTGGGAAGGTGGCTCAGTGATAGAGTGCTTGCCTTGCTCAATCATGAGGCCCTGGGTTCGATTCCTCAGCACCACATAAGCAGAAAACGCTGGAAGTGGCACTGTGGCTCAAGTGGTAGAGCACTAGCCTTGAGCTGAAGAGCTGAGGGACAGTAAATAAATAAAGCAAAAAGAACTAGAACTAAGGGAAGCATGTCAAAAGAGTCCATCCCCTCTAGCATTCAGGAGGGGGAGGCAGGGAAACAAGAGTTGTAGGCCATCTCAGGCAAAGTCAGTGTAACTTTGGCTTAAAAAGAAAAAAAGGACAGGGTTGCAGCTCAGTGGTAAGTTGTTTCTGAGCATGTGTGAGGCCTTGGGTTCCATTACCAGCACTAAAAACAAAGCCTGTGTCCCCTGTAGCATTGCTGAATCACGACTCAGATGAAAGACTAGACATGGAATAGAAAGTAGAGCTGCCAGTGTAGGAGCTTCTGGTTTTGCTCAGTGGCAGAAACCACACTGCAGGCATATCACATTTGCTGTGGGTGCCAGTGACAAAACCTTAGCTGAGGACACGTTGCCAGGTCCCTCTGTTGTTTCCTGTTAGAAGACTTGGCCCACGGCTTTTGTTGTTTGTTTGTTGGGACGGGGCTCCCTTGGGGACGTGTGCTAGCCTGGAACTTGCTATCCTTCCACCACAGCCCCCTGAGGGCTGGGCTCGCAGCCCACCAGCACTCTGTGAAGCTCGCCTTGCATTTCAGGAGCACTGTCCTGATGGAGTGGGAAGGAAAGGGTGCTCAAGTCCCCCCATGGGAGCCCTTCCACGGCACCCCAGCAGCAGCAGTGGTCGTGGAAATGCTTACAGCAAAGTACAGGGTCATTGGAAATGCTGTTTCCATGGGCTTAAGACTTGGTTTTGACACTAGGTGTCAGCTCACATCTGTGTCTTGTGTCACCTAGGCATGTTTTAGGATGACTTCAAAGACTGTCCTGTCTTAATGCCAAGTGCTTCACACCCTAGACACACACCCCTCTGTGTGTGGAGTCAGGTGACCACATATAGGTTATGGTCATTAGGTGGGAGCCACAGCTCTGCGTCATTGGGTGCCCTCAGTCAGGGCACCAAGTGTATCCCCCACTTCTCTAGGAAAAAAGAGTCTCGGAGTTAGAACCCAGAGTGCCAAGCCCTGGGAAGCCTGAGTCCCAAGCCCACCTAGAAAGATTCTGGGTGCTATTTGATAGGTGCAGATAGGTGGTGCAGATTTCCAGACCAGCCCTCTCTTACTCTGCACCAGGCCCCTCTACCCAGTGAAACAAAAATGTTTGCCCCACATCTGCACCCATCAAGGCCAGAGGCCCTTTGTCCTAAGATGTATGAGCAAGACAAGAGGGCAGGTGCTGAGAGAATGACAGATGCAGAATTCAGGGCCAGTTCTCCTACTTGGGGTGCCCTAGCCCACATCCCCATGACCTTGAGCTCCCGGGTCGGCATGGTTGAGGAGAGTCACTTAAGGGTTCATAGCACAATTGTGTCCTTTTCTTGGTACCCCAGAGGACTTTCTGTCCCTTGAGGCAGAGAAGCAGAATAGCTCCATGCTGGGCCACCCCGTAGTTTTGAAAATAAGGGTCCAGGCTTGAGAGAGCACCCCTAGCATAACCAGACAGTGGCAGCCAGCTTCCCTCTCCCCTGTGGCCCTGGGAGGGCCACCTTGTCCCAGAACACAGGCTCTCCGCATCTCTGACCCGACCCATCCCCCATCCGCCCCGCCCTGCCCCGCCACCCGGCCTCCATGTACATTGAAGGAAAATTGTCTTTTTTGCTCCCAGTCCTCTGCAGAGCAAAAAGACTTGTCGGATTCAGGAGAGGAGCCTCTGGGGGAGGCTGAGGCCCTCCACCATGGCACAGGTCACCCCGAGTCAGCTGGCGAGCTTGCCCTAGAACCTCCTGTCCCCGCTAGCACTTCCGCCAGCACTCCTCCGCCTCCCGCTCCACGAGAACTGGCAGGGGTAAGTCCACGGCACAGGGGGTCTTCAGTCCTGCCCCTCCCCTGGGGGCCCTCTGTCCAGACCCTGAGGCAGCATAAGCAGCTGGTGGTGAGAGACAAGGGTTTCCTCAACTCCCTTTAATTTGTGCTAGCAAAAAAATTAGAAGTTGTAGCCTTCAACACCAGGGCTTTATAAATGGGGGCATCTGTACCCACAGCAAAAGACCAGTCCTGGTGTGCTTTCTGAGAGAAATGAAATACCCAAAGACTTTTAAGTAGGGGGTGGAGCCTTCCAAATTACTTCCACCCTCTCCTCCCAGCTTCTGATTTTCTTTTCTCTCCCCTGATTAAAGCATTCAGGTTCAGCATCTTAGGACCCCTAGGAGCTCTGGCTTCCTCGAATATGCAGGTACAGGATCTTCTGGTCCAGGGAATGTGGTGAGGCTAGGGGTGCTTGGACATGGGTAGGTCATGAACTGTCTGCAGTCAGAGCAGGAAGAAGAAAAGTCCCTTGTGACCTCAGTGTCACCGTTATCTAAAAGATAACAGGCGGAGCCAGCACCATTATTCCTAGCTACTCAGGAGGCTGAGATCTGAGGATTGTGATTCGAAGCCAGCCTAGGCAGGAAAGTCCATGAGCCTCTTACCTCTAATTAACTACCAGAAAACTGGAAGTAGTGCTGTGGCTCAAAGTGGTAGAGCACTAGCTTTGGGGGGGAAGAAGCTCAGGGACAGCACCCAGGTTCTGAGTTCAAACGCCACAACCAACAAAAACAAAAAACAGGTGGCGGTGGAGAGTGTAAACTCTCGAGAGCAAAAAGCCTCTATAAACACTGCTACATTCAGGATGTCAGGTGACAGGAGAGGGCCCCCTAACAAGGCTCTGTACTGCACTGGAGAGCACAGAGCTGAGTGATTCTCCCAGCACATCGAGCAAGATTGAGTCTCAGCCACCAAGGACTTGTAGGGAGCACCAATCAGCTCTGCTGGGCTCAGAATTCTATTTTAACTTCAGAGAATTCAGTGTGTGAAGGAAAAAGAAGAAGCGGGCCTCTGTGTGTGTGGAGTCTGGCAGGACAAAACCATCCTTCATGCTGCGGAGGAAGGTTTGGGGTAGAAGCCTGAGAAAAATTGCTGCACGGTGCCCAGGAGTGTGGCCCCCACACAGGAAAGAATCAGGAGGTGCTGTTGTGGTTCTGACAGAGCAGCTGTAGCTTCCTTGTTGGGCACTTGAGTTAGCGCAGCCTCAGAGAACGGACAAGCTTCTTCAGCCTGCCACAGAGGCAGCGGCAGCTTTCAGAGCAAGCAGCCACGGTCAGTCTGGGTCAGTAGAGCCAGTCAAAAACACACAGGCCCATGTACCTCAGATAGGCCTGCAAGGATGTATGCCTGTGTCTACTCCTGGCCTCTGGGGGTAGCCTGTGTCCATAGAACTTAGCTTCTCAATCCTTATGGACAGCTGGTCAGAGGCTCTAATCCTGAGAAATGCAAGCAGTCTCTAACCTGGCAGAGAGCCTCAAGCTGAGTTCAGCCACTACAGGACTAGCTAGGCCTATGGGGCAGAGGGTGCAGCCTGTAAATAAGCACTGGCATAGTGCCGAGGGCCAGGCAGACAGCATACGTGCACACGCTGGTTTTACCATAACTTCAGAGACCTGGGAACAGCACTGTCATACCACTTGGTGACAGCTCTGAGCCAAGCAGGGCCTGCTGCCATGGGCTTTCTGCAGACTACTTAGGCTAGTTGCTAATGGTTCCCATTAATTGCCTCTCTCCACTGATTGGACATGCTCAAGGCAAACTAAACTTTATGTTAGGTCAGTTGAGCCATAAATCAAGTCAGATGGAACCCAATCCTGCTTTTTCCTCGGGGCGGGGGGGGTATTCACTGGTAAACTCTTATTCATCAGAATCAGAACAAACTTGGATCTTATTCTGCCCCGTGTTGTCACTCAGGAAATGGTGCACATTACCCAGCAGGTCTCATTCATCATGTCTGGGCTGCTCTCTGCTCCATGATCCCTGGGGGCATCTAACCCTGAGAGTTCACTATAATCAGTTGTGGCTTGCTTAGAAAGGGCCCTTATCATCTTTCAGCCTCATCAGAGCCCTGGCCACTGAGGACTCGGTACCAGGAAAAGGTCTCTATATATCAGACTTCTGGCTCTCAGAAGACAGCTTGAAGAAGACCAGACCACATGCAGATTAAATTCTCTGATCTGGAGAAAGCAAGCAGCCATCTGTGCAGACTCGAGCCTGCTGGAATCATACTGGAGTGGAGCTCCAGGCCAGAGCACTGCGGAGTGCTGGGTGTGTTTATTAGACCCACCAGGGAGCTTTGGAAGGGCTAAGAATGAACCCTCTGGCTGGACAGCTTCCTGCATGGGCCTGACCCTCGTCACCCTTGATGTCCTGACTTTTGAGGACAGCCCATCGATGCATTTGCAGCATCCACCTCTGATAGGCCTGCAAACCACCGTTTTTGGTTCAAAACACACAGCGCTGACATCTCCCACGTGGGTCTGTTGTCATCCTTGCTTTGCCACAAGCAGCCAGCCAGTCCACAGAGACAGCCCAGGCCCTGGCAAGCCAAATGGGAGCCACGGTTTTCTAGAAAGGACTCTCAGTTCTGGCCTTGCTCTCGGGAGCCCTTCCCTTGGTCAAGAAGACAGTGCCTATCACACTCGCAGTCCTTTATAGAGTCAGCTTCTGAAAGCAGCCTCCTGCTCCATCCCATCTCTTGCCTGGCCCCAGGGCCTGTTGTCCAGTCAAGGTCACACAGGCAGCCTCGAAAACTAGCTTCTAAATAAACTTGCCCACCATGGAGTGTGCAGACAGATGCCCCACGTCCATAGTCCCATCCTGGTTGGATGCAATCCTCCTGCCATCTCGTACCTGGCAATAGGGACCTGCACACCTCACACACCGGAGCTGCTCCTCCAGGGTCATAGCGGTCATCGGGCAGAGGACTGTGGATGGCTCCTGCATCCGCTCCACTGACTGATCCCTGGGGACTTTTCATCCTTTCAAAATTCATTTCCACTATTAGGGTTGGCCTCAAGGCCTCACTCTTGCTAAGCAGGTGCTCCACTGCTGAGCCATCCCTCCAGCTGGGTTTTACACTGGTTATTTTTGAGATAGGGTCTCACTTCCTTACCCAGGCATGTGCCTAGACAGGACCTGCACAGTTTAGGCTTCCTTAGCTGCATTGAGAGGTGTACTCCACTAGGTACTGCTATTTGTTGAGATAGGGTCTTGGAACTGCAGTCCTCTGGATCTCAGCCTCCCACTTAGCTAAGATTACAGGCGTGAGCCACTGATGCCTGGCCTTCCTCATCTTTAATATCCTGCCTCATGCCTGCTCCCGGTTCCAGAGAGATAAGTTGAAGTGTTACTTTGGTCAGCCTCTCTGGCCTGCTCCTGGTTTGATTATTAGTGTGGGTGCTTTCCTCACAGCCTCCCACATGCTGCTGCCCCGTGCGCCTGCTGTGTCGTCTCAGAGCCCTTGTCCTCGCACTGGGGGAGTCAGGCCTGGGAGAGGTAGTACAGGAGGAAATAGGGCACCCACACATACAACATCCCCCTGCCGCTGTGTGCTGTACGCCCGTGGGGCCACCCCCTGAGAAGCTGCTCCCTGGGTTGGGAGAGTGTTGGCCTGGGACTGCCTTGACCCAAAGAGGCCCAGGGGAAATGGAGATGGCCTTTGGGTCTGATGTCAGCTTGGCAGGCCCAGGGAATTGATAGAAGCTGCACCCCAAATTTTTTCTTACCTTGGAGAGGACAGTACAAGCTAGTGGGCAGCAAGCTCAGCTTTCCAAGAGACTCCTAGCTGCAAAGTAAGGGCCCGGGGAGCCCAGGGCTAGAGGCCGCTGATGAGACCTGGCTTTTTGCCCACCTCCCACTTCCCCCAAAGTCCTTGAGAGGAGTCACTGCAAACAGCAGTCAAGCTTCCAGCAGCATCTGGAAGATTCCCCAGAAGAGCCTTCTATGTCCTCCTTCCCTGGACTAAGAGGCCCGCACATTCCTGACGAGTTCTTAGAAGAACTGGGGCTCAGATTAGAGCAACATCTGAGTAATCCTGCTAGGCCCTCTTTCTCCATCCATCCCTCGCTAAGTGTCTCTGGCCTAGATGGTGGGGATCTGTAGAGAGGCTGAGGAGTGGGGTGCTAAGGAAGCGCAGCACCCCAGCCTTGAGAGAAGCACACAGAAGGAAGGAACAGTGTTGAGAAAACAGCAAGGAGACCAGCAGGACTGTGCAGTAGGGGCGCTCAGCAATTGGAATGGGAACTGGACGAGCCAGCTCCCCTCAGGGCTGGAGCTCACTGACTTGGGTTTGGAGGTGGTGTGGAAAGGGGCCCCGCATGGTTGCAGAGCGGCTGGTTTCCAGGCTGCCTGGGAGCTACAGGGATCTCAGCTCTGCAGGGAGGATCTGTTGCACCCAGCAGGCTCTTCCAGAGACTTGGGTCCTTAAAGAGGTATGGGGTGTTGTGGAAAGAGTCCTCATATACAGAGCAGGAAGCAACAGACCTGAAGGAAGAGCCAATAAATTGAGGGGAACAGTTGATGACTCTACCTCACTCTCAGGAAGCAATAAAGTAAGAAAGAAAGTGGAGGACCCGAGTGACAGCCAGAACCAGCTATATGGGCAGCCATGGCATCCACAGCCCACAGCAGGTGCACGCTCTTAGGGTGCCAAAGGACCTGGGCCATGCAGGCGTGTTCTCCCATCAGAGTGGAGCATGTATGGACACCTGTCAAGATCGTGATGATGGTGGAGATGTTCTGGGTCTCAGGAAGCTCATGGCACAAGCCTTCTCTGTCTCCATAAAGCCGTGTCTGGGGCAGTATGCTGAGGATGCTGAGGACCTGTTCCCTTCTAGGCCTTGAGGGACATGGAGTGTGAGGAGCAGTGGCCACCTCCAGGAGAGGACAGTCATCTCCAAGTCTGAGAAGTCATTGAGGAAGGACAGGCCCAACACCAGGAGTCCAGCATGGAAGGCTTTGGGTACAGTCCAAGTGCTTGTTGAGATAGGAGAGGAAGAGCCTAGAGCCAGGGGTTGGAGCATGGGCTGGAATGTGCTGGGACAGCCTGCGGGCCCCAGGGGGCCCTGGAGATGTGACCTTGGAGCTGGCATGGAGGGAGTTCTGGGGATCAGGGGAGGTGACAGCTCTCCAGGGGGCCTGACCTCAAGCCCCTACTGAATGAACCAAGGTTTCTGTAGCCAGAATGGGCTGTCAGTGCCTGTTTGTCCCCGCTTTGCCGGTGTTTGGGGTGTGGTACCAGAGGATGTCCTCCAAGAAAGGGATGACAAGCTGATGGCAGTTCTGAGTGATTGGACATAACCCCAGGCTGCTGGCCTCAAAGCGCTTTGAGAGTGTCTCAGTCTCCCACACCCTTGGGACCCTCAACCCCACCCAGGTCCATGACCCTGGCCCTGCCCAGGATCCCTCCTGAACACTGCACACACACACACACCCCAGTTGTCCAAGTGAAGGACCCAGAACCTGACCAGGGCCCACTGGCTGTGTTCCACACACCTCAGGGAGGTAGAAGTGAGAGTGGCTTTGTGCCCATGTTGGCATCTCAGCCTTAAACCGGCTCCTGGACACAAGGGCTTTGTTTTGTTTTATTTTAGCCAACAGCTCTAGCTGGTCTCCTGTTCATTTGTATCCACACATGCGGATAGCATTAACACCCTCTTCTCACAGCCCCTAGAACTTTCCAGATGGCACATGGAACACAGGCCACAGGCACAAAGCCCGGGCTTGCTCCCCTCTCAGACCAGGAAAAAGTCCAGGTTAGGCTCCTTTCCTGTAGATTGGCTGTGTGACTTTGAATAGGCCTCCTACCTCCTCTGGGCTCTCATTGCTGTGTATTCCAGCCCACTGCCTATTTTTATGTGGCCTGTGAGCTAAGACTGTTTACATTTTTAAAGGATTATAAAAACAAAAGCAAAGGATATATGTCAGAGTCCAAATGTGGCCTGCCAACCCAAAAGCACAGCTCTGGCCCTTTATGGGAAAAATGTGCCAGCGGGCTGTTGCAGGAGGCCTCCTGGCTCCCGTCAGCCTGGCCTTTATTTATTCACTTCTTGCAGTTTGCAAAACACATGTGCAGCATCTCATTCAGTCCCCAGTAGCTCATCGAAGCACGTGGTCTACATTTAGCTAAACTTGACCCCTGAGAGCTTGTTGGCAGCCAATAACACTGACCCACGCCTGCAATCCTAACTACTTAAGAGGCAGGAATCAAGAAAATTGGGCTGGGAAGGTGGCTTAGTGGTAGAGTGCTTGCCTTGCATGCATGAGGCCCTGGGTTCGATTCCTCAGCACCACATAAGAAAAGGCCAGAAGTGGGGCTGGGGCTCAAGTGGTAGAGCGCTATCATTGAGCTGAAGAGCTGAGGGACAGTGCCCAGGCCCTGAGTTCAGACCCCATGACTGACCAAAAAAAAATATATATATAGAGAGAGAGAGAGAGAGAGAGAGAGAATTGCAACTTGAGCCATTCCTGACACAAGACTCCTCAACTAATACCTGGATGCACATTCCTTTCATCTCAGCTATAATGAGAAGTGTGGTCTAGGAAGTGAGACCCTATCTCAAAATAGCTCTGTGCAAAAAGGGGCTAGATGTATGGTTCAGCAGTAGAGCACCTATCTGACAAACACAAGGTCCAGTGCTGGGGGGGGGGGGGGGGGCGGGCGGGCGGGGGCAGGGAAAAGTCTCCCTCTTGCTTAGAGTCCCCCAGGAGGAGTGGTGTTCCTCTGTCCACATCTGGTCTGAAGGGAGACCTGGCCCTAAGCAGGGACATGCAAGGGGTGGTCGTAGGAGGAAGGACTTCTCACCCCTCCCCCAACCAACCACTGTTTGTCTATCTAGATTGGTGGCGAGGTTGGCAGGGGAACTGGGCCCCAAGCTTCTAAGTTTTCACTTGGAAAGAACAGCCTGCCTTATAACAGGAGGCTCCATAAAACATGCCAGAGTGAGGGATGGAGGCTGGTTTGAGTTTGAGGGTACTGTGCACAGTCCCGCTTCAGCTCTCAGCAGGCTGCCCTGTGGCCTGGGCCAGTAGCACTGACGCTAGCGGAACTGCTCAGTGGGACTCTGGAGAAAGGACCAGTCCCATTTGGAGAGCGCTTCCTCAGCAGCACAGCATCCCCTCATGTGTTTCCAGGACAGATGGAGGGATTCCACAGAAATTTCTAGGCCATGGTGTGGGGTTCTAGGGGGCAAAGCATAGGCTGGGGCCCCCTTGGCAGCTCCACATGGCCCAGGCTGAGAGTCTGGGTTCTTGGAGCTTGGCGACTCTCACCACCCATACTGTGCTCTTGTTGCAGAGGTCAGCCGGAGGCTCCAGTCCTGAAGCAGGAGAAGGTAAGGAAGTCTCTAGAAGGTACAGCCCCCCCTCCTTTGGTGATAAGAACAGAGCAGCCTGATATTTCTCCTGTTTCTAGATTCTGACCGAGAAGATGGTAATTACTGCCCTCCGGTCAAGCGGGAGAGAACGTCCTCTTTAACCCAGTTCCCTGCTTCACAGTCAGGTGAGTGCGAAGCTAACCACACTCCCTCCACTGCTTCTGTCGGATTCTGTCACCCGCCCAGGGCATGTGGGACCAGTGTTCCCATCCGGTCAGTGGCACTTATGGCTTCCAAGCTAATGGAGAAGACACCCTTCCTCTGGGCTGGGTAGAGGGCCAGCCTGACCTGCCTAGTGTCCATGGGAACTGCGTGTATGCATGCATACAGGCACACAGCAACCTGCAAGTAAAGAAACCCTAGATGGGAGCTCTCAGCAGGGTTTGGAACGGCCAGGAGGACATGGAGGGCCCCTTGGGGTGAGAGGCGTGACCTGCAGCAGAGAGGCACTGTACAGGAGGCTCTCCTTGCTCCCCGACGTGACTCCATCCCCTTTGGGGAGGGCGGGCACACATGGACCTACGTGGATCTTACCCCCTGGGGAAGTCACTCCTGTCAGTGTAAACATCTTACACTTGTGAACGTGAAGGATGTTGTCATTGCAGAGTGCGTGCACACAAAAGCAACGCACATGTGATGGGAGTGTGCAGGGCACACATCCCCGGCACCCTGGGGTCCTCACCGCTGCACACGGTCCCCGGAGCAGAGCTGCTGCTGTCAGCTCACCACATGCCCAGGCCCCACCTGGACGTTTGTCGTCCAGGTTGTGGTGGCTTCCTTTATTTGAAGGCTCTGGCCATGCTGACAGGCATGTGGGAGTAACGGGACTCACGCCTCCTGCTTGTGGCCCTTGTCCCTTCCACTCCTGGCCACCGGCTAAGTGCCAGAAGGTGCCACGGAGAGGAGAGGGGAAGGCATGCCAAAGGAGCAGTGGCCCCTTGCCTTGCTCCCTGACAATCCCCTTCCCTTGGAGGTTCCTAGGAGAGCCTCAGCTCTCCGTTACCAGCAGTGGGGGACAGAAGTGGTCCCAGTATTCAGAAATCATTGCTCTTGCTCTGCCACTGCACTTAGCTGGGTTCTGTCTCATGGGCTCGGGGTGAGTACTCATTGAACTCCACTTGTTGAAGGGCCTGTGGGTACCCCCATCCGAAGACCCACATGCTGTTTCCACACTCAAGTGGGGCTCACCTGGCTGGTGAGAAACAGCAGGGCCTGAGGCAGCTTGCAAGAAGGCTTGGGGCCGTGGGCCACTCTGCCTCCGTGATGTCCCCCACCCCTACCCCGTGGGCGCCCAGTGTGTTAGGAAGGATGGGCAAGTCCAACTTGTGGCTGCTGGGCTGAAGACCAGAGTCTCGTCTACTTCCTTCTTGAGAGTTCAGATATCTTACCTATGTGCTGGGGCTTAAAATGCCTCCCTCCATTGGGAGACCTGCCCCCTGCCCAGCCATGCACCCACACTGCCAGCACCACCTTGCCCAGAGTATTGAGCATGGAGGTCTCTGTGCTTTGGGCTTTCTGCTCAGAGCCCTGCTATCAGCATAGACAGCCCTCAACCTCTGCTGGTACGTGGCAGAGCCACTGGAAAAGACAGTCTTCAGCAAGGAGGGGCACTAGTGATTAGGATTCCTTCTCGAGTCCTGAATGCTGGGCTTTTCCATCTACAGCTCTGGAGATTGGACTCCAGTGTCAGATAAGACTCCCTAGAGCCCTGGAGTATCCATCATTGTTTTCCATGGTAACGGTGGTGGTGGTGATAGTGATGATGGTGATGATAGGGATTGCACTTGTTAGGCAGGCCTCTCACCCTGCTACCTTTTTACTGCATTTTATTACCTTTTTTACTGCATTGGTTACTTTCAAATAGGATCTCCCTTTATGCTCCTCCTATACTTCACTGTGTCATTAGAGATGACAGGTACATGCCACTATGCCCAGCCTTTGTGCTTCCCCATAGCTGGGACAATAGGCACATGTCACTGTGGGTTTCCCTGGGTGACCTTGAACCACAGTCAGTCAAGTATCTAGGACTGCACCTAGCTGGAGTTTCTAACAACAACAAAAAAAAAAAGCTTGCTAGATGCTAGTGGTTCAGGCCTGTAATCCTAGCTCCTGAGGAGGCTGAGATCTGAGGATCTCAGTTCAAAGGCAGCCCTGGCAGGAGTATCCATGAGACTCTTTAATCTCCAGTTAACCACCAGAAAACTGGAAGTGGCGCTATGGCTCAAGTGGTAGAGCATTAGCCTTGAGCTGAAGAGCTCAGGGACAGCTCCCAGGCCCAGATTGAAGCCCTACAACCGACCCAAAAAAAAAATCTTACTACCTTTTTTATAAGGATTTATCGGGATTAGTTTTCTGCTTGGGCAGAAAACTCTTGTAAGACTCTTATCTCCAGTTAACCAGCAGAAAGCTGGTAACTCACTTAAACAGTGGGTGCCAGCCTTAAGCAAAAAAGCCAACTGAGAGTATGAGGCCCTGAGTTCAAGCCAAAGTAACCAGCACACAGAAAGAAAGAAGGGGAAGGAGAGAGGGGACAAAAAAAGCCAAGCACATTGACTCATACCTATAATTCCAGCTAATTTCGAAAGCAGAGATCCAACAGGGTTATAGTCCAAGACTAGTCTTCTAGGCGAAAAGTTAGACCTCATCTCATCCAATAAACTGGGTATGATCATGTACTTCTCTATTAACAGTTTTGCAGGAGCTGTAGGTGGGAATACCTCTCTATATGAAGCCAGCCTAGGCAAAAATACAAGACCTGTCTGAAAAACAACTAAAGCAAAAGCTGGAAGAGATGTGGCTCACATGTTAACGAGTACCCGCCTAGCAATTACAAAGCCCTGAGTTCAACCCCTAGTACTACCAAATTAACTAATTTAAATCTTAAAAAGAGAAAGGATCTCCCATCCATGCACCCTCCAGTCCCCAAGGTAGCTACGCAGCCAGAGCGGTGTCTCCAGACCCTTGTGCTCTGCATTAAATTTCATGCCAGTTAATATTGCCCAGATCCATTCAGATAAATGGAATAATCCCAGCTTTACAACACTGGGGGAACAGCTTGTGAGACTAGAGAGAAGGGAAGCCTGCCTTTTTTGGTCTCTTACTGGAGAACTCTAAGGCTTCCTGAAGCTTCTCCCACGTGGCTGAATTCCCCATAAAAGATTTAATGAGCCAGTTTAACAGCCCAAATTCTGTAACCCAACCTGCCTTATATAAATTCACTACCAGCTTCAAAAGCATTTCCAGATAAGCCATAGCCCAGTGTGGTATCCGTGGCAAGAGCAGAGGCCTAGTGGCTTTTATAACTGGAAGACTGATTTAGTGGTACCATTTCAAACACCCCAATTCATTCCACCCCTAAAGCAAGCTGCTTTGTGGCATTCCCTTGGCCTCATCCTGGGGAGCCTCAGGAGTGGCAGGTCAGCTGGCCTGGCTGTGGCTTGGGCCTTGGTGCTCTGAATGGTGGGGAGCCTCTGCAGGCTGTGCTATCAGGACCAGCTGAGGCCTGTGGTGGCCCTGCTCCCAGTCTTCCTCCTTTAGCATTAGGAGCAGGGTGGCTCAGGACCTCTCTGTGGCTGCCTTGGCTTAAAGGCCCCAGGGCCCTGGCTCGTGGCTACCTGCAGAGTGAAGGTCCCACATGCCCTGTCTACCTTGGCACTTTTTTAGAAAACTCAAGAGGAGCCCAGCCCACCAAATCCTTTTTTCTTCTTCTGTTGGTCATAGGGCCTGAACTCAGGGCCTCATTACTGAACCCTGAGTTTTTGTTTCTGTTTTGTCGGTCATGGGGCCTGAACTCTGGGCCCTAGGTACTGCCTCTCAGCTCTTCAGCTCAAGGCGAGCGCTCTTCCACTTGAGCCACATCACAACTTCCAGCTTTTTCTGCTTATGTGGTGCTGAGGAATCGAACCCAGGGCCTCATGCATGCAAAGCAATCACTCTACCACTGAGCCACCTTCCCAGCCTGGACCCTGAGCTTTTTCACGCAAGGCTAGCACTCAACTACTTTGAGCCACAGCGCCACTTCTGGTTTCCTGGTGGTTAATTGGAGATAAGAGTCTCACAGTTTCCTGCCTGGGCTGGCTTTGAACCGCAATCTTTAGATCTCAGCCTCTTGAGTAGCAGGGATGACAGGCGTGAGCCACCCACATGTGGCTCCACTGAGTCCTTTTTTTTGGGGGGGGTCCGGTCGTGGGCCTGAACTCTGGGCCTGGGCACTGTCCCTCAGCTCTTCACCTCAAGGCTAGCGCTCTACCACTTGAGCCACAGCGCCACGTCCGGCTTTTTTTTCTGCTTATGTGGTGCTGAGGAGTCAAACCCAGGGCCTCATGCATGCAAGGCAAGGTCTCTACCACTGAGCCACCTTCCCAGCCCCTCCACTGAGTCCTTTCTAACAGAGGATTTGCCCTGGTCATAGCCAGAGAGCTCCCCTCCCTCAACTGCCACCTTATTCCTTCTGCATCCGTTGTCCTGTACAAGTCCTTCCATTTGGGTTGGACCCAGGTATGTGCCTTGGTGAGCTCTCATGCGGGGATAGTGCTTCCCGTGTGTACCATGCTGGCCTGGCTTGATAGCCGGGAGCCTTCAATCGCACAGGAAGGGTGGCACTACTATGCCTGTGGTTATTTTGGAGAGCTACTCGGAGATAGCAGGAAATGGCATCTCACCTGTCACAGGTTCTTCCCTCTCCTTCCCCTTTTTCCTTCCCCACTTTGTGTATTGCTGGCCTCTTGAAGCAAGCTAACTACAGAAGTATGCATTTAGACTCCTGTTGGGGCTGATGGTCCATTACTTGTTTAGCGCTCACAGGGGCCAAGATCAAGTCAGCAAGACCACTTTCTGCAAGATCCCTGCCTTTCTGCCTGGTTCCTTCCTGCCTGCCCCACAAGTGTCTTCAGGCTCAATCTTCCTGGATTCTCCATTTCTCATGGGGCCTAGTTCTTTGTAGAGACCACTATCTGGAACCAAGTTCTGCCCCCACTGACTGCCTGGGTGTGCGTGGGGCCCACGTGGTACCCCGTACAGCCCCAGCACGTCCTCCCAGCTCTCCTGCTCATGCTGTACCTCCTCTCTGCCAGCAAAGCACTGTCTCCACTGTTCCATCACCCATCCCCGAGCAGGCCACCCATGCCCACAACAGCCCTGCAGAGAGCGCTACCAGGCAGGGTTCCTTTGCAGGCGGGGTTCAGTTCCAGGTGAGAGGTCCCTCGGTATGGGTAGGTGCTGCTTCCCTGTCATCACGTAGCTCTCTCCAGTTGGTCAGCTGCTCAGATATGCTTCCCAGACAGGCAGAAGCTACCCCCTAGGGCTCTTTCTTCATCTAGTCATGCCCCCAGCACAGCAGCCTGTGCCCCCAGACCCCGGGCTGTGCTCATCTGCCCAGGAGACAGCCACATTACATTGGCCAGGAAAAGCGTGTTTCTGGAAGGAATGACAAGAGACTTCATTAGCTTCCATACGGCAGGGCTGGGACAGGGGCCTCTGGGGTTTGGCTGGCCACTCACCCTCCTTCCACCTCTTCTCTCCCTCGAGAGCGTACCTGCTATCAGAACCCCGGCTTGCCATGCCCTCAGCATGCATCTCCTTTGCATCTATGAGTGTGCCAAGGTGTGGGCCCAGTGCCAGGACCAGTCAGTGCCGGGCCTGCATCCCTGCTGGCCATCTGAGAGGGCAAGCCAGAAAGGAGGCACCAAGGAGCCTCTCTGTAGGCAGAGAGAGGTGTCCTGAAGCCAGCTCCCCAGACGTCTTCAGAATCACTCAATTAGAAGTTTGACTTCAACCTTCAAAAATGTCTCCAAGTTGCCAGTCATCCTGTTTGGGAAGAAAACATAAGTTAGCGCTCACCTCCTGAAAAGGCTACTAGGTGGTGCCTTGCTCCTGCACATTGGGCATCTGCTTGTGTGGCCTCTGTCACATCACAGGTGCCACCCAGCACCTCGCTTGTAGGCGGCAGGGTCCTCCCTGCCCTGAGTGCTGCACTTACACGGCTGTGGCCAGAACAGCAGCCTGTCAGCAGCGGGACCTGACCTTCAGAGCTGAGAGCTCACCCAGCCAGGCATGTCAGGCTCTGCTGTTGACATCTTAATGTGCAGTCGTGCGGCTGTTACCCCCTAAGAGGCCCCAGCCCCTGGCCCCAAACCCACATCTTTTCTCCTAATTTCCCTTTTCTGAAAGTTTCCTAACAATGAGTTATACACTGTGGAACTTTTGGGGTACCTTTACATTTACTTATGTTCTAAGTTACTATACATGTAGCCCTGGCTGGCCTGGACCTCGAGATCCACCTGCGTCAGCTTCCTGAGTGCTGGGGTGACAAGTGTGCCCCTCTGCCTGACCTGATGGAATTCTTTTCTTCATTACATTTTTGGAGTGTTGGTGACATGTGTAATATAAAAACAAGGTGGTCTCCAGCACTGCTGGGGTCCCAGGCCAGATCGTACCATCACCACCACTGAGCTGAAGCCCCTGGGCTCTAGCTCTGAGTGTTCTGGGCCCTCACAGGCTGCCAGGAGTGCACTTCCTGAGCAGCTGGCCAAAGAAAGCCTTTTCCTAGGTACCCTCTTACCCTCTGAGCCTTCTAGGAATATGAGCAGACCCTAGGACCTTACCTTGCTCTGGGGCACCGTGGTGCTCTCCAGGCCAGCGGCCTGGCATTGGCCCTCCTCTGGGACGAAGGATTCTGACCCCATGGCTTTCATGGCCCTGTGCCTGCATCCCTTCACTCTCTCATTCCCTGTTGTCAGCATTTTGCCCCAGAGCTGTCATTTGCAGCCATTTTCCCTGTTCTCCAGGCCCACAGCCCTCCCATCCCAGCCCCTTCCTGCTTGACTGCCCTGCCCCAGGAAGGCCTGCTTCCCATATCTTGTCTTCCGCTTGTAGAGGAAAAAAGCAGTGGGTTCCGGTTGAAGCCTCCGACGCTGATCCATGGCCAGGCACCCAGTGCAGGTAGGTGGTACCTGAGAGCAGGGGGACATGGCTTTCCAACACCTTTCCTGAGCTTTGCCTGGCGACAGCACACTCAGTCCCCTTATGACCCAAGTGGCTGCTTCCATGTAGTATCTACTGCCTGTGAGGGGCCAGCCCAGCCATGGGGTGGGGAGGGCTGGGCACACCACTCCATGTAGCTTTGGAAAGGGGCCCTAAGCAGAGTACAGAGCCTCCCACTGCCCAGCTGCCCTTGACTCTGGAGCCCTGTCCCTCAACGAGTGACAGTGTACAACAGCTCTGTTCCCATGTTCCACAGGCCACCTGGGCCTCAGTCAGCCCGAACTTGGGTGTCTAGCTACAGAGAAAGATCCACCCTGTGGCGCATGGGCACAGGTCCTGGGGCAGGGGTGCTGTGTTCCAGCTGGCACTCAGCACCCCAGGAAAGCGACTCTATTCCAGGTCTGCCGAGCCAGAAACCCAAGGAGCAGCAGCGCAGTGTGCTTCGTCCAGCCGTGCTGCAGGCCCCACAGCCGAAGGTGCTTCCACAGGCAGGTGAGATAGGAACCAGCCCAGCACACCCCTGCAGTTCCTCTGAGCCCCGTAGAGGAGGTCTCCCCCACCCTGCATGACTGTCCAACCACTGTCTTCACAGTAGCTGCCCTTCCTGGCACCCTGTAGCTCTGTCCTGCCCAGGGGACTTGAGAGCCATTCTTTTTTAAAATTAGCTTATGTATTAGTTATGCTAATTGTCTTACATACTGGCGATAATAGTCACCAATTTTACTATTAGCTACAGTTGTGTTCACACACATGCATTACCATGCCACAGGCATTTACTACACATTCCAGTTAATATCACTGCCCTGAGGGTCGTGTTAAGGAGAGGAGCCTTTCCACCTGTGCATTGAACTCCTGCACTGTTCTACTAGGTGCACATTGGTGACTTCTCCTACCCCCTACGTTTTACCTCTGAGCACTCCACGTTTGTAAGTCATCGTGGGAAAACTGCCTGATATCTCTGAAGTGGTTAATTACCTCAGGAGCTATTTTGTTCTAATGCTGAACAACCCAGGCCAGATTTGGACATGTGTGTACTCACATGATTTTAAGGAAAAATGCCTAAGAAACTCAAAAATGCATTAGAAACTCAAAGAATTTGTTCCTTTGTATTATTAACTAGCAATAATGCTTCTAAACACACTGAACATTCAGTTGTTACTTTCATTTTTTGCTTCGTCTTTTTGTTCTTTGGGGGAGGGGGCTCTTATACGTGCTGAGCATGTTTTTCTCTTGAGCTGCCTCCCTGGCCTATACAGTTCCTTTTATTTTTGTTTTTAATTGAGGACTGTGTGGCTTTTAGCAGAGCCATTGTAAGATAAAGCAGGTCCCTTATAAAGGTGACTTTACACTGTAGGCCAAACCTAATAGGAGGGGCCCCAGCCAGGGTCCAGTATCAGGCACACTGCAGGAGGGGGGACAGCAGGCCCCGCCATTTGCCCAGCTGCTCCCCCTGTCCTTCCTGCAGTCCCGAGCAGCGGCACCAATGGGGTCAGCATCCCAGCAGACTGCATGGGGGCAGCAGCAGCATCGTCACCGGAAAACTCTGCACAGAGAAGCCCGTCCGAGCCCACAGACAAGGTGCATGCACTTGAGGTCAGTGGGTCCTGGGCTGGAGGGGGAAGGGAATGTGCCCTGTGTGAGCTGGAGTGCCACTTAGGATTTTGTGGTTAGGCCCTCCTAGGATCCCAGAGGTTCTTTTTTGGCTGGTACCGGGACTTGAACTCGAGGCCTTGCACTTGGCTTGGCTTTCTTGCTCCTGGCTAATGTACCACCACTTGAGCCACACCTCCAGCCTAACATGTTGCTGGTTAATTAGAGCTAAGAACCTCATGACTTTTCTGCCTGGGCTGGCTTTGAACTGAGATCCTCAGCTCTCAGCCTTCTGAGTAACTAGGATTGCAGGTGTGAATCACTTGCATCAGGCTGCCTGGGGATTGCGTTTGAGGTAAGTTTTCCTAAAGGGTAGGATCATCCCCTGCATGCCCTCCAGCCTCCTGGCTGTCACACTTGCTCCTGCCACCATGAAACACAGCCAGGTGAGCCTAGCTGGTGCTGTGCGGCCTGAGCTTGCAGTCTCAACACAGTGAGTGGGATGAGCCCTTCCCTGTCGACTCCTCAGCCTATGTAATCTGCTGTAGCAACAGATAATGGGTTCTGAGCAAACCAGGTGACACTGCTCACAATGGCGAAGGGTCTGGTCTGTGAACTGGGGCCCATCTGGAAGGTTCCACCCTTCCCACATCACATAGGACCCAGCAGACAGTGCATCTACCCCACAGCATTGACAGCCAAGTTGCCAGGCAACTATGGGCTTCATCCATCATCAGAGAATAGGACCCCAGCAGAGCACTGCCATCCAGTTTGGGGCCACCCCAGTGCTTGACCTGTGTCTCCACAAGAGCCCTTGAGTCATGGAAGGCAGTCTTGCAGCATTTTACATGGAGAAATGCCTCCCAGGGCCCTGTGGTGTCCTTTTCCCCCATGAAGAGGTCCCAGTGGAATCTCATTCCACGTGGTAGAGGTGCTGGACAGCCCAGGCGTAAGGTCCTTGGGCCTGTATTTCCCAGCAGTCCTAGAAGGGATGCTTGGCAGAGCCTGCTTTCAAGGCAGCACAGATGGCACTGAGATCAGCGCTGCAGTGGCCACGTGGTATCCTTGTGCACTGCCAGATTGGGGTGTTCGTCTTCCCCTCTGCCTCCACTGCTGAAGACAGCCTGAGCCTCACACTCCTTGCCCTCCTCCCCAGGCCCTCAGCTCAGCCCTGCAGGGAGCCAGCTGTCTGGTTACTACCACAGCTCAGAGTTGTGTCTCCCCAACTTCGGCCTGCAGGCTGGACCACCTCATGAATGAGGGTCATCCTCCCACATCATGGCCATCTGGCTCTATGTGGGGCGCATGCCCTAGGTGCCACATACCCACATTGTCCCAGGAACACCCTGTGTACTCTCCAGTCACATGGCAAGAGACAGGCAAGACCTCTGCCTGCACAGGCATGTGACACAGTGCCACACGACTCATGGGGGCCCAGTGAGGCCCAGGGCCAAGCTCCCCAGGCCATCCACACCAAGGCCGGCTCACAGGGACTTTGCTGGCAAAAGTGAGTCAGGGATTCCCTGTCCCCCTCCTAAGCCAGTTACAGGGGTGGGGGAAGTGCAGGTGAGGGTAACTGAAGGAACCTCGGGAAGGAGCCTTCTGGGTCACAGACCACACTTGCTTTACAGGCAGAAACATTCTGCTGTATTCTGCTCTTCACAGCACTGCACTGCCTGTGTCCCCACCTCAGGTTATCTACAGCTCTGCCCAGCCGGGGACAGCACCAGCCAGGGTGTACAGGAAGCCAGCAGCTCGAAGGCAGAGGGCCAGGGGTGTGGCTGGCGGAGGTGCATCCCCGCCATGGCAGGCAGGTCGGTGCACCCTGCTGCCTAGCGCCCGCCGGACACGGTGTGTTTGCCATTTTCAAAGGCCATATTTGCTCCTGCGCAGGCACGGGCCATGACAGGACATGAGCTCTAGCAGCAGTATAGGAAGTGCCGTAGGAATGCAGACTCTGGCAGACTAGCAAGACAGTCAGTCCTGTGCTCTCTGCCCTGGTGCTGGCCCTGGTCCCAGTCCCTGCCACCTAGAAACGCCAGAGGCCCCCATGCCACGCCCCTCCCAGCATTTCACCCCGACTTCATTCCTTTTCAGTCTGTACAGCTTTCATTTTGTAGTTTTGAGAAAAACATGATTTACTAGCAAGTTCACATTCCACTATCCCAAAATTAATGAATGAGCTACTTAAAACCTCACGAAAGTCCTCCCCTCAAGTTCAGAGTTGGAAGCCCATGAAGTAAAACGTGGACACTGATCTCCAGGGAAAGCAAGTCCCCTAGATAATCTCTAGTCATTATTGCCTATTGTCCTTTCTTTTTTCCTACATTTTGCACCTCTAGGGGAGGAGCCCAGGCTAGGCAGGCCCTTGGCTGGCTATGAACCTGGGTAGTCCGTCCTCCCACAGTGTATTGGGGAGCAAGGACCACCCCACACCAGGGGCCAGAAATCAGTGGCTGAGAAGATGCTGACTCTGAGGGTCATAGCCCCAGGGGTTTCCCAAGGCTACCTCTGGTTAAGGGCATTCAGTCTAAGCTCCCTAGGGTGGGCAGAAGCTATGGAGCCAGCACCATTGCTTAAGCTTGCAGCCACCTGTCCAGTGCCAGTCCCTACATCTGCCCTGGGAGCCGGGAGCACGCCCTGAGGAGCGTGGCGGTCAGCTCATGCGTCGCCATTCTTTCTCACCGTGCTCTGCTTTGTTAACAGGAGCAAGAGCCCCAGGAAAATGAGTGTGGAGGCACTTGTGGGGAGGAGAGCTGTGAGGGGAGAGAGCAGGCCACGCAGCAAGCCTTTATGTTCGGGCAGAACCTGAGGGATAGGGTGAAGGTACGTGCCCAGACTCCAGGAACTGCTCTTCTAGCAGTGCGGCCTGACGCCCCCTCCACACTCAGCAGCTGCAGAGTGACCTGCAGTCTGCACACAGCCCCCCCACCCCCCCAGCCTGCCCTGGTTCCTGGCAGCCTCACCACACAGCTCCCTCACTGGCATTGTTTAGGGCCCCCCAACTCTTGAGTGCAGCACCCAGACATCTGGCTCCATGTGTTCTGACAAAGGGCTTGGGGAGGGCCCCGGAACACTCTTCTTTCCTAGTCCAGCACAGGAGACTTGGCCTGGCACTGCAGCATTTGGACAGGGCTGTTTTCATTTCCTGTGGCATCTTGCTCTATATGGAGCGCCTTCACCTCTACACAGAGCCCTGTCATCCTGACGGCCACAGGTGTCCCTGGACATCACTCAGGGTGTCCTGGGGCAAAACTGCACACACACACACACACACACACACAAACTGCCTTCACCTTTATGTGCTTATTTTGAGATGGGATCTTATGGTATTTCCCGGGCTGGGTTCACACGCCTGGCTCCAAGTGCTAGAACCACTGGCATGTGCCTTGGCCACCTTATTCTAAAGGTATCATGGTCAGAGACTGTTTCCTTTCCTGGACTGAGTCAGTAGTGTGTAGAGATGAGTCTTGGCAAGCACTGGCTGCTGGGACAACTTCTCTGTCCTGGGTTTGGATCTGAGATGCCCCAGCCAAGCCGGCCTCCCCCGGGATTCTCCCGTAGCTCGTGCAGCCTGAGCCTGGCTGCAGTAGCAGTGCATCACTCAGTGGTGGTTACAGTGGTGGGTCCCTGGCGTGGAGTTGGGGGGGAGCGCCCTGCCATTCCAGCTGGGCATGGTGGTACCCACCTGTGATCCCAGAACTCTGCAGACTGAGGCAGGAGAATAGTGAGCTCCATGCCAGCTTGAGCCACACGTTAAGACCCTGTTTCAGAAAACTAGAAGTTTGCCAAGTCTACCAGGTGGACAGTCCTGCCTGGCTTAACTGTAGTCTCCTGCTTCCTTGCCATCCAGCAGCAGCAGCATGCTGTGATACTGCTGTGGCTGCAGGTAGAATGGCGAGGCCCTCGGGCACCCCTGCAGGAGGGGAGTCAGAGCTCCCCCTGCATCGGACATTGCCCGGGGCTTATGGAGTTGGGGAATCACACCTGAAGGGGCCTCCCTCTCAGGGCTCCTGGGGACCAGTCCCCAGTAGCTTTAACAGACTCACAGCGTTGGTGTCAGAAGCGCTGCAGCCACCATGTTTACCTCCCCTGACAAGGCCAGGCGTGGCAGCGCTGCATCCCAGCTTCAAGGCATGGATGGGATGCCACCCTGGAAGCAGAGGCTCTGTGTGCTTTATGGCCTGTGTCTATATCTTGCCTGTTGAAAGCTAAGCATGGAGGCAATTGCAGGCCCACACCCCTGAGTGCAGGCTGCTCATACAGCCTGTTGGGCTGTGCAGCCCAGACCCCTGTTGTGAGCGGCCATGCCTCCTCTGTCCCCAGCTGATGAACGAGAACACCGGCACGAGCAGCATGGACAGTACGGCGCAGCCCAGCTCAGACACGCCAGCCGCCACCAACTACTTCCTCCAGTACATCAGCTCCAGGTGCGTGCCTGGCCCCGCCGCGCCCAGCCCTCCCTGGAGCAGCTGCCCTTGAGCGGGCAGTGCCAGGGCAGTGGGCTCAGCCAGGCCTCTCAGACCTGAGAGGACAGGACTTGAGTGGACTGTCCATGACACGTGGAAGACACAGCGGGCCCGCGGTGACTCCACCACTTGGTGGAGCTGCGAAGGCTAGCCCCGTGCCCTTTGGCCTGGGTTGGGTACATGGGGCTCTGGCTCCCCCCAGAGTTGGGGCCTCTCAGATGCCTTTGTGCCCTCCTTGAAGAGGCCTGGTGCGGTGTGCACACATGGTATGTCTTGGACGACACGGGGCTCTGCGCGTGTCTGGAGTCATGCTCACTGTATCTCCTCTTCAGTTTAGAGAACTCGACCAACAGTGCTGACGCCTCCAGCAACAAGTTTGTGTTTGGCCAAAACATGAGCGAGCGCGTTTTGGTGAGTGGCCCCGCCAGCTGCTGTAGGCGCTGGGGGAGGGGGGCGCAGGAGGAGGGTACAGCAGCCCCTGGGAACATGTGGCAGAGATGGACACGGCATTGTCACCTATAAATCAGGACCAGCTTAGCCAGGGCAGAACCCTTGGCCTTGTGCCCAGGGAGGCTCCCAGTTCTGAGGAACCTTCCCAGCCCCACACCAACCTCCCCGGTTGCCTTGTTTCCCGTAGAGCCCCCCCAAGTTAAATGAAGTCAGCTCAGATGCCAGCAGGGAGAACGCGGCTGCCGAGTCGGGGTCCGAGTCCTCCTCCCAGGAGGCGACCCCTGAGAAAGGTATGGCAGAGTCCGGGGTGTGGCTGTCCCATCTGGCCCGTGGGGGGACCAGCAGTGATGAGAACCATGGGCTTGGTGTTTCCACAGGGGATGGGAGGAGGTTTGGCCTCTTCGGTGTGGGGGCTTTCGGCTGGCTGCTCATTCCTCTAGCAGTAGGCCTGGAACGTTCTCTTCATCTGCCCTCTGCCTCTATGTCTCTCCTCTGCTGGACAGGGAAGCGGGGCGGGGCAGGGGGGGTGGACAAAGAGGGGGGATGCTCCCAGAGTCCCAGGCCAGGTGTCTGGGGTTTCTTTCCCTGGGTCTAGCCTATCAGGGACAGGGGCACCCATGGAGCACATCAGCCATACCCTTTGCCAAATGAAGGAGTCAATCTTGCTCAGCTAGTAACATTTCAGAGTCCCTGGCCGAGTCGGCAGCCGCCTACACGAAGGCCACGGCACGCAAGTGTTTACTGGAGAAGGTGGAGGTCATCACTGGGGAGGAGGCGGAGAGCAACGTGTTACAGGTGAGCGCGCACACCTGGGGCTGTCGCCGCAGCACGGCCGCAGTCTCACTGTGCACCCATCAGCACAGGCCACTCCAGAACCCCTTTGTGCCCTACAAGGAAGCTCCGCCTCCACGGGCCCACTTCCTGTCGCGGAGCCACACTCTGGGGCTGTTTGTCAGCTGCTTCTCTCTGTGGGCAGTGTCCACACAGCCCTTCACCCTAGTGTCAGAGCCCCGTCCACCAGTGTGGGCGGACCAACCAGACTGTGTGTCCACTTTTATTCATTCGTTTATTTATTTATTGGTCAGTCTTAGAGCTTGAACTCTGGGCTTGCGTGCTGTCCCTGCACTCTTCAGCTCAAGGCGAGCACTCTACCGCTTAAGCCACGGCGCCACTTCTGGTTTTCTAGTGGCTTATTGGAGATAAAACTCACAGACTTTCCTGGCTGGCTTTGAACCGCAATCCTCAGATCTCAGCCTCCTGAATAGCTAGGATTATAGGTGTGAGCCACTGGTGCCCAGCTACTTTTTTTTTTATTACTGTTTTGTTTGTTCCTTTTATTTTTGTACAGGTACCACAGCTTGAGCTTAGGGCCTCCCTCTCTTGCTCAGCTTCCCACCAAGTTCACAGCTGGTGCTTTACCACTTGAATCATGCCTCCAGTCCAGCTTTTTGCTGGGTGTTGGAGCTGATGTCTCTGAAGACTTTATTGCCCAGACACCTCCAGGTCTCAGCCTCAAGCATAGCTGGGATTACAGGTGTGAACCACCAGTGCCCAGTTGTGTCTTCTATTTGACAACCTTGATTTGCAGCTTGATATGCAGCACACGTGTGGGATTTTGACAGGCTTGGAAGACTTATTTCCTATGAGCTGTGGCTGGGCAGTAGGAGGCTGCCCCTGATTTCTATAGCACCTTGGTCTCCCCCACTCAGTGTTCCCTGAGTCTTTGCTTCTATCTTGCCCTAGAATAATGTAAGGCAGTGTCTCATTGATTTTCTTTTCTTTTCTTTTTTTTTTTTTTGGTTGGTCATGGGGCTTGAACTCGGGGGGCCTGGGCACTAGATTGTGCGTTTTTTCACTCAAGGCTAGCTCTCTACCACTTTGAGCCACGGTCCCACTTCCAGTTTTCTGGTGGTTGGACTTGAATCATGATCCTCAGATCTCAGCCTCCTGAGTACCTAGGGTTACAGACGTGAGCCACCAGTACCCAGCCCTTCTTGATTTATATTTGAACAATTAGCTTACCACACATAAAGGACAAAAGAAGAAACTAACCGAGGGCCCACCTGAACACCCATGCTGCACTTGGTGGTGCTGGCAAGGCCAACTCGGGTCCGGCTGTCCCCCACGTCCCCCACCCCACACTGGAGCCCCGAGGTCCCTGCCACCCACCGGCCACCATGTGTGTTGCAGATCCAGTGTAAGCTGTTCGTCTTCGATAAGACGTCACAGTCGTGGGTGGAGCGAGGCCGGGGGCTGCTCAGACTCAATGACATGGCGTCAACTGACGACGGGACGCTGCAGTCCCGCCTAGGTGAGCTTGAGCTGCCGGCCAGAGCCGCGCACTGGGGGCTCAGCTTCGCCCCGGGCTTTGGCGTCCGCTTCAGCTACTGTTGGGCTGGCTTTGCCAAGGAGGGGCAGTTTCCCAGCCACCTCTGCCCCTGCCTCTTGTCCCCTCTCCCACCTCCTTCAAAAGCACACTGTCCCAGCGCTGCCCAGCATGGCTCCTTGCCCCGGTTCCCTTGGCAGCTAAGTGTTTGTTAGCCGCTGCTGATGGCTCGCCCCAGCCACCTGCACTGAGACGCCCTCACCCCAGAGGATGCTCAGCCACACACGCGTGTGCCAAGCCAGGCTGGCCCTGCTTCCCATCCCCCCATCCTTCCTCCCCCCCCTCCCCCCCCAGTGGCAGATAGTTCCTGTGGAAGCTGTCCTGTGTTAACAGGGCTGGGTAGTCACACGCTCTGACCCTTGTGCCCCTCTGACCCTCCCCACGCCCGTCTGGTAGGGAGAGCTGGGCCCCGGAGCAGCCACCACCTCCCCCCTTGCTGTGCTCCACTGGCTGCCGCTTACCAATGTGTGCCCTGCTTCCTGCTCTCCTGGCCCCAAGAGGTTGGCCCACTGGGGGAATTATCCAGTGGCTCAGGGGGGGTGGTCTCTGCCACCATGGGTGGGCAGGAGTGCAGCCGTGGGCCAGTCCCCGCTGAGCGCCTTTTTGGTTGCAGTGATGCGGACCCAGGGCAGCCTGCGGCTGATCCTCAACACCAAGCTGTGGGCGCAGATGCAGATGGACAAGGCCAGTGAGAAGAGCATCCGCATCACAGCCATGGACACCGAGGACCAGGGCGTCAAGGTCTTCCTGATCTCGGTGAGCTGACTCTCTGTGCTGAGGTGGTGGCAGCAGCCCGAGAGGCCCAGGCACCCCTCAGGAAGAGCTCCCGCTGCCTCCCGCCTGGCCTGCTGGGGCCTCCCCCCAGTTCACTGTGCCCCTCCCGCTGCCTCCCTCCTCCCCTAGCCAGGCACAGCACCTCCATCGGTGCCTCACCAAGGGGTGGCAGCCACCTGTCCCAGCCAGCACTGACTGCCCTGATCCCGAGTCCCTTCCCAGATGCCTGGGAGGCCCTTGAGGAGAGGTCAGCCAGCCATGCAGACCTGACCCAGATGGCTGGCGGGGCCTTGGTGGGTGGGGTGCTGACCCCTCTCAGTTGCTACAGGCAGGCAGCCCTGTCTTCACCATCTGCCTCCCCAGGCCAGCTCCAAGGACACAGGTCAGCTCTACGCGGCGCTGCACCATCGCATCCTGGCCCTGCGCAGCCGTGTGGAGCAGGAGCAGGAGGCCAAGGTGCCAGCCCCCGAGCCCAGGGCCGCCCCGTCCAATGAGGAGGACGACAGTGACGATGACGACGACGTGCTAGCTCCCTCGGGGGCCGCCAGCACCGGTGAGCCGGGCAGGGCCTAGGGGAGGGGAGGAGCCAGAGCCGGGGGTGGGGTGCCCTGCACAGGCTTGGCCATCAGGTCCCCTCCAGACCTGACAGGACCCTGTACGCTCACCTACAGGTGCCGGGGACGAAGGGGACGGGCAGACCCCCGGGAGCACATAGCGGCCGGAGCCTGCACATGAGCCTGCTGCTTTGTCCGTCTGTCCGCTGCCGCCCCTCCCCGCAGGCTGCGTCCACAGGCCGGAACCGGAACCACACCCGCCGGGTTGGCCACTGTGTGGATCGGCTCGTCCAGTTCAAAAGCAGACCCGGGAGCTGCCTGGATGTGGTTTTGGGACACGAGTCTCATCATATTGATGAGCCAAAAAGAGTGTTCCCCGCCCCTCCTTGATTGAAATGGCACATTAAGACTTGTCACAGCCTCTCACTGGGACTCAGAGACCTGCTTTCTTCACCCGAGTGTTGCAGCCCGGGCACCGAGGGGCTGTCGCCCCCTCCAGCCGGTCTGGCTGCGTGGCAGCGGCGGGGGCCGGGGTAGGGTCTGTCGGTTCATAGGAGGGCAGGTGCTGGGCCCACGGACATTCTGTTTACTACTTTCTATTTCCCGGTCCCCATGCTCTTGATTTGGGGTTTCTATTTTACACTTTTTTTTTTTTTTAATTTCAAAGGCTTTGGTTTGGGTGTCTTGGATTAAGATGCCCCTGAGTGCTGAGCAGGCCTGGCCTGCCCTGCCCTCCCTGCGGCCCGGCCTCCTGAGCTGCGAGTGTACAGCCCCCTGGGGCTCAGCGTGGGGCTCCTGTCTGGCCTACACCTGGAATGCCTCCCGGGAAGGTCCCCAGGGCCCTCCGCACCAACCCTCCATCCGTATCACGTGGTTCACCATCAGGCACCCCAGCGAGGACCCCTCCCTGCCCTTGGCCGTTCCTTGCCCAGCCTCAGACATCGTGACTATCTGGGGCCTCGAGAGGCCATGGGTGTCAACCAGGCGCCTGCTGAGTGGCAGGGCCCTGCCCTGGACAGCAGGCTGTGCCCATGCACGCAGCCCGCACAGCCCCCCGGGGCCTGCACACACTGGCCCCGCAGACTTCGGGGGAAATCTCCGCCCCACCTTGGGGAGAGGCCTCCGTCCTTTGCGAGTGCCGGTCTGCCTGGGCCAGCGGAGACACCGGAGGCCAAGCTGAAAGCTCAGTCCCACTGCTTCAAGCCTTAGCCAGCTAGGGACAAGTAAAAGCAGACCATGCCCGTGTGTTCTGGAACATTTATGTAAGATTGTCATATGAAATGTATTTGGGAACTACATTAAAACTTTTAACTAAAGTCCTGGCTTCCTGTGCACACAAGGGGCCTCCAGAGGTTCAGCCCCTCCCCTGGCTCTGCCCCCGCCCAGGGGACCCGCACAGAGAGGGCTGGGCTGGGCGTGCTGTGAGCCAGCATGTATGGGGAGGACCATGTCCCCAGGCCCCACGCCAGTCGCCCGGTTGTTGGGACTGTTCCCCCTTCCCTCCTGTGGAATCGGGCCTTCCTGGGCACACACACCCTACCCCTCCCCCCTTCCCCCGGGGCCGCTGGACGCCGTTCACAGCCTCCAGGCGCTGGTCATCATGGCCACAAACTCCTCGTCAGTATCCACAGAAGCACTGAGGCCGCAGTAGTGGTCCTGGAACTCTGCCAGTGTGACCTGCGGGGGTGCGGGCTGTGATGGGCAGCCGGGGTGCTGGGGGGAGGGGAGGCTGCGTGGGTACCCACCTGCCCATCCTTGTCGGAAGACTCGAAGGTGTCCAGGAAGCGGCGGAGGGCCTCCTCCTCCGTCCATTCCCCGCTCCGCACCTTGGGGTGAGCCCGGCCGCTGTACACCCCACGGAGGTCCTCCACCGTCACCACACCGTCCCCGCTGCGATCCAGCTTGGCAAAGGCGGCGGCGATGACCGCTTTCCGGGCCTGAGACAGGGGGGGCTAGGGAGGGGCAATGACTGGGATGGAGCCTGGCACTGGGGTACCCTAAGCCAGAGATGGAGGGAGTCCCACCTCCCAGCCAGCACCCAGCCCCCCAAGGCCGCCTCACCCGTAGCGCACGCAGGAACTCCTCCAGGTCCAGGGTCCCGCTGCCGTCACGGTCCCAGCGCCGGCACACGGCGTCCGCCTCCGCCGGGTCCAGCGCCAGCCCCAGCTGAGCCAGGCCACGCCGCAGCTCCCCCGCATCCAGGGACCGGCTCCCATCCCGGTCCAAGCGGCGGAAAAACCTAGGGGCAAACGAGGCTGAGGAGGCCGCCATCTCTGCAGTAGCCAGTATGGGGGGTGGGGCGGGGGGACAGGAGGATCCTACCCAACCCTCACCTGGCCAGGCCCTGGATGCCCGAGGACCCTCGGGACAGGCACTGCGCCCGCAGCCTCTCCATGACGCCATCCACCGTGTCCATGCTGGGGCAGCTGGAGGGAAAAGGTCTCTGTGGGACTTTATGGTAGGGCAGCCAGGGTAGAGTGGGGTCACCTTGCAGCACCTCCTCCCCTTGCCGCTCACCTGGCCTGCGTCTGTCTGGGAGTCTTGCTGGCTCTGCCCAGTGTTAGTTTTGGTTCTGCCTGGAGAGGCTGTTGCCAAGGGACTTGGCTCTGGGGACAGGGAGGGGCCTGGCTGGAGCGTCCTGTGCCCAGAAAATGGCTGCTGGAGGCAGCGTCTCCCCTCCTCCAGCCCTGCTGGGCCCAGCCCTGAGCTGCAGCCCTCCTCAGGCCCAGGTGAGCAGTCTGCAGCAGGGCAGAGCCCAGGGCCTGCCTAGGTCCTGAGATTCTGTCAAATCTCACAGGGGTCGTCAGAAAGTAACTGAGCCAAGATGGCTTTTTTGAGTGTGTGCCAGTCTTGGGGCTTGAACTCGGGGCCTGGGAGTTGTCCCTGAGCTTTTATGATCAAGGTTAGCACTCCACCACTTGAGTCACAGCTCCACTTGCAACTGTTTGCTGGCTCATGGGAGATAAGACTGACAGACTTTCCTCCCCAGGCTGACTTCGAACTATGATCCTCAGATCTAAGCCTCCTGAGTAGCTAGGATGACAGGAGTGAGCTACCAGCGCCCGGCTTGTTCTCTTTTTGTTGTGCTGAATATGGAACCCAGGGCCAGAAACACACAGCCATGCCTCCAGTGCTGTTACTCTTCTAAAAATCAGTGCTGGGGCACAGCTCAAGGTAGATTCAAGCCCAGTACTCTCCACCAATCTGATAAAGGGTAAGAATGTAGCATAGTGGTTGAGTGCTTGTCTGGCATGTGTGAGGCCCTGAGCTAAATTTCCAACATGGAAGGGGAGGGGAGGGGGGAGGAAGGAATACAGGAATTTTTATATTACTAAGAAAGGGAAACTTCTTAATGTTAAAGAGAAACGAGAAAAGGCTGGCAATATTCTTTGCTAGACATTGATAGTTCACACCTATAGTCTCTAGCTGTTCCAGAGGCTGAGATCTAATGATCAAGCTTAGAAGCCAAGCCTGGGTAGAAAAGTCCATGCAATTCTTATCTCCAATTTATCAGCCACACTAGCAGCATGGTTCAAGTTGTAGACCACCAGCCTTGAGTGAAAAAGCCAAATGAGAGTGTAAGACCCTAAATTCAAGCCCCAGTATCAGCAGGAGAGAAAGAGAGGGAGGGAAGGAGGGAGGGAGAGGGAGAGAGGTTAAAAATGAGATGCCAGGCCAAGCACCAATAGCTCACCCCTGTAATCCTAGCTTCTTAGGAGGCTGAGATCTGAGGATCATGGTTCAGTTAGGGTAGGAAAGTCTGTGAGACTCTTACCTCCAATTAACCACCAAAAACCAGAAGTTGAGCTCTGGCTCAAGTGGTAGAACACCAGCCTTGAGCAAAACAAGCTCAAAGACAGTGCCCAGGCCCTGAGTTCAAGCCCCAGCGCCAGCACAAAACAACTACAACAACAAAAATGATGGCAGGCTGGGGTGCAGCTCAGTGCTGAGCACTTGCTAGGCCTGTGTGAGGCCCTGGGTTCAACCCTAGCACTGGGGAAAAACAAAAAGGATGGAGGCGTGGCTCAAGCAGTAGAGGGCGTAGTCTGAGTACTAAGGCTAAGGTGTGTGACTCAAGTGGTCGAGCATCTGCCTAGTGAATGTGAAACTCTGAGTTCAATCTCTAGTACCACAAGGGGGGCAGGGGGCGGGGGGGAAGAAAGCAGAATCTCAACAGTAACTGTTCCCAAATACTGGGAGCGACCTTAAACTCCAGTCATAAAAGCTGTTTCTCTGTCACGTCTCTTGGTTTGCACAGGTGCTGACATGGGGGCAAGTGTGTGTGCACAGGTGGCTCCATGCTTACGACAATCCTGGGGCGGAGCAGACCCTGCCATGAACCCCAGGCCTAACCGCCCTAGTCAAGGCCCTCCCCAGCGCCTCCTCTCCAGCCCTCCTGCCAGGAAGAAAGGACAAACAAGGACCCAGGCTAAGAATCATCCAATTTTATTCCTGAGGACAGCCAGGCCCCAACCTGCCCCCCCCCCCCGCTCTGTGAAGCAGCACCCACTTATTCCTGGAAGGGGTGGGGAGGAAGCATACCCTCACCACTGCAGAGGCCGCTGTCCGATGTCAGGTGGGAAGGCAGTCCTATCCTGATGGCCAGAGATCAGACTTTCCAGCCAAAACAGACCCTGCCAGCCCCTCGGCAGCTGCTGCTGACAGTTCCCTGAGTATAAGGGCCGGGGTGTGGCTGCACCCAGGCTGGGGGTGAGAAGGCACAGGAATCTTGATACCAAACTGCGACTATTTCCATTTCTTGGCCTGGGAGGGCAGTGTGGAAACGCAAAATGCAAAAACAGATACTCCAGGGCTGGGAAGGTGGCTCAGTGGTAGAGCGCTTGCCCTGGGTTCGATTCCTCAGCACCACATAAGCAGAAAAAGCCGGAAGTGGCGGCTGTGGCTCAAGTGGTAGAGTGCTAGCCTTGAGCAAAAAGACTCTCAGAGACAGTTCAAGCTCGAGGACTGGAAACAAAAAAAAAAAGGTAGAATCATTGTAAGGCAGGGGTGAGGTTGGAGGACGAATTGTTACTTCAGGTAAGAGGGTCAGGTAAGGCCTCTCTGAGCAAAGACCCAAGTAAACAGAGTAAACAGTAAACGAGGGAAAGAACGAAAGAACGTTCTAGGCAGAGGCACAGCAGCACAAAGGCCAAAGGCTGTGAGGCAAGACACCATCAGGAAAAGGCTGCAGGATGCAGCTTGGGCAGTCTGGTTGCCAGCACCTCTACATGCCTCTCCTGCCTTCTCTGCTTTGGGGATGAAAGGCTGAAGGAGAGCTGGGTGCTGTTCATGTCTGTAAGCCTAACTACTCAAGAGGCTGAGATTTGAGGATCACAATATAAGGCCAACTCAGGCAGAAAAGTCCATGAGACTCCATCTCCAATTAGTTAGCAAAAAGCCAGGCTGAATGTATGGCTCAAATGGCAGAGCTCCAGTAGTGCAAATGGCCCCAAGTCAACCCCAGTACCACCAAAACTCAAAATAAAATTGGGGAGGAGGGGAGAAGCTGAGGGAAGGTAAAGTTTTGGAAAGTAGATCCAGGATTAAAAATGATCCCCAAATAACCAATGGAAAATGGGATAAAGCAATTTTTTTTTCCCAGTCCTGTGGTTTGAACTCAGGGCCCAGGTGCTGTCCCTGAGCCTCTTTTTGCTCAAGGTTAGAGCTCTACCACTTGAGCCACAGACCACTTGTGGCTTTTTCTGAGTAGTTTATTGGAGATGAGTCTCACAAACTTTTCTGCCTGGGCTGGCTTCGAGAAACGCGATCCTCAGATCTCAGCCTCCTGGGTAGCTCAGATTACAGGTGTGAGCCACCAATGCTGGGCAAGGCTACCCATTTTTGACTGAGATAAAAAGAAAAAACTATAACCCAAGGATGGAAGATGATTCCGATGACAAGAAGGCAGAGGGCTAGTGGGGAGAGAGGTAGAAGAAAAACTCAACCCACGTACCACATATGTCCACAGAGACAGAGAGGACTTGCCTCAGTCTTCCAGGCCCCATGGGTAGTCTAAGAAGTAAGGGACAACACATCTCCTAGCCTGAATATCTAGGGTTCAGATTCAGGCAGGCACTGACTGCCAAGACTGAAGCAAAAAAAAAAAAAATCAATCCACAGTGTTCACATAAGCATTGCCAGTTTTTCAACAATGAGAGATGCAAAGTTTCACTGTTTGTTTTAACTTGTCTGGGCTAAGTGGTATTCAGCCTATGGGCTCCCGTTTATTAAAAAAAAAAAAGTCATCTTTGCAATCTCCAGCACTGCAGAAAAAAATTTAAAAAATGAAAACTTGGCTTTTTGCTTCTTTCCATGTTTGGACAGGATGATGGCTGTGTCCCCAGCGTGCCCTCCAGGATGTGATTTCCACAGTGGTGATTCCCAAAGGCACTTCCTCTATGTCTGGCTCTTCAACCCTGTGCTCCAGGGTTCACACCGTGGTCCCAAACACCGCAGGCTCAAGGTAATCCTCACGCCCTTCCTCTCCAGTACTGTTGGCTAGGGGCGGGCCAGGTCCTCCAGGGAGCAGATGGCAGGGGTCATTGTCCGGCACGGGCCCCAGCTGCTCGGCCTGGGCCAGGGCAGCCAGCAGTGTGGTCAAGGATGGCCGCTGGCGACAGATGTCCTGCAGCAGCTCAGCCCGAGGCCGCAGCTGCCCTATGAGCTCGTCTCGCTGGCGCAAGGCAGCCTGGAGGCTGTGGACAGAGGCCTCGGATACCAGCAGCTGTTCCTGCAGAGCTGAAATCTCCCTGGATGAGAGACAACATTGAGACAGTCACGGTACTGAGGGACCAGAGGGACAGCTTCTTCCCATGCCTGCTCCCTCCCTCCCCCAACAGAAGTTCCTCAGGCCCATCCAGAGCAAATTCTTGTTCCCCTCAGCTGCTTTAAAGCCTGCCTTAACACAGGGAAATGTTACATCTCCCCCTGTCCCACAGGATGGCATTTGGAGATGGACCTTTTAGGGACTAGGGAAAGCAGGATCCCTGGGACTGGTGCCCCCCCTCTTTTTTGGGGGTCAGTACTGGCGTTTGAATTATCAGCCTCACAACTCTCAGTTGGCTGGCTTGCCATGCTTCCAGCCCTGGTTGGTTGGTTGGTTTGTTTTTGGCTAGGTGCTGCTATCCATTTAGATCTGCTTAAAACTTGTTTGAGTCTCCATCCTCCCACTCTTCATCTCGCAAGGAACTAGGATTACAGGCATGAGCTACTGCACACAGCTTCTAGTTCCTTCACTCCCTCCTTCTCTCCTCCTTCTCTCTCCTTCTCCCTCCCTCTCTCCTATCCTGGGCCTGAATGCTATCCCTGAGCCTCTTCGTACTCAAGCCTAGTGCTCTACCACTTGAGCCATAGCCCCATTTCCGGCTTTTTCTGAGTAGTTTATTGGAGGTAAGAGTCTCCCAGACTTGTCTGCCCAGGCTGGCTTTGAACCATAGTCCTCAGGACTCAGCCTCCTGAGTAGCTAGGATTACAGGCATGAGCCACCTGCGCCCTTGGCATCTCTTTTTATAAGGATGCAAATCCAGCTGGGCATGTTTGTTTGTTTTGGTTTTGTTTAGGATCTTCAGGGTCTTCTATGTTTGCCTGAAGCGGACCTCAGACCTCTATCCTGCAGGAAGGGGATGACATATGACTATCACTCAGCCTGGCTTATAGGTGGAGAATGGATCTCATTCACATTTTTTTTTGGGGGGGGGCTGGTCTGGAACCATGATCCTCCCAATCCCCCCTTCCCAAGTATCTGGGATTACAGGCGTGAGCGCACGCACCCAGGAACACAGGCAATCTTCACAACCGCACAGGTGCCATCATTCCATCGCCCCCGGCCGCGGCTCCCGCTGCCCTGTGGCAGAGATCAGGGTGATCTCCGGCCCTCGCACCGGTCATGACCATCGATGTGCCCTTCTGGGAACATTGGCCAGGTTTGAAGTTCCGAATTCACCCCTCGACTTTACTGATTTAACTTTCTTGGAGTTTTGTTGTTTTTCTTTTCCTCAGTTCCACCAGCAGTCAGCCTCCGCGTGAGTGCAATGCGATTCCCCTGTCCTTCCCTTCCCAGCCTCCGTTCCATCTCCGCCCACCTCCTCCGGGAAGTCCGCCTGGGCCGCCCCGGGGCCTCACCGGTCCTTGGCGCGGCCCAGCTCCTCCAGGGCCGTGCGCTGCTGCTGGTCCTGGCGGGACAGGCGCTCGGCCTGGGCGCGCACCGTGCGCTCCGCCGCCTCCAGGCGCGCCTCCAGCTCCGCCGCGCGCCGGTGCACGGCTGCCAGGTGCGCGTTCGCCTCCCGGATCTGCAGGGCGGGCGGTGCAGACATGGCCCCCGGCTCAGGCCCCAGGCCCGGCCACGCCCCACCCGGGGTGGCCGGTTACGAGCAGGGCGACGCCCCTCTCCAAGAACAAGCCCGATTGGCTGCAGTCCTCCCCTGGGCCCCGCCCCAGGCCTAGGTTGTGCCTTCCTCCAGCCAGAACGTTCGCACTGGTTCCACGACGGCCGGAGCTCCGCCCCGAATCCCTGCCTCGCCCCAGGATTGGTTAAGATCTTGACAGACAGGCCACGCCTCCAGATTGGCTTTGGGTTTCTGCGCCGCTGTCCAGATGCTGCTCTACCAACGGGGCGGGTCAACACTTTCTAGCCAGGATTGGCTCACATCCTAAGCGAGTACATCTGACCACGCCCAGCAGACACGCCCAGCAGAGGACAGCCCGAGAGGCTTTCCTCGGGATCGCGACTCCGTTAAGGGGAGTCCCAAGAAAGACCACGCCCCGTAGGCCCTCCTACAGCCATTGAAAGATCGTTTGTAGAAATGCCTCTGGTAGTGGCCACGCCCCCCGTAGTCTAGAGCCAACTTTGACACGGCCTAGGCCAAAGCCCGCTAAAATCCCAGCACGCGGATTGGTTATATGTCTGACAAACCCCGCCCCTGATCCTCGCCACGCCCCCAAATAGTGACACGCGGAGACCATGGCCACGCCCCAGAAAGATTCTGGCTCTACCAGTGGCCACGGCGCCGGCAAGCCCCGCCCCATAATTATCGCTCCAGCCTATTAAGTGGAGCCCCGCCTAGCGTTGTAGTCCGTGCTTGGGTTTGGCCTGGCACCTGTCACCGTCTCTCCCCTAACTAGGTCAGACCTTATTTCCAATGGTCAAACTGCCAATTTGGGCTAGCAAAATCCATCACCGCTAATCACGGCAGACCTCAATTTCCCCTCAGGTAATTTCATCCCACGGTCGATCCCTACACTACCGCGTCACGCCGGGCGCACGCCTCCCTAGCGCTCGCGCGCGACCTCTTTGTCCGTGTTCGCGGCGCTCAATAAAGTTGCACGGTTGTTGCTGGTCGGAACCTCCCGGGAGCCTGCGCGCGCCGCCCGGGAAGTCTCGCGAGATTCCGCGGCGGCCGTCCTTGAGAGCGCGGAGCCGGCGGAGCGTGCGGCGGTGCGGGTCCGCGGCGGCCGCGTCATGGCGCGCGTCCTCCTCGATCAGTACTGGGCCATCCCGGAGGGCACCGAGTGCCACCGCAAAAGCTACATCACCACGGTCCTCGGCGCCGGCACGGGTGAGCGCGGGAGCTGCGCGGGCCCCGCCCCGGGACCCCCTCGGCTGGGGCCGGTCCGACGCCGCCGCGGGGTTGGCAGGCCTGGGAAGTCGGGGTACGGGGCCCCCCCGCCTCCGGTGCGGGGTCGTCGGGGTCGCCATCTGCAGCCTGCGGGAGGCCTCAGGGTGGCCGTCGGGGTCGGCCTCGCAGCGGGGCACCTGGCGGGCTCTGGGCGCGGAAGGCGCGGTCCTATCGGGTCTGTTTACGCCGGTCCTGAGGCTTGAACTCCAGGCTTTTTATGCTCAAGGCCGGCGCTCTACCACTGGAGTCACAGCGCCACTTCCTCCTTTTTGCTGGTTCATGGGAGATCAGAGTCTCAGGGACTTTCCTGCCCGGGCTGGCTTCGAACCGCGATCCTCAGATCTCAGCCTCCTGAGTAGCTAGGATGACAGGCGTGAGCCACGGGTGCCTGACCCCTAAAGTCTGGGTCGGGTTAAGACCTGGTGAGTAGTCGGGCATTAAAAACATTTTTTTAAATCTGTCATAGGGCATGAACTCTGGGTCTGGGCGCTGTACCCCCCCCCCCCAAGGCTCAGGCCTACCACTTTGAGCCACAGCTCCACTTCCGGTGTTCTGGTGGTTCATTGGAGGTAGTCTCATGGACTTCCCTGCCCGGGCTGGCTTTGAACTGCGATCTCAGATCTCAGCCTCCTGAGTTGCTTGGATTGTAGCTGTAAGCCACTGGTACTGATTGATTCCTTCCTTCCTTTCCTTTTTATTATTATACTTTTTAGTAGTTGTACAAAGAAGTTCCCATTCTACAAAACAGTATATGAGTACACAGTGTCTGACAGCATTGTCACCCGTCGCTCCTGACCCATCCCTTCGCTCACTTTTTTTTTAACTGAGATTAGATGATTACATGAATTTCACATATTCCACAGTATTGTGGAATAGTGATACTTAAAGTCACACATACATTTTAACCTTCACAAGGCAAATTGCCATTATGGTCTATGAAGTTTGTGAGTTCTATGAGCTTTGACCACACCATTATTTCTTCCACGTTAGGTGGTGTTTACATTTCTTTCCTTTTGCTTAGTATAGGCTGTTCCCTCTTTCCCTCTCATTCCTCCCTTCCCATCGCTGTCTTTGGGTTGCTTAGTTCTTTTTCATCTATGTCCAGTGCAGCTGGTGGGCCCATCTGTTGTATGTTTTCCTGTTTCCCACTTACTCTGTGTCTTCCTCCTAGCTTCCACTGTTGTGTGCATACATATACCATATATATGGTCAAGAACATGGAGTCATTTAGCAATGATAGGACAAAGTGGTTGGCTGGCCTTTGTTTCTCGAGTCCTGTTTACTTTGTCATATAGGCCAGGGATTCTTTTTTTTTTTTTTTTTTGGGTCCGGTCGTGGGGCCTGAACTCTGGGCCTGGGCACTGTCCCTCAGCTCTTCAGCTCAAGGCTAGCGCCCTACCACTTGAGCCACAGCGCCACTTCCGGCTTTTTTCTTTTTTCTTATGTGGTGCTGAGGAATCGAACCCAGGGCCTCAGGCATGCAAGGCAAGCGCTCTACCACTGAGCCACCTTCCCAGCCCCTGGCCAGGGATTCTTAAGGCTTTAGTTGGCGCTACCACCTGGGGGAGTTGGGTCAAGAGCTAACAAATGGCAGCACTGGGGAGCACAGGACACCCACAGCTCTGGCCTTCCAGGCCCCAGAATCTCACCCCTGTCTCGTCTGTGAGCCTCACAGGCACTGGCTGAGGTCTCTCTGTAGCCCAGGTGGAGCTGGAATTGGCTGTCCTGCCTCAGCCACCCAGGGCTGGGGTTACAGGTAGACACCACAGTGCCTGGCTTCATCTGTGTCTTTACAGTGAACTTGGCTCACGTCACATCTTAACACGCGAGGGGCCCGTCTACTCACACATTCCTGAGGGGACACGTACTAGGGACTGGCAAGCATAACATTTGGGAGTTCAGTAATTCTGTTTGGGGGAAATGAAAGCAGGAAGGTGTCACCCTGACATTTGGGACCTTAGGGAGATTTTTTTTTTCCCATTTGGGGGTTTTCTTTGTTTTTGTTTGTTTTCTTGGCTTGTGATTGATTGGTTTAGTGTGTCAGTGCCATTCCTCTCTGCTCTTGCTTGGCTTGCTCACTCACAGCTGGTGCTCCACCACAGGACCCACACCTCCAGCCTGTTTGGGGGCTGGTTAATTGGAGATGGAGTCTCTCAGACTTTTCTGCCTTGACTGGCCTTGAACTATAATCCTCTAGATCTCAGCCTCCTGAATAACGAGAATCACAGGTGTAAGCCACCAGTGCCTGGCTTGCTTTTTTTGTTGTTGTTGTTGGTCGTGGGGCTTGAACTCTGGGCCTGGGCGCTGTCCCTGCACTCTTCAGCTCAAGGCAAATGCTCTACCACTTCAGCCACAGAGCTACTTCCAGTTCTCTAGAGGTTTATTGGCAATAAGAGTCTCACAGACTTTCCTGCCCAGGCTGGGTTTGAACTGTGATCCTCAGATCTCAGCCTCCTGAGTAGCTAGGATTACAGGCGTGAGCCACCGGTGCCCAGCTTGGCTTTGCTTTTTTGTTGTTCCATTTTGTGTGGTGCTGAGGATAGAACCCAGGACCTGGCAAAGGCTAGAAAAATGCTCTAGCATCAAGTTACACCTCCAGCCCCTTCAGGAAGAATCGGAGGGATTTCGAAGTAGAAGGCCATGTTGGTGCAGAGGACCTCCGCGGGCTGTGGGGGGGGCACTGCCCAATGAGAACCCCTTCCAGCAACGGGTGGGAATCTTGCCAGAGGTGCCTTGTGGAGGAGGCCCTGAGAGATCCCGGCTTGGGACAGGCATGGGTTCCCCGGGCCGGCTCCCTTCCCTGCCCCCCCCCCGCCCTTCATTCCCTGGGGCTCCCCTGAGGTGCCTGAACCTCCATGGCAGCCAGCCCGCACTTCCTGGAGGACCCAGCCCCTGCCGTGCACAGTGACTGAGTGCGTGAGTGAACGAGTAAGCACCACCGGGCAGAGCCGAGTAGGTGAGTGGTGTCTGAAATGATTGACTACTATGAGCACAGAGCTGATAGAATGCGCACTGTGCATGCATAGAGCTGAGGGGATGAATGAATGAATGAATGAGTGAGCACTGGGGGCAGGGCGGTTGTGAGACGCAGTGATGGGAGGAGCGCTGCGGACGGACGCCCTGCTGGGTGGGGAATGAGCGAATGCGGGCCGCACAGAGCGGGCAGGTGGGTGCTGGGAGGCAGGGGTGAGGCAGCGAGGGTCTCCGTGCCCACCGTGGGGGTGGTGGCAGGGGAGGTGACGGGCTGGGTGCTCCCTTGATGAGGACGTGGGGGTGATCCTCGCCCCGTCCGAGGCCTTAGGGGTGCCTAGGATTGTGTGGGCCCTCGCTGTGGAGCCCGCGGTGGCCTCGCCGGCCTGGGGTGATGTCGTGAGGGTCCCCTAGGGAAGACTGTGAGAGCCCCTGGCACGCCTGTGCCCGCGTGTGCACAGTGGGCAGTCCAGGTGGTCTGGGTAGTGGATGCAGGGGAGGACACGAGGAAGATAACTTGGGAGGGACAAGAAGAAGGATATGGAGGAGGTTAGGGGCTCCCTCAACCAGATGGGCCCCGTCCCCTTGCAGCCGCACACCCCGCGTGGGGGTCAGCAGCAGCTTGTGTGGTGCAGTCTCACGCGTCGTCCCCATCAGTACAGTGGGGAGTCGGCTCCGTCCTCCCTGCGGCCTCTTCCAGATGCCTGAGCTGCGCCTGCGCCCTGGGGATGGCAGGCCGAAGGTGGTGACTGGTGACGCTGGAGGGGGACACCAGGCCGGACCCTGCTGCCCAGGCGCCCCCCTGCGCCCCCAGGGGAGCCAGCAGGGCCCGACTGGGGATGGAGCCGTCCTCACCACCCACCTGGCCCTGGGCTGGGGCCAGTGCGGGTCCGGCCCCCTGTGCGCACAGAAAAGCCAGTGTCTGGGCCAAGGCGGCGGAGGCAGCGGGTGGAAAAGCTGAGTGGGGTGAAGGCCTGGGAGGCCAGGGACACGCCCAGGCCTGGCCACCCAGGCGGGGGAGGGCCCGAGAGTGGCAGCTCAAGCCGCTGGCACCCCGACACCCTGCCACTGCCAAGGAAGATTGGATCGCGGCCTCACAGGATAGTGGAGCCTTTGACGGGAGTGGCGCGGGGCCTGGGGGGCGGGGGCAGAACCTCGCTCCGGTCTGCAGTGCAGGCCCAAGGTTCGAGGCCAGCCCAGCGCCCCGCGGCATGCAGTCTGGCTCTGACCAGCCCCCCTTCCCCCCTAGGCCTGGTCGCCGGAGCCTACAGCATCATATTCAGGCCGTCGAGCTCGCCCATGGAGAACGTGGCCAGGGTTGGTCGCTACACCTTTACTGCAGGTGTGTGCGGGGGGGGGACGTGCAGGGGACCCAGGAAGCCAGGGGCAGGCCAGGGCAGGGGCTGGGGGGGCAGTGTGTTTCCCAGGGTTTCCCTCCACCCCGCACTCTTGCAGCTGCCGTTGGAGCCATGTTTGGACTCACCACCTGCGTCACCAGCCAGGCCCGCGAGAAGCCAGACGACCCCCTGAACTACTTCATCGGGGGCTGCGCCGGAGGCCTGACCCTGGGAGCTCGGAGTGAGTGGCCCAGGGAACCCTGACCCCTGCCTTCCCCTCGGACCCAGCCACCAGGCGGGCACATTTCTCTGCAGAGTTAGGGCAACTACAGAGGAAGATGCCCCTGCGGCGGCCAAAGCCACTCGGCCTTTTGCACCCAACAGAGCTACAGTGCATGCCCAGCCCCTTCCTCCCTCCCCCTTGGGCTGCTCTTCCAACATGCCAAGCTTTGCCCTGCCCCAGGGCCTTTGCACAGGCTGTGCGCAGCCCCAGGTATCAGCTCCATTCCCCTCACCATCCTGACACCCTGTCACCAGTGCTCAGCGCCCCTCCTGCCTGCCACACTTTGTCACCACCACCCGTGGTGGTGCCTGGCCAGGCCCCGCCCCTCAGAAGAGCCGCCCTCCCCCACCTAACCCCCACCCCCACCGTGGGCACACAGGGACCCGGGGTTGAGGAGGGGCACCCTGCCTGGGGTGTGACGCACACCCTTCTGGCTGCCCAGCATTTTCGAGCTTGGGTGGGGGCAGCGAGGATCTCTCTTCCCCCGGGACGTGGGAGGATCCAGCAATCTGGACTTCTTCCAGGAAGGACCTCAGTTTCCCCAGTCTCCCAAGCCCCATGCCTTCCTGTAACCGGTGGAGGCCATGATGGCCTGGGAGTGGGGGGCTGGGGGGGCCTGATGGGCCCCTGCCTGATGTCGCCTCTCCTCAGCCCACAGCTACGGGACGGCCGCGACGGGCTGCGTGTGCATGGGCATCGCGGCCGCCCTGCTCAAGATGGGCCAGCTGGAGGGCTGGGAGCTGGTGGCGGACAGGAAGGTGTGAGTCCGCCAGCCATCCGCCCTCCGGGACCTGGGGAGGGCCAGCGAGCCCACCAATAAACTTAATGTGGACTGTGCGTGTCCGTCCCTGATGGGGGGGGGGCCGCAGCCCTGCGAGGGAATGCTGATCACCAACACCCCGCACCCTGCCCTGCGCCCCGCACCCTGCCCTGCACCCTGCACGCCACCGCCGCGGCCCGCCCGAGCCAGGCCGAGGGCACCGGGCTGCCGCCAAAGGCAGAGCAAGGCGGGCAGCGCCAGTGCCCACCCGGGAGTGGAAAGTCACCCACACTTCTGCCCACGGCCCCCCTGCCCTGGACCCGCCCCCAGAGCCCAGGGGACACGCCCGGGCCCCACTCCCAGAGCGCCTCCAAATTCCTGCGCGCTGAAGCGGGGCGCCCTGCGGGCCCGGCTCCCGGCTCGCCCGGCCAGGTGAGCGCCACGGGTGCCGGGGTGCCGCCGGCAGCGCCTCGTGACCCAGCCTGGCCCACGAGCTGTCAAGCCCGTGATTTAGGGGGCCCCCGGAACGCTGGGGCGCCGGCCCGGCCCCGGCTCCTTGGGCAGAACGAGCTTGCTGGCAGCCGAGGCGGAAGCCGGGCAGGCCGCAGCAGGCTGCGCGCGGTCATAAATCAGGGCGGCCGGGCCGGGCCTGGCACCGCGGCCGGGCTGGGGACCGAGGAGGCCGCTCGCCCCCGCCCGGCCTCCGGTCTCAGCCTCCACCTCCTCCCTCAGCGCTCCTCACCATGGCCAGCGGGGGCAGTGACCCCACTTTGCCACCTTTGCCTTCCCCCCACCACCCCACTGAGAGCTGTGGGGTGACCCTCCGTGCGGGTCTGCTGTCCCCCCCCCCGTCCCCATCCCCGGCTGCCCCAGGCAGGAGTGACTGCCCCCCCTTTCTGGGCCAGTGGCCAGTTTCCCAGCGGCCTGCCAGGCCCCCACGTGGGAGGAGCGGACTCCAGGGAGCCCCCAACTCAGGCCCCCTCGCCCATAAACATTTACTGGGTTGTGGGGACTGACGTCAGCCTGCCCCCCGCTGTGGCTCCTGGGACGGGCTAGAGCCCGCAGTCCCTGGGCTCCCCAGTGCCCGGGCCTGCTCGGGGGAGGGGAAGGGGGGGAGGATCGCCGCCAGAGCCCTGGCTCCTGGCCAGGGAGGAGCCGCGATCGCAGCCCGGACACTTGCCTCCCGCACGCGCAAGGCTGTAACAGCCCTGCCACGCTCCTTGACCCCAGAAGACAGTAGTGAGTGGGGGGGGGGGGCGAGGAGCCTGCCTGGCACGTGCCGACCCTGGCTTCAGTCCCGGGTGCCATGAGGCCGGGCCGTAGGGCTGCGCAGCAAGGCCCGGCCCTCATCCCCAGTGCCAAGAGAAAAGGTGACCCGGGGGAGGCCCGGGGTGCTCGTGCAGGGCGTGGAGAGCACCCCAGCTCAGCCCTGCTGGGGCCCTCCACGCCCCACCTCAGCGGTCAGAACCCAAGTCCTGCTGGAACCTGTGGCTCACGCCTGACACCCCAGCCACCGAGGGGGCCAGCCCAGGCAAGAAAGCCCACGAGACTCGGCTGCAGTTAACCACCAAAAAGCTGAATGTAGAGGTGGGGCCCAAGTGGTAGAGTGCCAGCCTTCAGGGGGAAATGTAAGGAACAGCATTCAGACCCTGAGTTCCAGCCTCCCGGGCCAGCACAAAAATCCTCTTTGACCCTACCTCCTCCCAGCCTGGCGGGCAGGGTGCGGGGTGCAGGTGTGTCTGCCCCAGGGCCTTTGCACATGCTGGGTCTGTGGCCTTCCCCCTCGTCTCCAGTTCTCAGTGAGGTGTCCCCTCCTCGCCCCACCCGGACAGCAGCTCCACACTCAGACCTCTTGTTCTGCCAGTTGCCTTCCTCCGCCTCACAGCCATTTGGTGGAGAGCGCCTCCCTGCGGGCTGGCCCTGCCCAGGACTGGACAGCGTGAATGGACGGGAGGCGTGGGGTCTTCACCTGCCCAGCCCCGTTCCTGGTTCGGCAGCTCGAGCCTCAATTCATTTAACCTTTTTTGGGGGGAGGGTGGGGTGTGGTCCTAAGGTTTGAACCCAAGAGCTTGGGCTTGCTAGACACCTGAGCTGTACCCCAACCCCTTTCTGCTTTATTTTTCACTTAGAGTCTTTTTCCCCTCAGCCAACATGGACGAGAATTCTCCTCACTTCTACCTTCCAAATAGCTGGAATTACAGGCATGAATTGCCGTGCTAGACTTTTAACAAGTATTTATGGAGCAGCTGTGCCAGGTATCATTCCAGGAAAACAGACAAAAATGAGGTCCCCGTTTTTGGGGGGGAGCTCTGATCCTAATGGGAGCAATCATGAGAACAAACAAGTGGATGAGGTTTCCCTCCAGAATCCTCCGGAAGGCTGCCAGAGGCCGCCAGGCGCTGGCAGGATGCGGGGGAGGGGTGGAGCGTGCAGGGGACAGCAGGGAAGGTGCAGGGGACAGCAGGGAAGGTGCAGGGGACAGCAGGGAAGGTGCAGGGGACAGCAGGGAGCCCGTGTCCACCGCGGCTGGGGCCTCGGGAGGTTCTTTGTTTTGCTTTATTGCAAAGGTGCTGTACAGAGGGTTACAGTTACATGAGCAGGTAGTGAGTGACCCCTCCTTTGTTCTCTCCCTTCCCTCCCCCCCCCAACAAGTTGTAAAGTTTATTTCCAATATAATGTCTTGCTGGTATCATTGTTGCAATGTGTCATCCTCTGTCCTTGTTTCTGCATTTTTTGGGTTTAGTTTTGTTGGGGTTTTTTTGGTCAGTCACGGCTCTTGAACTCTGGGCCTGGGCGCTGTCCCTCAGCTCTTCAGCTCAAGGCTAGCGCTCTACCACTTGAGCCACAGCACCACTTCCGGCTTTTTTCTTTTTTGCTTATGTGGTGCTGAGGAATCGAACCCAGGGCCTCAGGCATGCAAGGCAAGCGCTCTACCACTGAGCCACCTTCCCAGCCCCAATGAGTACATTTCTTATCAAGCATTGTTGCCTCCTCTGTTTTTCCCTTGCCATCCCTGCCCCCCCATCTCCATGACTACACTCCCCCTTCCCTCCCTGCGTGTTGTGATCCCCTTCCCCTCCCCAAATTAGACAAGATGCAGGACACCAAAATCAAGTGCGGTGACCACGGGGGATGAACATAGTGCATTGTGCTTAGCGTCTCAGGAAGAAATCTTCCCTGGAGCTGCTGGGCACCCCAAAAGGCCAGTTAAGGAGAGGACCACCCCCAGATGTGAGATCAGGCAGGCGTAGGAAAGAGAGAGAGGACCCCAAGTCCCGGCGCCCTGCGGAGGCTAGTGAGCCGGACTGGCCGCCAGCCCTGCTCCTTTTTCTGTTGTTACAGGTCCTAGGGCTTGGACTGGGGGCCAGGGCGCGGCCCCTGAGCTTTGTTGCTGAAGGCTAGTGCTCTTCCACTTGAACCACAGCGCCGCTTCTGGGTTCTGTGATGAATTAGAGATGAGAGACTCGCGGACTTTTCCTGCTCAGGCTAGCCTCACACAGCAATCCTCGGATCAGAGCCTCCTGAGTAGGATTACAGGCGTGAGCCACCAGCGCCCTGCTGTCATGCCTGCTTTGATATCCAAGGCCCAGAAAACCCTGGATCCCAGGCCAGCATAGGCGGCGGCATCTGCTTCCCCCAGGAAACTGAGGCAGGGAACCCTTAGGCTTCAGCCACCCTCTGCCCACTGCTTGAGCTTGGGCCCCATCAACACATGAGGGTCCTCAGCTGCAGGGGGCTGGGGGGGCGGCGTCAGGGTCCTTTCAGAATGCTGGGTGATAAGCCTGCTGCCCACCCCTCCCAGGGGCCCTGCTGGGGGGGGCGGGGGGGGGGCCTGGCTGGTGAATCCAGAACCTTCCTCCTACTCATTCTGGAAGCTTTGCAGAGTCTTGTATTTTAGCTTTATTCCAGAAATGTATTTTACAGGCTTTGTAGGGCTGTGTGTGTGTGTGTGTGTGTGTGTGTGTGTGTGTGTGTGTGTGTATGTGAGAGAGAGAGAGCGCGCGAGAGAGCACTGGTCCTAGGGCTTGAACTCAGGGCCTGGGCACTGTCCCTGAGCTGCTTTCACTCAAGGCTGGTGCTCTACCACTTGAGCCACAGCACCATTTCTGGCTTTTCTGTTTCTGTGGTGCTGAGGAATGGAACCCAGGGCTGCATGCCTGCGAGGCAAGCGCTCTACCACTGAGCCACCTTCCCAGCCCCATCGTCTCCTTTTGATTTGCCTGAGCTGTGTGCGGGGTGCTGAGCAGTTTGGGCTACAAAAGAGATGTCGACATATGATTTTTACAGATGAGGAAAACTAAAGCTCAGAGAAGGCTAGGCATTTCCCCGAGGTCACACATCAGAGGTAGAGAAAGAACAAGTGTGTGCCTGGCGACCCTGGTGACACAGTGGTGACCAGGGCAGGCGCATCCCGCTGAGCCAGGCTCCTGTCTCCAGGGAGATGATCAGGTGACAAGAGAGGGAAACGTTGGGGGGGGGGGCAGCCGGGTGGGAAAGCCCATGAGACTTTAATGAACCAGCATCAAGCCAGAAGTGGCACTGTGGCTCAAGTGGTAGAGCACCAGCCTTGAGCTGAAGAGCTGAGGGACAGCGCCCAGGCCCAGAGTTCCGGCCCCACGACTGACAAAAACTAAAAACTGGTAGTGTTGTGACGCAACATGCTAGAGCGCTCGCCTTGAGCAAAAGAGCTGAGGGACAGTGCCCAGGTCCTGAGTTCAAGCCCCACACTGACACACAAGCTCAGGAACAATGCCTAGGCCCTGAGTTCAAGTCCTAGCACTGGCCCAGAGAGAGAGCGAGCAAGCAGGTTGGCCTGCTCCCCTCTCCTGCCCCAATCTCCCCCCCCATCAGACTCTTCTCATCCTGGGCTCACCCCATTTCCCTGCTGACCCCCATTAGGGAGGCCACCTGCTTGGGAGCCCAGCCCAGCCCTGTCTGGCAGCCACCATAATTAGCAGGAGCCTGGTGGCCTTGTGTGCAGCCACCGGTCCCCAGAGCCCCCTTCCCCAGCACGGCGCCCCGCCGCCAAGCCCTCGGGTTTCCCAAAGACAAACCAGGCGCAGGTCTGTTTGGATTTCAGGCTTCTGCTCATCTCCCGGCTCGAGTTCAAGTTCAACTCTGTGCGCGGGGGCAGGGGGGAGCCGAACCTCCCAGCGTCATGTCGCCCCCCATCCATGTAGCCATGAACTGGGGTCCAGGGATGATGGGGAAGTTGAGGCAAGTCAGCACCCCACACACCTATCTAGCGCCCCTACCCCGGGGGACCCCTTGACCTGCCCCCTGCCTATGGGAAGCTATCTGGGGTCTCTCACAGGTCGTGGGACCAGCAGGTGTCTCTTAGGAATTTTCCCTGAAAGCCTCAATGCTTTGGGGGTTTTCTGAGCAACCCCCCTTCTTCCCCCCTTTACCACCCCCCCCCCCCCGCCAGTGTCACAGTCCCTGGATTCCAGGGCTAAATCCCGGGCTCTGCTGCTTGGGGGATTGTAAGACTGAGCCAAAGGCCGCCTCCAGGCCTCAGTTTTCCCAGCATGCTATGGGTAGGCCCGCGGGGGGGGGGGTATGGTGTCTCCCGTGTGGATGTGTGGAGGAGGAAGCGTCCCGCTTTATGGGGGGTAGGCGGGGACTGGCCTGGCACACAAGGAGCGCGCACTGCTGGGCCGGCCAGGCCCCAGCTTCCCCCGTGGGGCGGGGAGGGGCTGAGCGGGAAACCGAGGCTAATTTTAGTCCTGATGACACCCCCTGGCCGCCTGCCCCGTCCAAACATCCCCACCGCCAGGCTGGAGGTTCAAAGCACCCCGCCCCCAGCCCCGCGCAGCCGTGTTTATCCATTCCTGCCGCCAAGCATTCCTGGCCTGCCCGTGCCTGCGCCTGGCCCTGTCCTGGGCCTGCGTGGCCTGCTCGCTGGCCCGGGGTCACCCGTGGGAGGACCAGCCCACCCCGGGGAGGACCGCAGCGCTGGCCCCTGCCTGCGATCACCGCATGGGGCCCTGTGTGGTCCTTGTGAACCTTCCCCTCTGACATGTTTCCTGAGCACCTACTTCAGGCACACTGCACCAGAGACCTGCAAGGATCCCGAACTTGGAGACACATTCAAGGCAGGGAGCAAGTGGCATTTTTCTTTTCTTTTTTGTGGGTCGTGGGGCTTGAACTCTGGGCCTGGGCGCTGTCCCTCAGCTCTTCAGCTCAAGGCGAGCGCTCTACCACTTGAGCCACAGCGCCACTTCGGGTTTTCTGGTGGTTCATTGGAGATAAGAGTCTCATGGATGTTCCTACCCGGGCTGGCTTTGAACCTCGATCCTCAGATCTCAGCCTCCTGAGTAGCTAGGATGACAGGCGTGAGCCACCAGCTGGGATTTTTCTGTTTTTCTTTTCTGTGTCTATCCTGGGACTTGAACTCAGAGCCTGGGTGCTGCCCTTGAGCTTTTTCACTCAGGGCTAGCACTTTACTGCTTGAGCCGCACAGCTCCACTTCTGGCTTTTTGGGTGGTTATTTGGAGCTAAAGAGTCTCACGGACTTTCCTGCCCAAGCTGGATTTGAACCATGATCCTCATAGCTTCCTCAGTAGCTTAGTGAGCCACTGCACCAGGCTGAGGGTTTTCATGACGCCTTTGTACTGTTTGTTTATGCTTTGGTTGGTTTGCTTGTTTACTTAGTCATCCTGGATGTGGGCACTGAGCTCCACTATCTGTCAGGAAATACTTCAGATGGTTGACATTGAACACAGAACCAAAGAGAGACCAAGATCCTCTCAGGGCAGACCTTTTGGTAGGGAAAATCGCCACATAGCACGTATGTGTGGTCTTACTGGATGAAGGTGGTCCCCACAGAGGAGTGGAGTCAGGAGGCAAAGGTCATATGGGGGGTGGTAGACTTTAAAACCAGATGTTGAGGAACTATGCACAGAGATAGAGAGAAGAGAGTTGCGGGGAGCATAAGCAAAGGTCCTGGGGCATGAACCATGAGGCTTTCTATACATGCAGAGAGACCCCGGCTGTGTGATTTTGACTCTGAGGTCCATGGAGGCTTTGAGGACGGTGTGAAGCTGGGAACCCTCGAGTCTGCCTCTCTCCTGGTCACTAAGTGACATCCATGTCTTTGCGTCACCGTTCACAGCAGGGCTGCAGCTGGGCGGGGGGGGGGGGGGGGAGAGACTGAGTGGCTGCAGGTGGCTGCTGCTTGTCAAAGAGGGCTTCCGGAATATTCTGAGCATCTCAGTAGGGGAAATTGCCACTCTCTAGAGAATGCTACTGGTAGACCCAGGGCGGGTGGGGACAGATCACACGTGGCTTCTCCACACGCTTGCTTCCTGCTGCCTGGGCCACGCGCCCAGGCTACTGGCACGCGCTGTGATCGCTTGTGTGCGCCTGCGCTCGCGTGCGCTCGCTCTCTGTCTGTCTCTCTCTCTCTCTCTGTGTCTCTCTCTCTCCCTTTTCTCTTTATTTTCTTTTCTCTTCTTTCTTCTCTATTTGCTGCTAGAAGGATGTACAGATGTCTCAGAAAGCCCAAAAAAAGTCCCCCCCAGTCAATCCCCCCCAACCCCTGCATCTTAGCCAGGTGTCCCGATGCCCCGCGCCCCCAGCCCCGCTCCCGCCCCCCTCCTCCTCGGCAGGGGAGAAAGGCCCCTTTGTTCCCAGCTCCTCTCCCGCCCCCCGCACCTGCGTGCCATTGTTTCTTCACCCCCTGTTTTGCAATGGACTCTGCTCTCCCCAACCCGACAAAAGATGGCCCCACAACCTTTATTTCCAGAAACTGGAAAATGAAGCATGTCCGGCCTCCGCCCTTTCACCCACCCTGGGCTGAAACCGAAGCCCTGTGAACCTGCGGGAGCCAGAGCCCGGGGTGAGGACGGGCGGGGGGCGGAGGGGGCGGGGTGCCAGGTTTCTGTCACCTGGGCTGCCCCCCTGCATTGGAGGGGGCCCCCAGGCCATCCTGCTGAGCTGGGGGGAACAGATGCTTCTGTGCATTACAGGAGCGGAAAGTGAGGCGCCGAGAGCTCCAGGGGCTCAGGCCTGGGCCAGGGGGTGTCTGGTCGAGGGCCATGGAAGGTCATGGGGGTCGCAGGCCAGCGTGGCCGCCTGAGCCATGCGGCTGGGGCTGGGGCTCCAGCTTCCTCGGGGGCTCAGCACTCTGAGGTCCGCCCGGGGGAAGATTCTCTTAGGGGCTCTGCAGGTGAATTTAGGCTGCCATGGAGGACTTCTGGGGAACATTCCAGAACATTCTAGGCTGGGGAAATGTGTTGCTCTCTGGAAGGAAGACCGCTGGGGGGGGGGGAGCAATAGCTGTGAGTTCTGCTGCCCTTCACCCGGCCTGGGTGGGAAGACGAGGAGGTGGGGGGCTGCAGGGCCTCCGCCATGCCCTCCGGTGAACCCCGGGCCTGAGCCACACTCCGGGCGCCCATCACGCTTGCCGCCCACGCGGCACACCTGGGCCCCGCGCCCCACACCTGGCTGCACGCGGGGGGGCGGGCAGGGGGCAGCGGGCAGGGCTCCGTGGGGCAGGCCCGGGCTGGTGGGAGTGGGGGACGGATGCGCTCTGTCCCCAGCACGCCCCAGGTCATCGCGATGTGGCGTCTTTGTCTCCTTTGCCTTCTGTCTCTTTGGGCCGCTCAGTGTCAAGGGTCCCCCGCCGAGGGCACCAAGAAAAGGGTGAGCCCCAGCACCATTCACCCCCACGGCTTCTCACCCACCTCGGCTCCCCCGCTCAGGCCCCTGCCCGACCCCGCACCCCCTTGGCTGCCAGCCCGCAGCCTCCAGGGATGAAATTTCCAGCGGTTTAGAATTCCATCACCCACCCAGCCCAGCTCCCGGGGGAGGCAGGGGGTGGGGGGAAGGGTCCTGTAAGAACAGGGGCACCGGCCGAGTGCGGTGGCTCACACCTGTAAGCCTAGCTACTCAGGAGGCTGAGCACTGAGGATCGAGGTTCAAAGCCAGCCCGGGTAGGAACGTCCATGAGACTCTTATCTCCAATGAACCACCAGAAAACCCGAAGTGGCGCTGTGGCTCAAGTGGTAGAGCGCTCGCCTTGAGCTGAAGAGCTGAGGGACAGCGCCCAGGCCCAGAGTTCAAGCCCCACAGCTAACAGAGAGAGGGAGAGAGAGACAGACTGACAGACAAGCATGCAACCAGGTGGCACAGTTGCTTTTGCCTCTTTCCAAAAGGTGGCCTCACTTCGCCCGGGGGGGGGTGTCCCAGGGGTTCCCCAGTCTAAACTCTGGGCCCAGCCCAGGTATCCTTGCCTGACAAATGTGGCTCAGAGAGGGCCGGGGGCACACCGCGTGCTCGACACATTGCTCTGGCGTGGGGTGGGGGTTCCTCTGGTGACACCGGCTGTCTCCCAGGGGACATTGGCTGGCCACAGGTGGCCCAGGATCAAGTCCCGGTACCCACCCCACCATGCCCCTCTGTTGGGGACCACGGATCTCTTAAGCAAGGCCGAAGGCACCCTTGGCCGTGTGCAGACGCCATTCCAGGGACGCGTGAGGGGCACGGGCCGCGGGCAGAGGTAGGCAGGGGAGGCCTGCCGCCCGGCCGGTTCCTGACCCTTCTCCCAAACGGAGATAAGAGAGCAGCTCGTTTACTCAGGGATGTTAGCTCAAGAGCTACCAGGATGATGTTGGCTTTGTGTTAGTGGAAAAGAACTTATTTCCTCATCCCCAGTTACCTATAACGTTTCCTGCCCTCCCCACTGCACCATGCGGCAGCCGCCCGGGGCCGTGTCCTCGGGCTGGACGCTGCCCCGGCTCCCAGCGCTCACGTCGGCTCCGCGTCTTCCCCCTCCTACGCACCTGTTCCCCTCGCAGCCCTGGACGTGGCACCCCCACTTCCCAGCTGTGTGGCCTAGGGTAGACAAACAGTAGGGCTATGAGGAAGGCCAGAATGGCATCTGGCCCCAGAGCAGGTGGTGGACGGCGTGGCAGCTTCCGAAGGGAGGGGTGGCGGGGTGCGTGCTCCCCCTCCCCCAGGAAGAGGGCAGCATGACCCAGGCCGAGGCCACCTGGAGTGGCTAGGCAGCATCAGCGTCTAGACCCACAGGAGCCCCAAGGGTGATTGGGGTCCGGATGGGGATTGCTGGCCCCAATCTCTGTTTTCTGCCCCATCAGAGGAGCATGAGATTCCTGCCTGGTCCCCACGGAGTCACAGCGATCACCCACAGGGGTCCGTGTGCACACGGTGTGGGCAGAGCCGCACAGGGCCCTGTCTGCCCCTGTGGAGCCCACCTACCAGCCGCCTCCTCTTTGCAGATGGCATTAAGCAAGAATTGGAGCTGGGTGCTGGTGGCTCACACCTGTAATCCCAACTATGCAAGGGACTGAGATCTGAGGATTGTGGTTCAAAGCCAGCCCCAGGCAGGAAAGTCTGAGACCCTTATCTCCATTTAACCACCAGAAAGCCAAAAGCAGAGCTGTGGCTCAAGTGGCAGAGTGCCAGCCTAGACAAAAAAAAGCTAAGGGACAGCACCCAGGCCCTGAGTTCAAGCCCCAGGACTGGCACACACATAGAAAATCTAGAATTGGAGCTCAGCTAAGATTGGATCGTAGCTTAGGATGGAGGTTCCCTCAGGTCAGGGTCTGGTGACTCTGCTAACTAGAGCCAGAGATCAATTTAAAATTAAGGTACATCTTGGGTTCTGGGACTCCCCAAAAATGATTGGGACTCAGTCCAAGATCAAAGAAAGCTCAGCTGAGATTGGGGCTTGGTGTAGGGTGAAATTCTAGCCTAGAGTCAGCATTTGGCCAAAGATTGGGCTCTACCTGGTCAAAAGCTCAGGAACAGATGGGCTCCAGCGTTCAGCCCAGCAAGGCTCAGTCCATGATCAGAGGTCAGCCTGGGATTAGGGACTCAGCCAAAGATCAGGGCTCACCAGGAATCGGGGCCCAGTCAGGGATCGAGTTCAGTCCAGATTAGAACTCAACCAAGAATCAGGATCAGGATTCAGTGCAGAATCGGAACTCAGCCGAGGATCGGGGCTCAGTCCAGATCAGAACTCAGCCGAGGATCCGGGCTCAGTGCAGGATCAGAGATCAAGCCTCAGCTCAGGATCTAGATTCGGCCCACAATGGCAACAGACTGCAGGAGTACTGGCCCTGCGGCCTAGCCCCGGAGCCTCCCTCTGCCCTGGGGACTGAGGTGGGCCTCTGCGGGCTGTGGGAGGCCCCGACAGAGGTGGGGGTTGGCCTGGAAAAATCTTGTCAGCCCCTGGGCCTGGCTGCTCCTGCCCCAGCCCACACCCCACTCCCGGCCTGCTGACAGACAGCTGTTGCTCTCGGCACTCCAGAGGTCTCACAGCTCCTGGTGCAGGTGTGTGGGGACCCCCCAAGGACAGCGCCACCCCCAACCATCCAGCTGGCCAGAGGGCTGGGGGTAGAGGGGAAGAGCCCGAGGCTTTGAGACCTCTCCCCTTTTGGCTCCAGTCTCAGCCCATCTGTCAGGAAATGTCAGGCCTTCGGGCCCAGCCCAGGATGACAGACAAAACCCGGCCCCTCTGGGGCGCCTGGAAATGGGGTTAAGCAGCGGCTGTTTCCATGGCAGAGCCGCTCTCCGTGAGCACTCCCTTTGCTGGGGAGGTAAGTCCCAGAGGTGGGGACCGAGGCTGTGACCGCAGGACCTCAGTCCCAACCCAGGCTTGAATCCCTGGGATCACAAACTATAAAATGGCCGGGCCAGGCGCTGGTGGCTCACACCTGTAATCCTAGCTACTCAGGAGGCTGAGATCCGAGGATCTCAGTTCAAAGCCAGCCCAGGTAAGAACATCTCGCCTCGAGCTGAAGAGCTGAGGGACGGTGCCCAGGCCCAGAGTTCAAACCTCACGACTGACAAAAAATAAAATAAAATGCTAATAGGTGAGATCTCAGGATTGCAGTTTGAAGCCAACATGGACAGGAAAGTCTGTGAGACTCTTATTTCCCATAAACTACTCAGAAAAGTCCAGACGTGATATTGTGGCTCAAGTGGTAAGAGCACTAGCCTTGAGCAAAAGGAGCTCAAGGACAGTGCTCAGCCCCAGGACCAGAAAAAAAAAAATCTAGAGGCTTCTATAGCCCCAGTTGCTGTACACCCTAGAATGTCTTGCAGTGGACCACATTGTTGTCTTGTCAAGCTGAGACTAGACTGTAGAAAATGCTAGACTCTCAGAAATCCCAGCTGAAGGGAGTAGAATGTCCACCTTCCTAGGTCCTCTCTCAGTCTTAGCTGGGGGTGAGGTGGGTGCAGGAGACGGACCTAATTGAGGACTACAGTTCCAGCAGGTCTTCTCCGGTTGGTCGGTTGTCTTATACCTCAGTGGCATAGCGGCAACCAATCAGAGTGCAGCTTGGGATATTGAAAACTCCTTATAGGGCTGGGAAGGTGGCTCAGTGGTAGAGCGCTTGCCTTGCATGCCTGAGGCCCTGGGTTTGATTCCTCAGCACCACATAAGCAAAAAAAAGCCGGAAGTGGCACTGTGGCTCCAGCGGTAGAGCACTAGCCTTGAGCTGAAGAGCTGGGGGACAGTGCCCAGGCCCAGAGTTCAGGCCCCATGACTGGCAAAAAAAAAAAAACAAAAACAAAAACTCCTTAGACGCAGAGAGGAGTGACAGAGCCCGGAGAGTGGACTGGGAAGTGGATGCAGAGAGCAGCGGAGACCTTGGCTGAGGGGCCTCTGCATAAAGTTGTCTGTACTCGTTCAGTCCAGTGTCCTGACTTCTTCAATCGGCTAAATTCTTGAGACAAGAACCCAAGAAGGCTATGGCAGCGGTGGAGCTGGCGGTGGAGCTGGAGGTGGAGCTGGAGGTGTTGCCTTCTCTGAGCTGCAACCTTAGTGGTTGCTGAGAACCGTGAAGCCAAAGGCACTGAGCAGCAGCAGAGGAAAACGGAAAACTCCACTTCATCCTTTGGGGGCTCATCTGAGATCGGCAGGAACGCTGAATGAACCTTGATCTACTGTGATCAATGTTAGCTCTTTTCTTCCTTCTTTGGAGCTTTAAACTCTGTTGAAAACCCTTCAAATCACAGGGCTTTGGTGGCTCACAGCTGTAATCTGAACCACTCAAGGGGCTGAAATCTGAGGATCATTGTTCAAAACCAGTCCAGGCAGGAAAGTCTGAGGCTCTTTGTTGCTGTTGTTGTTGATGATGATGGTTGGTTGTGGGGCTTGAACTCAGGTCCTGGATGGTATCCCTGAGCGCTTTTGCTCAAGGCTAGTGCTCTACCACTTGAGCAACAGAGCCACTTCCGGCTTTTTTCTTTTTGCTTATGTGGTGCTGAGGAATCGAACCCAGGGCCTCAGGCATGCAAGGCAAGCGCTCTACCACTGAGCCACCTTCCCAGCCCCAAGATAAGAGTCTTACAGATTTTTCCTGCACAGGCTGGCACAGCCCCCTAGTATCTAGGATTACCGGTGTGAGCCACCAGTGCCTGCCTCTTAGACTCTTCATGTCCAATTAACCACCAAAAAGCTGCAAGTGGAACTGTGGCTCAAGTGGTAGAGTGCTAGCCTTGAGCAAAGAAACCCCTCAGAAACAGTGCCCAGGCCCTGAGTTCAAGCCGCAGGACTGGCACAAAAACAAAAATCTCCATATCTATGGAAATACCAGGTATCTGTCACCCAGTTAAAAACATTTATTTTTTTTTGCCAATCCTGAGACTTGAACTCAGGGCCTGGGCACTGTCCCTGAGCTCCTGTTGCTCAACTGGCACTCCACAACTTGAGCCACAGCACCACTTCCGGCTTTTTCTGTTTATGTACTACTAAGGAATTGAACCCATGGCTTCATGCATGCTAGGTAAGCACTCTACCACTAAGCCCCATTCCCAGCCCACAACTAGCAGTCTTAAGACACAGCCTCCTGACTCTAAATTTCAGAGACAATCAGTCATTCCTAGGACGAAACCCCTGGCACATATGCTTGGTTTCTACTTAAATGCCAAAGATAGTAAGGGCAGTCAACCAGATAACGAAGCTTCCTTTATCCCTAGCTCGATAGGTCAGAGGTAATTTAACCTTCTTGAGTCCTCTCTCCTCTGTTAAATAATGTCCTTGGTCTTCTAACCTTCTGTGTTCTCAAACTCTTCTGTCTGGTTCACCTCACATTACGCAGGGTGAAAGAGTAGCTGAAAAGCCATCCATTTCAATTCCTTTCCTGTTCTACACCTGCAGTCAATCTACTGGAACAAAAACACAATTGATTTTTACCTAGAATAGGCTTCTCCTTGAAACAACAAATGGGTGTTATTGGTGAAATGTTTGCCTTGGTTTGGACTTCAACCTTAATAAAATTTCCAATTCTTTATTTAAAAAAAAAGACACAGCCTCATAATGCAATTACAACTGCAAAAAAAAAAAAAAACCAAACAAACCAAAAAAACCCCCAAACTACTAGATGGAGAGAATTAGCAAAGATTAGAGCAAAAATTAATGAAGGAGATTAAAAATATTATACATAAATTCAATGAAACAAAAAGCTGATTCTGGGCTGGGAATGTAGTTTAGTGGTAGAGTGCTTGCCTAGCATGCATGAAACCCTAGGTTCAGTTCCTTAGAATCACATAAACAGAAAAAGCTGGAAATGGCTCAAGTGGTAGAGTGCTAGCCTTAAGCAAAAACAGCTCAGGTCCTGGGTTCAAGTCCCAGGACTTTAAAAAAAAAAGCTGATTCTTCGAAAAAATAAAATAAAATTGACAGACCATTAGCAAGATTGATGAAGAAAAATATGAAATTCAAATCAATAAAATCAGAGATGCCACAGGAAACATTACAACAAACATCCAAGACATCCAAATGATTCTGAAGGACTACTTTGAAAATCTATACCCAAAAAAGAAGGAAAACTGGGGCTGGGAATATGGCTTAGTGGTAGAGTGCATGCATGATGCTCTGGGTTTAATTCCTCAGTACCACATACACAGAAAAAGCCGCAAGTGGCACTCAAGTGGTAGAGTGCTAGCTTTGAGCAAAAGAAGCTCAAGGACAGTGCCCAGGCCTTGAGCTCAATGTTACAGGACTGGGGGAAAAAAAGGGACAACTTAGTATAAATGGACAAATTTCTAGAGAGATACAAACTGCCTAAGCTGAACCAAGTAGATATAAACCACTTAAACAGGCCAGCAACACACAGTGAGATCGAGGGAGTTATCAGAAGTCTTCCAACAAGGGAAAGCCCAGGTCCAGATGGATTCACTACTGAACTCCATAAGACTTTTTTTTTTTTTTGTCGGTCCTGGGGCTTGAACTCCGAGCTTCAGTTCTTCAGCTCAAGGCTAGCGCTCTACCACTTGAGCTACAGTGCCACTTCTGGTTTTCTGGTGGTTTATTGGAGATAAGAGTCTCATAGTCTCTCCTGCCCAGGCTGGCTTTGAACCTCGATCCTCAGATCTCAGCCTCCTGAGTAGTTAAGATTACAGGCGTGAGCCACCAGCGCCCGGCTATAAGACTTTTAAAAATGAACTAACACCAGTACTCCTGGAGCTTTTCCATGAAATAGAAACAGAAGGAGCAATTCCAAACTCATTCTCTGAAGCCAATAATCACACTCATCCCCAAACCAGGGAAGGATCCAACAACAACAAAAAAAGAGAACTACAGACCAATGTCTCTGATGAACACAGATGTAAAGCTCCTTAATAAAATATTAGCCAACAGAATCCAGAAACAAGTTATTTTAAAAAGTGGTACATTTTGACCAAGTAGGCTTCTGACTCAAGGCTGGTTTAACATACACAGATCAATAAATGTAATTCACCACATCAACAGGGCCAAGATAAAGACCTGCATAATCATTTCAGTAGATGAAAAAAAAGCCTTCAACAGAATACAACATCCATTCATGTTAAAGGCTTTGGAGAAACTAGGAAATGAAGGCACATTCCTGTTTTTATTTTGCCAGTCATGGGGCTTGAACTCTGGGCCTGGGCGCTGTCCCTGAGCTCTTCAGCTCAAGGCTAGCACTCTACCACTTGAACCACAGCGCCACTTCTGGTTTTCTGTTGGTTCATTGGAGATAAGAGTCTCATGGACTTTCCTGCCTGGGCTGGCTTTGAACTGCGATCCTCAGTGCTCAGCCTCCTGAGTAGCTAGGATGACAGACATGAGCCACCAGCGCCTGGTCACGTTCCTTAAAATAATAAAGGTTATATGTGACAGACCAACAGCCAACATCATACTGAAGGGTGAAAAACTAAAACCATTTCCCCTAAAATCAGGAAGAGGCAAGGATGCCCACTGTCTCCATTCCTCTTCAATATAATTCTGGAATTCTTAGCCAAAGCAATAAGGCAAGAAAGGGACATAAAAGGGATTCACATAGGGAAAGAAGAAGTCAAATTCTCTTTGTTTGCAGATGACATGAACTTATACCTAACGCACCCAAAAGACTCCATCCCAAAGCTTCTAGAGCTAAGCAACCACTTTGGCAAAGTAGCAAAATACAATATTAAGCCATAAAAGTCAGTAGGCTTTCTGTATGCCAACAATGTACAAGCAGAAAGGTAAATCATGACAGCTCCATTTGCAATAGCCTGAAAAAAATACCCTGGAATAAACCTAACCAAAGACGTAAAAGATCTTTTTTTTTCCCCCTAGAGTTATGGGATTTTTATTTGGAAGTAAATTTTGAACTATCAATACAAATGCCAAGATACCACATAAAACATCCACAGGAACTTTTTTTTTCTCATTTTTGAACTGCTCACAAACATTTCCTACATAATCAAACATACAGTTGAAAAATGGTACATTTTTAAAAATTGCATACAATGGAAATATATGTATGTATATATATTTTCAGAAAGTTTAATAGACACTACTGGGGTTGACAGTTTAAGTCTATATGTGAGAAATTATGTAATAAAAATAACCAGATTTTATTCAGCCATCAACCACTTCCACAACTAAATGTTAATTGGAGTAATAAAGCTTGTTGCCAATCCTTCTGGTTTATAGCCAAGAGGTGCATTTATATTTAACAGAAGAGCTGAAACACTCAAACTTAGTGTTTAGAAGTGGGTTAGAAAATGTGGCCACCGTGGGGGAGTGGGAGGTGGGGGAAGACGGGAAGGGATGGGAAGGGGAAACAAAGGAAAAGGCAACAATGCTTGATAAAAAAAAAGAGTACTCATTACCTTGCCCGTGTAATTGTAACCCCTCTGTACTGTATTTTCACAATAAAAAAAAAGAAAAGAAAAGAAAATGCAGCCACCATTTGAAAACTACCTTTAAAAAATGACCACCAGCCAGACGCCGGTGGCTCATGCCTGTCATCCTAGCTACTCAGGAGGCTGAGATCTGAGGATCGCGGTTCAAAGCCAGCCCGGGCAGGAAAGTTCGTGAGACTCTTATCTCCAGTAAACCACTAGAAAACCAGAAGTGGTGCTGTGGCTCAATCAGTAGAGAGCTCACCTTGAACTGAAGAGCACAAGGACAGCGCCTAAGCCCAGAGTTCAAGCCCCATGACCGACCAAAAAAAAAAAAATGACCACCATAGATAGGTTCACTAAATTTATTTTATTATTAATTAATTTATTTTGTTGGTTGTGGTGTTTGAACTCTGGGCCTGGGCGCTGTCCCTCAGCTCTTCAGCTCAAAGCTAGCACTCTACCACTTGAGCCACAGCGCCACTTCCAGTTTTCTGGTGGTTTATTGGAAATGAGAGACTCACGGACTTTCCTGCCTGGGCTGGCTTTGAACTGTGATCCTCAGATCTCAGCCTCCTGAGTAGCTAGGATTACAGGTGCCCGTCCTAACTTTATCTTAAAAATCATAACGTGGGGCTGGGAAGGTGCTCAGTGGTAGAGCGCTTGCCTTGCATGCATGAGGCCCTGGCTTTGATTCCTCAGCACCACATAAACAGAAAAAGCCAGGAGTGGCGTTGTGGCTCAAGTGGTAGAGCACTAGCCTTGAGCTGAAGGGCTGAGGGACAGTGCCCAGGCCCAGAGTTCAGGCCATACAATTGAAAAAAAAAATTAAAAAATCATAACATGTTTCTCACAAAAGAGCATTACATTCTGTACACAGCTCTGAACAAATGCCAGGGGCGTGTGAACTACTGTTACTTTCCTCCCTGTCCTACCCCACAAATGCTTACAGTGACCACATGCAAGGTGTTCACAATAATTACATAGGGGGAATTTTTATCTTTGTCCATCATGGGGTTTGAACTCTGGGCCTGGGCGCTGTCCCTCAGCTCTTCAGTTTAAGGCTAGCGCTCTACCACTTGAGCCACAGTGCCACTTCTAGCTTTTTCTGCTTAGGTGGTGCTGAGGAATCGAACCCAGGGCCTCATGCATGCAAGGCAAGCGCTCTACCACTGAGCCATCTTCCCAGCCCTAGGGCGAATTTTTTTAAACCACCAACAATGTACAAAAAATAAAATCCACTCACTCTGCTGCTGTTTCAAAATTTCAATGTTAGTTTCTACACACCCTCCCCGCCCCCAACCTGTTTGTAAGGAAGTAAAACATTAGATCTGGTGAACAGCAAAGATTTCACTACATCTCAAATGCAGAACACCTATGAAACAGAGGAACGTTGGCTTTCTGAACAGAAGCAGATTGGAAAAAAAAAAAAAAAGATGCAGGACTCCTTCAGTTTTTCAGTAGTCTTAGAAAACCTTTTTCTGCTTATGTGGTGCTGAGGAATTGAACCCAGGGCCTCATGCATGCAAAACTAGCGCTGTACCACTGAGCCACCTTCCCAGCCCCTGAGCGCTTGCCTTGCATGCCTAAGGCCCTGGATTCGATTCCTCACTACCACATAAGCAGAAAAAGCTGGAAGTGGCGCTGTGGCTCGAGTGCTAGCCTTGAGGTGAAGAGCTGAGGGACAGCGCCCAGGCCCAGAGTTCAGGCTCCTAGACTGACAAAAAAAAAAAAGGAAAAACTTTCCAGAATACTGAGTCACTCTATAAAAAGGAAAAAAAAATCTTGCATTAGACTCCTTCAACATCTGCATACTGCTTCATACTATTCTGCAATAAATACCTGGCATTCTGAGCCTGGTCCTGTGGTCCTGTAAAGGTAATGATCTGATCTTCCAATCCTTCTAAAGGCTCATAGTTTTGATCAAAACTCCCAACTCATGACGGACTTGTTTAATCCTTTGACCACTTTTGCCAATAATAGATCCAGCCAAATCTTTGGGAACAGTTACTTGTGTAGTAATAATAGATCCACCAAGACCACCCTATGAGCCAGGACCACCTGCATGGGAATAATCAGACCCAGAGCCACCCGGTGGTTCTAAACCATCTGCCATTCTGATGGGCTCCATGTATGCATCGCAGAGTCCCGAGTGTCATTCTAAAACCAACCATGCCATCATAGCGGTCTCCAGGTCTTCCTCTTCTGTCATAGGCCATTGGATCTTCTCCTCTACATGGAGGTGGTAGAGGAAGAGGAAGATTCTGAGTTCTGCTACTGCCCTGGCCACCTTGACCAGCAAGTAGAGGAGGAGGTGCATGACAAGGACTCATATCACCATCATCTCTTCTAGAAGGAAGCATGGGATGACCACCCCACCCTCTTCCTTATATGGGAAATCCCACAGGATGTCCACAATGACCATCAAACATCATCGTAAAACCGCCATAATCATAGGTCTCATCATAGAAGTTGGGATCGTAAGGCCGTGCACGTGCTTTAATGGGAGACTCTGATATAAGATCAAGGATGGGGGCTGGGAAGGGGCTCAGTGGTTGAGCGCTTGCCTTGCATGCATGAGGCCTTTGGTTTGATTCCTCAGGACCACATAAGCAGAAAAGGCTGGAAGTGGGGCTGAGGCTCAAGTGGTAGAGCGCTGGTCTACAGCTGAAGAGCTGAGGAACAGCGCCCAGGCCCAGAGTTCAGGCCCCACCACCCACCAAAAAAAAAAAAAAGATCAAAGATGATGTTTATGCCCTCTACCACTCTAGCAGGCTCTCCTCCAATGAGAACAACAGTGTCGTCAGCAGGATGACAGCATTCTTGAAAAGCTTGATTGCTGTCTGAGTAGTCTCTTGGAATTCTTTGATTTAGCACCTTTGACCTCAATAATTCCTCCCTGCCAAAAGCTGATGAAGCAACAGTCGCACCTCCCAGTCAAAGTCCCTTCCTCTAAGCATTCCACAGCTTCAACTTTGAGGGGGAGCTGGCTGGTTGCAGGGGGCACTGGCAGCCGCAGGCCTACTTCTGGGGTAGGGATGACTTTCCTCAGAATCTCTCCAATTGTTTCAGTATCAGCACTGATGCTCTGTATGCGCACGCGGGCCACTGCTGTCTGGGACTGAAACACTGGCACTGTAGTCTGCACAGAGAGCCTTCACTTTCATGCCTTTTTTCCCAATCACTGTCCCAGTCTTCTTGCTTTGAAGCGGAATGCGTAATTCAACCATCTCGTCAGCATTCCGGGTTGTTTTTTTGTTTTTGTCAGTTGTGGGGCTTGAGCTCTGGGCCTGGGCGCTGTCCCTCAGCTCTTCTGCTCAAGGCTAGCGCTCTACCACTTGAGCCATAGCGCCACTTCCTGTTTTTTTCTGCTTATGGGGTGCTGAGGAATCAAACCAGGGCCTCATACATGCAAGGAAAGCGCTCTACCACTGAGCCACTTTCCCAGCCCCTCAGAAGGACCTTTCTGTCCCCTGATCCTCCCCTGCTGGCTTCAAACCACAATCCTCAGATTTTAGCCCTGAGTAGCTAGGATTGCTGGAATGAGCCACCAGTGTCCGGCTTGGGAGAAGATCTTTACAGCAACAAAGCAGACAAAGGTCTAAAATCCAATATATACAAGAAGCTCAAGAAACTAGCCCCTCCCAAACCTAATAGATCTATCACTAAATGGGCAAGACATCTAAGGAGAGGCTTCTCAGAAGAGATGGTAAGAATGTCAAAGAAGCACATGAGGAAATGCTCATCATCCCTGGTCATAAAGGAAATGCAAATCAAAACAACTCTGAGATACCATCTCACCCCAGTTTTTTTGGGGCCTGAACTCTGGGCCTGGGCGCTGTCCCTCAGCTCTTCAGCTCAAGGCTAGCGCTCTACCACTGAGCCACCTTCCCAGCCC
>NW_012267280.1:2752546-2753502 GCF_000151885.1 Dipodomys ordii | reverse complement strand
GGCCACACACTGGGGTCCCAGGTCCATCATCCTCTGTTCCATCTCTAAGAGCTGGGGCCTCTCAGGCCAGCCTGATGGGGAAACTGAGGCTCTGAGAAAGCACCCTGGGGCTTTCTATAGCGCCCCCCCCAATCATGGGCTAGGCACCAGTGGCTCATGCCTGTAATCCTAGCTACTCAGGAGGCTGAGATCTGAGGATTGTGGTTCAAAGCCACCCTTGGGCAAGAAAGTCCATGAGAATCTTATCTCCAAGGAACCAGTGGTTCAAGTGGTAGAGCCCTAGCCTTGAGCTGAAGAGCTGAGGGACAGCGCCCAGGCCCAGAGTTCAAGACCCATGACTGACAAAACATAAAAATAAAAACAAAAAAACCAAACAACTTATGGGTGACAGGCTTGCTGGAGTGAGTCTGATAAATCCCCAGCTTCCCCTGAAGAGGGATTATGGATTATTGGTCTTCCCCTGCTTCAGTTTCCCTTTATGGCAAATTGCTTAGTATCTGGGACTGGATGGGAGGACAGAAGGAAGCGTCTTCTGCATTTCTGACCAGGATGATGCCTTAATGCAACCCCAGGATTGATTCCACCCTCCAATCCCAATCTCGTGTGGAAGCTGCCTTCTCGAGCTGGTAGGAAGGTCTCCCATGGGACGCTCCTGGGCCTCTGGTGGAGGAGGTCCTTCCTGGCGACCTGCCCCTCTTGGGCTTGGGGAGCGACCCTGGCGGGCACCGCCTGCTACAGAGCTGTGACCTCGGCTGCTGGGCTGGGGCTGTCATTCCCAGAGCCATGGCAGAAAATTCCAGGTCAGGGGCTGGGAAGGTGGCTCAGTGGTAGAGCGCTTACCTTCCATGCTCGAGGCCCTGGGTTGGATTCCTCAGCACCACATAAGCAAAATGAAAAAAGCCGGAAGTGGCGCTGTGGCTCAAGTGGTAGAGCGCTAGCCTTGAGCTGAAGAGCTG
>NW_012267280.1:2747252-2752496 GCF_000151885.1 Dipodomys ordii | reverse complement strand
CAGTTTTTTTGGGGCCTGAACTCTGGGCCTGGGCGCTGTCCCTCAGCTCTTCAGCTCAAGGCTAGCGCTCTACCACTGAGCCACCTTCCCAGCCCTCTCACCCCAGTTTGATTGGCCAATATTGTGAATTTGAACATCAAATGTTGGCCGGGATGTGGGGGAAAAGGAACCCTACCGCACTGCCGGTGGGAATGTAAACTAAATCCACTCTGGACAATAGTCTGGAGCTTACTTAGAAAACTAAACATAGCACAATAAAAAAAATAAAAATTACAAAAAGAAAAAAGAAAACTAAATGTAGGCTGGGAATGTGGCCTAATGGTAGAGCGCTTGCCTAGCATGTATGAAGCCCTGGGTTCGATTCCTCAGTACCACTTAACCAGAAAAAGCTGGAAGTGGCACTGTGGCTCAAGTGCTAGCCTTGAGCAAATGAAGCTCAGGGACAGTACCCAGTACAAGCCCTAGAACTGGCAAAAACAAACAAACAAAAGAAGCATAGAACTTCCCTATGAGCCGGGCGCTGGTGGCTCACGCCTGTAATCCTAGCTACTCAGGAGGCTGAGATCTGAGGATCGCGGTTCAAAGCCAGCCCAGGCAGGAGAGGCCGTGAGACTCCTATCTCCAATAAACCACCACTCCTAGGCATCTACCCTGAACATCATGCGCCAGGATATGATCAAGTCACCTGCACAGCCATGTTCATTGCTGCGCTATTCACAACAGCCAAGCCATACAACAGCCCAGATGCCCCACAGTAGATGATTGCATCCAACAAATGTGGTACCTAGTGGAATTTTACACAGCCATTAGAAAGAATAAAGAATAAAATCCTATCATTTGTATGGAAATGCATGGAACTAGCATATATCATGTTCAGTGAGCTAAGCCAAGCCCAGAGACAAGGCACATGTTCTCACTGCTATACAGAAGTTGGATCTAAAATACACTGGGATGTGACAATTTACACAGGATTCTAGATGCTCGCATACAGTGAGAGCAGAAGAGAATCACAAAGGCACAATGCCTAAGTGCCTCTCCATATTTCTATAAAATAACATACATACACGGAAACAAACTCCGACACAAGAAAACAAGAGCCCTCTCTTTTTGTTTTAGTTAACTAGTCTTGCTATTTTGATGATTCTGTCTTTCCTCATGCATGGTGTATTCCCACGTATATCTCCAGAGGGTGTGGGGAGGGCACAGAGCTCAGGGAAAGAGGAAGAGGTTCAGCCGTGCAGCGCACTGGACCTGGGGGAAAGTGAACGATGCAACGCGTGGGTGGAAGGGGGAACTGGGAGAGAGTGAGGAAATGGGACTGGGAAGGTGGCTCAGTGGTAGAGCGCTTGCCTTGCATGCATGAGGCCCTGGGTTTGATTCCTCAGCACCACATAAGAAAAAAGAAAAAAGCCGGAAGTGGCGCTGTGGCTTCAGTGGTAGAGCGCTAGCCTTGAGCTGAAGAGCTGAGGGACAAAGCTCAGGCCCAGACTTCAGGCCCCACAACAGGACCCAAAAAAAAAAAAAAAAAAACCAAACAACTTATGGGTGACAGGCTTGCTGGAGCGAGTCTGATAAATCCCCAGCTTCTCCTGAAGAGGGATTATGGATTATTGGTCTTTCCCTGCTTCAGTTTCCCTTTATGGCAAATAGCTTAGTATCTGGGGCTCGGATGGGAGGACAGAAGGAAGCGTCTTCTGCATTTCTGACCAGGATGATGCCTTAATGCAATCCCAGGATTGATTCCACCCTCCAACCCAGATCGAGTGTGGAAGCTGCCTTCTCGAGCTGGTAGGAAGGTCTCCCGAGGGACGCTCCTGGGCCTCTGGCAGAGGAGGTCCTTCCTGGCGACCTGCCCCTCTTGGGCTTGGGGAGCGACCCTGGCGGGCACCGCCTGCTGCAGAGCTGTGACCTCGGCTGCTGGGCTGGGGCTGTCATTCCCAGAGCCATGGCAGAAAATTCCAGGTCAGTGTGGTGCCTGAAGTAGAAATAATTTTATTGAACAGGAAGCAATAGTCCCATTGTACCTTAGACCGTTGGTCATGCCCAAGGACAAAATACACAAAACCAATCTTCCAGGATGTTCTGTCATACATTTCAGTAAATCTGTTTATCCCCTGGGGCATTTTATAGCCACCGACAGCGCCCTGGGGTCCCGCCACCTGTGCCACCAGCACTGAGCCGTGAGCCAGAGGCCCCTGGCTGACGCCTGTAACCCTAGATCTGGGCATCTCAGTTCAAAGCCAACCCATGAGGGGAAAGTCCATGAGACTCTTACCTCCAAGTAACCAGCAGAAAGTGGGAAGTAGATGGGCTGAGAAGGTGGCTCAGTGATAGACTGCATGCCTAGCATGCATGAAGCCCTGGGTTCGATTCCTCAGCACCACTTAAACAGAAAAAGACAGAAGTGGTGCTGTGGCTCAAGTGGTTGAGTGCTAGCCTTCAGCAAAAGAAGCTCAGGGACGGTGTCCAGCCCCTCAGTTCAAGCTGCAGAACTGACTTTAAAAAAGTGGGAAGTGGACCTGTGGCTCAAACGGTAGGGCACGTTTTGAATGGGAAAAAAAATGCTCAGTGACCAGCACCCAGGCCCTGAGTTCAGGCCCCAGGGGGAGGGAGAGAGGTAAAAGGAAGGGAGAAGGAGAGAGGGAGAGAGGGAGGGAGGGAGAGAGGGAGGGAGGGAGTGAGGGACGGAAGGAAGGAAGATGGATGAGAGATGGGCTGAATGAACCCCTGGGGCCACCCCCAGAGCCCACTTTGAGACTCAGTGGCTCTGGTCAACTTCTCCTTTGTACGTGTGTGCCCAAAGACACCCAGCCTCTTCCAAAAGTCCCAGCCGATCGTGCTTGAACTTTGTCCACCACTCCTGGGCAATCTAGCAGTTCCAATGACAGAGTTGAGATACGCTATCTTCAATGACCTAGTTAATGGCAGGTGTCAGGAGCGAGAAAGCGCCTGGGTTTGGCTCAGGACCCGCTTCCTTCTTCCTCCTCTACCATTTTGCCTCAGTTCAGCATGGAGAGAGCAGTGGCTCCAGCTTTGGCCTCCTGCACAGCTGGCTGCGCACAGGTAAGCCCTCTTGGGCAGATGTGATCCACAACCTCCCCTTCTCCCCCCCCACCCCGGGGTGCTGGGTCTCTCCTGGCCAAGGACCCGCCAGACCCTCCTGGGTGGCCACGGGAAAGCCAGGGGGATGGCCTCTGGTCAGCTCACAGCTGGCTGTCACAATCCTGGGGTCACTGGGGAACCAGGGGTCTGGGCTGGCAGGTCCCGGGGTTCTGTGGGATTTGCCTAGCAGAGGGGCCCTGTCCCACCTTGTCCAGCTCCCGCCGGGGATGCAGCCCCCTGCCCGCCGGGGTCCTTCCTGGCCTCACTCTCTGTCTGACCTGGCCTGGGAGGGTGAAGATGAGGGCCACAGTGTGCCTGGTTTGGGGCCACTTCCTCCATCAGAGTCTGATAACCAAGACTGATGTTGAACTCACTGTGTAGCCTGGGCTGGCCTGGTATTCAGCACTTTTCCCAGGCAGGTGTGGAACTCTCCATCTTTGTTTGTTTGTTCTTTGTTTTCGTTGGTCATGTTGAACTCAGGGTCTTGGTGCTGTCTGAGCTTTTTCTGCTCAAGGCTAGTGCTCTACCACTACTTTTTTTTTTTTTCTGGTCATGGGGCTTGAACTCAGGGCCTGGGCACTGTCTCTGAGGGCTTTTGCTCAAGGCGAGCGCTCTATCACTTGAGCCCCAGCTCCAATTTCGGTTTTCTGGCAGTTAATTGGAAATAAGAGTTTCAGGGACTTTCCTGACTGGGCTGGCTTCGAACTGTAATCCTCAGATCTCAGCCTCCTCAGTAGCTAGGATTCGACAGGTGTGAGCCACCAGCGCCCAGCTTTAATCTCTCTTGCCTGCTCTCACTGTGACATATAATGCCTTTAGTTTTTTTCCAGAGCCGACAACTGTTCTTATTCACTGTACTGGGTAGTGGTTTGGGGGGGGGGTTCAGTAAGGTCCTCTTAAGATGTCTCCCAGGGGCTGGGAAGGTGGCTTAGTGGTAGAGTGCTTGCCTACCATGCATGAAGCCCTGGGTTTGATTCCTCAGTACCATAGAAAAAGCCAGAAGTGGTTCTGGGGTTCAAGTGGTAGAGTGCTAGCCTTGGGCAAAAGAGCTCAGGGACAGTGCTCAGTTCCTGAGAGCAGGTCCCAGGACTGGCCAAAAGAAAAAATAAATAAAAAAGATGTTGGGGCTGGGAAGGTGGCTCAGTGGTAGAGTGCTTGCCTTGCATGCATGAGGCGCTGGGTTCGATTCCTCAGCACCACATAAGCAGAAAAAGTTGGAAGTGGCGCTGTAGCTCAAGTGGTAGAGTGCTAGCCTTGAGCTGAAGAGCTGAGGGACAGCGCATAGGCCCAGAGTTCAGGCCCCACGACCAGCAAAAACAAAAAACAAAACAAACAAGATGTCTCCCATGCCTCCCTGAGTCACAGCTGGGCTTATGGAATGTCTGCCCTGCCACTTGGAGCCACAGCTCCCACTTCCACTTTGGTTTTCTGGGGTTCACTGGAGATAAGATTCTCACAGATTTTCCTGCCCAGACTGGCTTTAAACCATGATCCTCTGATCTCAGCCTCCTGAGTACTCTCCTTCTTCTAGAGAAAAAAATACTGTGGGGTCGCCATGAGTGGGACATGACCTTGGCCTTTTGTCCGCTGGGTCACTAGGGAGGACTTGTGCCCTAGGAAGGGTGAGGGGCCTCACCGCCATCTTGGTGGTCACTGCTTGAGTCTGTGTTAACCTGAGAGCCCTGGCCCGCAAGCCCAGGAGACAAGCTGGAAGCGACTGTCCCCCACACACGGCCTATCTCCTGAAAGTCTCCCAAAAACGTCACCGCCAGCCCCGCCCCGCTTCTGTCACTCAAGTTCCCTGCGAGTTTTCATTCGCTTGCCCCATAGACAAGGCCACAGGTGCAGCCCCCACGTGGAGTGGCACAGGTGGAACGCAGCCCGCCATGCAGGCGGCCAACAGGAGGTGTTCTGAGATGCCCAGCAGGGAGGGAGGAGGCAGGCAGACGCATGGAAGCATGCACGCGTAGGTGAACGCAGTGGAGGACGCATGGGTGGAAAGACTGCCAGGCAGGCCTCACCCCAGCTGACTGTGCTCCCCAGGCCTCAGATCAATGAAGCAATGGCAACTAGGAGAAAACCTCTAGCAGCAGGACCCCTGAGCTCCCAGGAGGCACAGAGATTTGCCTGCGTGGCACACAG
>NW_012267280.1:2743668-2747202 GCF_000151885.1 Dipodomys ordii | reverse complement strand
GGGGTCCTTCCTGGCCTCACTCTCTGTCTGACCTGGCCTGGGAGGGTGAAGATGAGGGCCACAGTGTGCCTGGTTTGGGGCCACTTCCTCCATCAGAGTCTGATAACCAAGACTGATGTTGAACTCACTGTGTAGCCTGGGCTGGCCTGGTATTCAGCACTTTTCCCAGGCAGGTGTGGAACTCTCCATCTTTGTTTGTTTGTTCTTTGTTTTCGTTGGTCATGTTGAACTCAGGGTCTTGGTGCTGTCTGAGCTTTTTCTGCTCAAGGCTAGTGCTCTACCACTACTTTTTTTTTTTTTCTGGTCATGGGGCTTGAACTCAGGGCCTGGGCACTGTCTCTGAGGGCTTTTGCTCAAGGCGAGCGCTCTATCACTTGAGCCCCAGCTCCAATTTCGGTTTTCTGGCAGTTAATTGGAAATAAGAGTTTCAGGGACTTTCCTGACTGGGCTGGCTTCGAACTGTAATCCTCAGATCTCAGCCTCCTCAGTAGCTAGGATTCGACAGGTGTGAGCCACCAGCGCCCAGCTTTAATCTCTCTTGCCTGCTCTCACTGTGACATATAATGCCTTTAGTATTTTTCCAGAGCTGACAACTGTTTTTTTTCACTGTACTGGGTAGTGGTTTGGGGGGGGGGTTCAGTAAGGTCCTCTTAAGATGTCTCCCAGGGGATGGGAAGGTGGTTTAGTGGTAGAGTGCTTACCTACCATGCATGAAGCCCTGGGTTTGATTCCTCAGTACCATAGAAAAAGCCAGAAGTGGTTCTGGGGTTCAAGTGGTAGAGTGCTAGCCTTGGGCAAAAGAGCTCAGGGACAGTGCTCAGTTCCTGAGTGCAGGTCCCAGGACTGGCCAAAAGAAAAAATAAATAAAAAAGATGTTGGGGCTGGGAAGGTGGCTCAGTGGTAGAGCGCTTGCCTTGCATGCATGAGGCGCTGGGTTCGATTCCTCAGCACCACATAAGCAGAAAAGGCTGGAAGTGGCACTGTGGCCCAAGTGATAAGAGACCTAGCCTTGAGCTGAAGAGCTGAGGGACAGCGCATAGGCCCAGAGTTCAGGCCCCACAACCAGCAAAAACAAAAAACAAACAAGATGTCTCCCATCCTCCCTGAGTCACAGCTGAGCTTATGGAATGTCTGCCCTGCCACTTGGAGCCACAGCTCCCACTTCCACTTTGGTTTTTTGGGGTTAACTGGAGACAAGAGTCCCACAGATTTTCCTGCCCAGACTCGCTTTGAACCATGATCCTCCGATCATGGTACTCTCGTTCCTCTTCTAGAGAAAAAAATATTGTGGGGTCGCCATGAGTGGGACATGACCTTGGCCTTTTGTCCGCTGGGTCACTAGGGAGGACTTGTCCCCTAGGAAGGGTGAGGGGCCTCACCGCCATCTTGATGGCCACTGCTTGAGTCTGTGTTAACCTGAGAGCCCTGGCCCGCAAGCCCAGGAGACAAGCTGGAAGCGACTGTCCCCCACACACGGCCTATCTCCTGAAAGTCTCCCAAAAAGGTCACCGCCAGCCCCGCCCCGCTTCTGTCACTCAAGTTCCCTGCGAGTTTTCATCTGCTTGCCCCATAGACAAGTCCACAGGTGCAGCCCCCACGTGGAGTGGCAAAGGTGGAATGCAGCCCGCCATGCAGGTGTTCTGAGATGCCCAGCAGGGAGGGAGGAGGCAGGTGGACGCATGGATGCATGCACACGTAGGTGAACGCAGCGGTGGACGTATGGGTGGAAAGACTGCCAGGCAGGCCTCACCCCAGCTGACTGTGCTCCCCAGGCCTCAGATCAATGAAGCAATGGCAACTAGGAGAAAACCTCTAGCAGCAGGACCCCTGAGCTCCCAGGAGGCACAGAGATTTGCCTGCGTGGCACACAGCTGCAGCTAGGATGAAGTTTCGTGTCCCCTGGGCAAAGATGGGTGCTACCGTAAAGCTTAGTCTGCAGGCTCCTACGGCTTTTCTTTCCCGCACTGTGGCAGTCCTGGGGCTTGAACTCATCCTGGGCGCTGTCCCTGGGCTTCTTTTAGCTCAAGGCTGGGACGCCACCACTTGAGCCACAGCTCCACTCCTGGTTTTTTGGTGGCTCATTGGCGATAGTCTCATGGATGTTCCACCCAAGCTGGTTTTGAACCATGACCCTCAGTTCACAGGCCTCCTGAGTAGCTGGGATGACGGGTGTGCACTATCAGGGCCTGGTGGAAAATAGAGATATTTTATGTAACCCAGTTTCTCTAAGCAAGTGTCATTTCCACAAAGGAGCATCAGCCGGTGCCCGGGTGACAGAGCAAGCCGCCTGCGTGGGGCTTGTGGTTGGTGGGGTGGCGTCCTCTGCCCCAGCCTCGTGGGGAGCCTGGGCTCTCGCAGGCCCTGGTGATGGGCAGCGGGAATGGATACACGCGGGATGGGGACCGGTGCCCCGGGGTGCTCCAGACTGACTTAGCAAGTGTGAGCCCCAGAGTCCAACCCCTGAGCCCCAACAGCACAGGGGGAGAAAGGGGCTGGCAGGGCTCCAGGAGATGCTGGTTCTGGTCCTCTAGGGGAGCTCCTGTCCCTCTGTGCCTTTTGGGTGCTGCAGATGCTCAGGGGCTCGCCAGCAGGAGAAATACCCTTGTTCAAGTCCCAGTGGGGTCTTTTCAAGAGGCCTCAGGATATTGTCACAGCCTAGCTGACCTGGCCACCCCTCCCCCTCCTGCAGTGTTCTGGCCTCCACAGTGCTGGACACCAAGTGGGCACCTTCAGGACTCTGTGTCCCCCCCACGCCTGACCACACTGAGCCCAGTGTGTCCCCATGCCCTCTAGCTCTTCTACCTGCCCCAGCCCCTCCTCCGGCCTTTGCCTGTCCCGCAGGATGGGGCTACAGACTGTGCCTGGGGCCCCAACTGCCAGTGCAGCACCTGATGGGTTGTTTGAGAGTGTGTGGCAGCGCTCCATCCCCAGCGGTGTGTAGGGGGGGTTGGGGGTGAAGGCAACCAGGGCACCCATGGCGCATGCCTGTAATCCTAGCTATGCAGGAGGCTGAGATCTGAGGTCTGGTTTAGAAGGCAGCCCTGCCAGAAGGATTGAGATTCTTATCTGCAATCAGCTACTGAAAAGCCAGAAGTGGAGCTATGGCTATGGCATTAGCCTTGAGCACAAAAGCTCAGGGACGGAGTGCTGCGCCAGCATAAAAATAACATTAAATTTAAAAAAATCTCAGATTGCTGGCTCTACACAAATCCTACATTTCCCTAGACACAAACCGGCCAGGCATTCTCTCATCTCCAGGCTTTTGAATGACAAAGCACAGCCAGCACTGCCCTGGCTTCCATTCCTACTCTAACTGGCAAGCTCTTACCTGACTTTCAAAACCCTTCCACTGTACCCCTCTAGGACTAGAGCTCTGGATTCAAGTGCTGGCTCTGAAATTATGTCCAACTCTGGGAAAGAGTCTGGGAAAGGATGAGCTCTTGGGGAGGTGTGGGGGGTCCTATCCCATCTTCCCTGGAACCTCCTGCCTGAGTGGACAATGGTTAGGAAGAGGTGGGCTGGGGACTGGATTCC
>NW_012267280.1:2742257-2743213 GCF_000151885.1 Dipodomys ordii | reverse complement strand
GGGGGTGAAGGCAACCAGGGCACCCATGGCGCATGCCTGTAATCCTAGCGACTCAGGAGGCAGAGATCTGAGGTCTGGTTTAGAAGGCAGCCCAGCCAGAAGGATTGAGATTCTTATCTGCAATCAGCTACTGAAAAGCCCGAAGTGGCGCTATGGCTAGGGCATTAGCCTTGAGCACAAAAGCTCAGGGACGGAGTGCTGCGCCAGCATAGAAATAACATTAAATTAAAAAAAATCTCAGATTGCTGGCTCTACACAAATCCTACACTTCCCTAGACACAAACCGGCCAGGCATTCTCTCATCTCCAGGCTTTTGAATGACAAAGCACAGCCAGCACTGCCCTGGCTTCCATTCCTACTCTAACTGGCAAGCTCTTACCTGACTTTCAAAACCCTTCCACTGTACCCCTCTAGGACTAGAGCTCTGGATTCAAGTGCTGGTTCTGAAGTTATGTCCAACTCTGGGAAAGAGTCTGGGAAAGGATGAGCTCTTGGGGAGGTGTGGGGGGTCCTATCCCATCTTCCCTGGAACCTCCTGCCTGAGTGGACAATGGTTAGGAAGAGGTGGGCTGGGGACTGGATTCCCTTTCCCTTTGCTCCAACCCCGGCACGGCTGCTGCTGCTTCTTTATTTCTTTTCTTTCTTTCTTATTCTCTCTTTACCCTCCTCCTCCTTCTTCCTCTCCTTCTTTTCTTTTGTGCCAGCCCTTCCTTGGGCCTAGGCGCTGTCCCTGAGCCTCTCTGTGCTCAAGGTTAGTGCTCTGCCACTTGAGCCACAGCCCCACTTTTGGCTTTTTCTGAGTTGTTAATTGGAGATCAAGAGTCTCCTGGAGTTTTCTGCCCAGGCGGGCTTTAAATCACCATGCCCATCCTCGGATCTCAGCCTTCTGAGTGAAGATTACAGGCCTGAGCTACCAGGCCCCAGCTATGGCCGCCTCACCAGGCCCCAGCTATGGC
>NW_012267280.1:2735585-2741902 GCF_000151885.1 Dipodomys ordii | reverse complement strand
CTTGGGGAGGTGTGGGGGGTCCTATCCCATCTTCCCTGGAACCTCCTGCCTGAGTGGACAATGGTTAGGAAGAGGTGGGCTGGGGACTGGATTCCTTTCCTTTTGCTCCAACCCCGGCACGGCTGCTGCTGCTTCTTTCTTTTCTTTCTTATTCTCTCTTCCCCCTCCTCCTCCTCCTTCTTCCTCTTCCTCTTTTTTTTTTTTTTGGTAGGTCATGGGTCTTGAACTCTAGGCCTGGGCTCTGTCCCAGCTCTTTAGCTCAAGGCAAGTGCTCTACCACTTGAGCCACAGCATCACTTCCAGTTTTCTGGTCATTTATTGGAAATCAGAGTCTCACAGACTTTCCTGCCCAGGCTGGCTTTGAACTGCGATCCTCAGATCTCAGCCTCCTGAGTAGCTAGGATTACAGGCATGAGCCACCAGCACCAGGCTCTCCTTTTCTTTTGTGCCAGCCCTTCCTTGGGCCTAGGCGCTGTCCCTGAGCCTCTCTGTGCTCAAGGTTAGTGCTCTGCCACTTGAGCCACAGCACCACTTTTGGCTTTTTCTGAGTTGCTAATTGGAGATCAAGAGTCTCCTGGAGTTTTCAGCCCAGGCAGGCTTCAAATCACCATGCTTATCCTCGGATCTCAGCCTTCTGAGTGAAGATTACAGGTGTGAGCCACCAGGCCCCAGCGATGGCTGCCTCTTTCTGTGCCCCTTGGTCTCAAGGTTTCACCGGTAAGGTCCAGGATGGTGACAGTGCTCTCCGGGGCAGGAAAGATGAGCGTTGCTAACTGGTGTTTGCCTCTTTCCTCTCCTCTCAGCTCCTGAGACCCATGGAGCTGCCTCCTTGGGCCAAGCTACAATGTTCCTGGCGATGGTGCCTTCCCGGGCTGCTCTTCTTGGTTTTGTACTGTTTCTCCTACTTTCCAAAGTCTGTCCCTTGGTTGCCCTCCAGTGGCTCAAGGCCCGTGCCCCAGGGCCTGGTCCCCCTGGCCCCCAAAGGCTCAGCCCAGCAGGCGTCCCCGAGGGGGGCCCCGGCCGAACAGCCCCTGCTGATCTTGCTGTGGACATGGCCCTACAACAGCCCCTTGGCTCTGCCCCGCTGCTCGGAGCTGCTGCCCGGCACGGCCGACTGCCACATCACCGCCAACCGCTCGGTGTACCCGCGGGCGGACGCCGTGATCGTGCACCACCGCGAGGTGAGCGCGGCGCCCGCGGCGCTGCTGCCCCCGAGCCCGCGGCCGGCGGGCCAGCGCTGGGTGTGGTTCAGCATGGAGTCGCCCAGCCACTGCGCGCGGCTGCAGGCGCTGGACGGCTACTTCAACCTCACCATGTCCTACCGCCGCGACTCGGACATCTTCACGCCCTACGGCTGGCTGGAGGCCTGGCGGGGCCCGCCGGCCGAGGCGCGGGTCAACCTCACGGCCAAGAGCAAGCTGGCGGCCTGGGCCGTGTCCAACTGGCAGCCCGGCTCGGCGCGCGTGCGCTACTTCCAGCGGCTGCGCGCGCACCTGCCCGTGGACGTGTTCGGCCGGGGCCACCTGCCGCTGCCCAGGGAAGGCATGCTGGAGCGCCTGGCGCAGTACAAGTTCTACCTGGCCTTCGAGAACTCGCTGCACCCGGACTACATCACCGAGAAGCTGTGGAAGAACGCGCTGCAGGCCCCCGCCGTGCCCGTGGTGATGGGGCCCAGCCGCAGCAACTACGAGCGCTTCCTGCCGCCCGACGCCTTCATCCACGTGGATGACTTCCGCAGCCCCGAGGCCCTGGCGCAGCATCTGCGCATGCTCGACGCTGACCCCGCCCGCTACCTGAGCTACTTCCGGTGGCGCCAGGCCCTGCGGCCGCACCTGAGCCACCGGGTCCTGGCCTTCTGCAAGGCCTGCAGGTACCTGCAGCAGGACCGGCGCTACCAGACGGTGCCCAGCATCGCCTCCTGGTTCACCTGACTCGTCCGGGATAACTTTTTTTGGGGGGGGGGCCTCCCTCTATTGAGGGGGGAGGGAGCTCATCTGCCAGGGAGCAAAATAGTTGTTGTTGTTGTAGTGGTGGTGCCAGTCCTGGGGCTTCCAACTCAGGGCCTGGGCGCTGTCCCTGAGCTCTTTTGCTCAAGGCGAGGGTTCTACCACTTTGAGCTACAGCACCACTTCCGGTGTTCTAGTGGGCAATCGGAGAGAAGAGTATCCCTGTCCAGACTGGCTTTGAATCATGATCCTCAGATCTCAGCCTTCTGAGCAGCTAGGATCACAGGTGTGACTCACTAGTGCTCAGCTACCTATTCCTTCCTTCCTCCCTCCATTCCTTCCTTTTTTTCTTTCTTTTGAACTCAAGGCCTGGGCACTGCCCCCGAGCACTTCAGCTCAAGGCGAGCACTCTACCGCTTGACCCACAGCACCACATCTGGTTTTCTAGTGGTTCGTTGGCACTAAGAGTCTCACAGGCTGGCGGTGAACTGACATCCTCAGATCTCAGCCTCCTGGATAGCTAGGATGACACGTGTGAGCCACCATGTCCTGGCTCAGGGAGCAAATCTTTAGGGGTTTTGTGCATTCATATGCTGGATGTCCACCTGGAGTCTCACCTAGTGGGGCCTTGCCAGACAGAGTCTCTCACCATCCTAGGGCTCCTCTTGGGGGGTTATGTTTTGTGGCTGTCTGCTGGCTTTCACCATTAAGAGCTAGCTTTATGGGGCTCCTCTATCTTAGGTCTCACCTGCCTGGGCCTCACTGCTTGTGACCTGAACTGCCAGTGACTACCCACCAAAACACCCGGCTCCAGAGCCCCACCGGGGGTATTTCCTGTGTGTTCCTCCCCACTGTGGGGACTCTATTTTCCAGAGAGAGATGCTGCAAGGAAGGCTTCCTATCCCCTTATTCTCAGGGGACACTCACCTTCAGCCAGGGACTTTCTTGTCACCATGTATGGGACCAATGTCCTCTAATGGCAGGGCAAGGGTCACAGCTCAACTGGGTCCAGCCCAGAATGTCAAGAGGTAGGAAATCCACCCTTGAGCTCTCCATGGCCTCAAGGTCAAGTCCTGCTGGAGGGTCCCTAGGGCTGAATCCCAGCAAGGTGGGGAGGCCACGACCTGAGAGACAATCATCGAGGGGCAGGGCTGGGCCCTGGGCCCTTCCTGCTGGGCACAAGGTGCAGGGTCACCAAGTATTTGGGGTCAGGTAGAGGCACAGGGCCCTGAGCAGGAAGCGGGTGGGGGGCGAGGGGGGGGCGTCTTTGCAATCGGTGGAGGATTCAGTCAGTATGCCTGGCTGTAGTGTATGATGGAGGGCAGCCCAGGACTGGGAGGCCAGGGTCTCCAGGCCGGCCTGGGACAGGATCCTCCTCCCTTAGCCTCCCCAACACTCAAAAAAGAAAAATGTTGACTCTGGTGGTTCATGCTAGTAATTTTACCCATCTGGGAGGCAGAGATCAGGAGGACTGAAGTTCTAGGCTAGCCTGGGTAAAAAGTTATGAAGGCCGCAGCTCTTCAAACAAGCTGATAACTATCGTCCAGGCTATTCAGGAGCCATAAGCAGTAGGATCATTGTCCAAGTTAGTCCCTGAAGAAAAATGCCACTCAATGAAAAAGAATTCAAACCAACTAGGTTAGGAGCCTGGCACTCACTAAGTAGAGCACCTGCCTAGCAAAGGTGAGGTACTGAGTTCAAACCCTACATTAAAAAAAAAACAACCAACCAACCCAACAAACCCCAATGTGATCAGAGGTGCCTATAATTGTGTCTGAGTCCTTGGGCAGTGTGGGTGTTGTGTGTGTGTGTGTGCACACTCAGATGCTTACACCAGGCAGGCAGGATGAGAGCCAGCCCAAGGGCCTCCGGGAGCAGCTCTGTTTATGTTTCCAGCTCTCCGGTGGGTGGCACCAGCGCCTTGCGGTTGAGATGTTGGAGCTGGGAGGCCAAGGGCCCACAAGGCTGGTGTCCCTCTGTCACCCCCCCAACAACCAAAGAAGCAGGGGAGTTTGGGGGGGCCACACACTGGGGTCCCAGGTCCATCATCCTCTGTTCCATCTCTAAGAGCTGGGGCCTCTCAGGCCAGCCTGATGGGGAAACTGAGGCTCTGAGAAAGCACCCTGGGGCTTTCTATAGCGCCCCCCCCAATCATGGGCTAGGCTCACGCCTGTAATCCTAGCTACTCAGGAGTCTGAGATCTGAGGATCGAGGTTCAAAGCCAGCCCGGGCACGTAAGACCGTGAGACTCCTATCTCCAATAAAACCACCAGAAAACTGGAAGTGGCGCTGTAGTTCAAGTGGTAGAGCGCTCGCCTTGAGCTGAAGAGCCAAGGGACAGCACTCAGGCCCAGAGTTCAAGCCCCAGGACCGACAAAAAAAAAAAATGTTGACTGTGGTGGTTCATGCTAGTAATCTTACCCATCTGGGAGGCAGAGATCAGGAGGACTGAAATTCTAGGCTAGCCTGGGTAAAAAGTTATGAAGGCCGCAGCTCTTCAAACAAGCTGATAACTATCGTCCAGGCTATTCAGGAGCCATAAGCAGTAGGATCATTGTCCAAGTTAGTCCCTGAAGAAAAATGCCACTCAATGAAAAAGAATTCAAACCAACTAGGTTAGGAGCCTGGCACTCACTAAGTAGAGCACCTGCCTAGCAAAGGTGAGGTACTGAGTTCAAACCCTACATTAAAAAAAAATCAACCAACCAACCCAACAAACCCCAATGTGATCAGAGGTGCCTATAATTGTGTCTGAGTCCTTGGGCAGTGTGGGTGTTGTGTGTGTGTGTGTGTGCACACTCAGATGCTTACACCAGGCAGGCAGGATGAGAGCCAGCCCAAGGGCCTCCGGGAGCAGCTCTGTTTATGTTTCCAGCTCTCCGGTGGGTGGCACCAGCGCCTTGCGGTTGAGATGTTGGAGCTGGGAGGCCAAGGGCCCACAAGGCTGGTGTCCCTCTGTCACCCCCCCCACCATCTAAGAAGCAGGGGAGTTTGGGGGGGCCACACACTGGGGTCCCAGGTCCATCATCCTCTGTTCCATCTCTAAGAGCTGGGGCCTCTCAGGCCAGCCTGATGGGGAAACTGAGGCTCTGACAAAGCACCCTGGGGCTTTCTATAGCGCCCCCCCCAGTCAGCCCACACCGCGCTGGAGAGCCACCTCCCCAAACCTCAGAGCCAGGAGGCTGAGGGGGCGGGAGGGGACCCCAGCCAGCCCGGCTTTCCAAGCAGACCACCCAGGCTGGGGCCTGGAAGTCCTGCGCTTGCCTAGGAGCCCCAGCTGGTGGGATGGGGTGTGTGTGGGGGGGAGCACGAGGGAGCTCCCCAGTGTGGGGTGCAGAGGACTGGCTGTGTCCACCTCCCCCCGCCCCCCCCAGGCCCAGCGCTGGGCCCTCCCCCCAGCCGGCCAGGCCTGCCAAGCCTCAAGGTGACACGCGGGCAGAGCTCTGCCTGGCTTCCACCGGGGCTCGTCATAAATCCACGCCCCCCACAGCCCCACTTCGAGACTGGGCCTGGGGTTTTATGGGCCCAGGGTCCCCGGGGACCCAGCTGTACCTCCTCCCTACCCCAGCAGGCGCCAGTGTGGGCTCGCGAAGGGGCTGGTGCGGCCCGGCCTGTCCCCGCGGGGGGTGGGCAGCGTGGGGGTATTTTTAGCTGGGGAAGGGACAGTGGGGCGGGGGGGGGTGTCCACACCCTGGAGGGGGGCGGCCTGGGCCCACCAAGACCCCAGCCCCTGCTGGCCCCCCAAAAAACATACACGGCAGGGAGGGGTGGCGCCAGGGGCCAAGGATCTCCGCGGGCCTGGGTGCCACCCGGCACTTCCTGCGCGTGTGCCCGTCCCGGGGCTTGAACTCGGGGCCTGGGCGCTGTCCCTCTGCTCAAGGCCAGCGCTCGGCCACTGGAGCCACGGCGCCACTTCCGGCTCCCGGGCGGTTCATGGGAGATCAGAGTCTCACGGACTTTCCTGCCCGGGCTGGCTTCGAACCGCGATCCTCGGAGCTCAGCTTCCCGAGCAGCGGGGGTGACAGGCGTGAGACCCCGGCCTCGACTTCCTTCTTTTACCGCCGCCCCCACGGGGGTCCCCTTGGCACCCGCCTCCCCTCCCTGCGGTCTGGGCCACCCCCGCGGCCCGGCCCCGCCCGGGACGTGAGGCACCACACAGGCTCGAGTTCGCACACTTTATGGCCACACAGTCCTCGCCCGAGGTTCCGAGGTGGGCCCCGCAGCCTGGGCGCAGGCGCAGTCCGCGGCCGTCGGGGCGGAGCCGGCTGAGGTAGGGTCACACGCAGGCGCACTCGCGCGCCGACAGCTCGTGCACGGTGTGGTAGCGGCTGTGCACGTCCATGAAGGAGACCTCGTCCTCGTAGGCCGTCG
>NW_012267280.1:2734501-2735297 GCF_000151885.1 Dipodomys ordii | reverse complement strand
AAGGAAGGAAGGAAGGAAGGAAGGAAGGAAGGAAGGAAGGAAGGAAGGAAGGAAGATGGATGAGAGATGGGCTGAATGAAACCCTGCGGCCAACCCCAGAGCCCACTTTGAGACTCAGTGGCTCTGGTCAACTTCTCCTTTGTACGTGTGTGCCCAAAGACACCCAGCCTCTTCCAAAGGTCCCAGCAGATCGTGCTTGAACTTTGTCCACCACTCCTGGGCAATCTAGCAGTTCCAATGACAGAGTTGATATATGCTATTGTCAATGACCAAATTAATGGCAGGTGTCAGGAGCGAGAAAGCGCCTGGGTTTGGCTCAGGACCTGCTTCCTTCTTCCTCCTCTACCATTTTGCCTCAGTTCAGCACGGAGAGAGCAGTGGCTCCAGCTTTGGCCTCCTGCACAGCTGGCTGCGCACAGGTAAGTCCTGGGCAGATGTGATCCACACCTTCCCCTTCTCCCCCCGCACCCCGGGGTGCTGGGTCTCTCCTGGCCAAGGACCCGCCAGACCCTCCTGGGTGGCCGCGGGAAAGCCAGGGGGATGGCCTCTGGTCAGCTCACAGCTGGCTGTCACAATCCTGGGGTCACTGGGGAACCAGGGGTCTGGGCTGGCAGGTCCCAGGGTTCTGTGGGATTTGCCTAGCAGAGGGGCCCTGTCCCACCTTGTCCAGCTCACTCTGGGGATGCAGCCCCCTGCCCGCTGGGGTCCTTCCTGGCCTCACTCTCTGTCTGACCTGGCCTGGGAGGGTGAAGATGAGGGCCACAGTGTGCCTGGTTTGGGGCCACTTCCTCCATCA
>NW_012267280.1:2726510-2734451 GCF_000151885.1 Dipodomys ordii | reverse complement strand
AGGAGGGGTGTCAGGAGGGAGGGGTCAGGATGGGGGTCAGGAGGAGGGAGGGTCAGGGGAGGGGTCGGGAGGGGGTCATAATGGGGGCTGTCATGCTGAGTGGGTGCCCGTTCACTGCTCCCCTCAGAGATGAAGGCCACCCAGGGGCAGGGGCCCCCACTTCCCCACCCCAAAGCCCCCACACCCTCCCTTCCCTGCTGCTGCGTGAAGCCAGTCTGGCACAGGGTGGCGGCTGCCTGGGATGGGGGGAGAGAAGGGCCGCCAGGAGGCCCTGAGTTTAGTCCCCACCTGCCCCAAGGCTGATGCACCTGGGCCGACAAAAGCAGCCTTCTGGGAGGCCCAGGATTGGGAGAGGCCCAGGATTGGGGGCGGTCTGCTCCCTGGTGAGAGGCAGAAGCCAGACACATGCGGGCACTGGGTTTGTTTCCCTTTCTTCACCACTTTTGTTCCTGCAACTTCAGGCAAGGTGGGGCTAGCTCTGGGCCTCAGTTTCCCCATCTTCTCAAAAAAAGCTCACAGAGCTGAGTGGTTGGGTAGGTAATCCCAGCTACTCAGGGGGCTGAGATCTGAGACTCAGAGTTTGAAGACAGCATAGGGCAGGAAAGTCTGTGAGATGCCTCTGATCTCCAGTGAACCACCAAAAAGCTGGAAGTGGTGCTGCGGCTCAAGCAGTACAGCGCCAGCCCTTGAGCAGAAAACATGAGCTCAGGGACAGGCACCCAGGCCCGAAGTTGGAGCCCCAGACCTGGCACAGGGACACTCGGACAGCTTGCAACAGCTCGCCTTGGATGGGGCTGGGGATGGGAATCGGTCCCCTGCCGTGGCTGCCCGTCCTTCTAGCCGGATGCCAGGAAGGGGGAGGGGGCCTGGCCGGTGAGAGCCCCCCATGCCCCCTCCAGGCTGGTGCCCCAGCCCTGGCCCCTGGCTTTCCGGGGACAGGATGCAGGCCCTGCCCGGCCTGCCGTCCCACCCTGCGTGCTCTGCCTCCAGACCCTGGGGTGCTGGTTTTGGGGGCCCCGCCCGGCCCAGATGGCAGGGACCTGGTATCCTAGGAAGGCCTTAGGCCCTGCAGGAGGAGGGAAGCGGGGGGGGGGTTGAGATGGAACCATGCCCCCCCCCACACCGCCCTTGTCCATTGTGAGGACAAGAAAAGAAGGATTGTGTGGGCCAGTGGGGCGGGCGGGCGCCAACATGCCCAGCGCCTGCACGCCGTGCCCTGGGGTGGTCGCTCGCGTGCCCCCCACATCTGTCTTCCCAGCCCCGTGTCTCCCAGCCTCCATGCCTCCCCCCCTTGTCCTTGTACACCCCGACAGGCCACAGCCTGATCCACATCCTTCTCCCCCTGTGCCCTGCTGGGTCCAGGGCCTGCTTCTAATCTCCATCTGTCCCCCACCTCCAGCTGGGAGCCTAATTCCCCTGCCACAGCTAAGCCAGGGGACCCCAGTGCTGAGCCACCACCCCTGCTCCGTCCTGGTGTGTGGGGGGGATTTGCACCTTCCCCGCCCCCCCCCCCCCCGTGAGCCCAGGGTCAGGGCGTCGGACACAGCCCCGGCTTACACTGGGCCAGGCGAGCGATGCGGGCGTCCAGAGTGCGCGGCGGGCGGCGCAGCGGGGCCAGCGCGGGCCCCAGCCGGTGGCCGAGCAGGTGACCCTCGCGACACAGCCACACGGACAGCACGGAGCTGCAGATCATGGAGACCAGGGCTGCCGCCTTCCAGCGCTGCATCGTCAGCCTGCACGGAGGGGACGGGATGGGACGGTCAGCAGCCCCGGCGGCGGCAAGTGGGGCGCGGGGGCCCCAGCTTTGAACACCACTCCGCGTGCCCGGCGATCAGTAACCACACAGAAATGATTCATCGGGGAGCCGCAGAACACGGGGTGTGGAGAGCACTGCCAAGGTCCCGGCGGGCCCCGTGCCAGGGGTAACCAGCGGGGAGCCGCCCCATCTGGAGGGGTCCCCCAGTGTTTTCCCGGGGAGCTGATGGCAGAGTCTGGAGTTGAAAAAGCAGGCGGGGTTGGACAGAGGTCTGACAAGTGGCGTTTCAGGCCGAAGGAACAGTGCAAAGGCCCTGAGGCCTGAGGAACAGAGAGGAAGGGAGGGAGGGGGTTCCAGCAGGTGGCGCTGAGAGGCAAGGGGGGGGGCGGCGAGCTGGCACTGCAGGCCGGAACCAGGGCCTGAGGCTGTTGTTCCCTCTGGATTCATGTCTTGAGCGCCAGCCCTCCCGCCCATTGTGGATGGGCAGGGGCGGGTGCCTCCCCTGCTCCCCAGCCTCCACACTCCCATTCTCCTCCAGCCTCATCTGGGAGGTTGCCTCCTCCGAGAAGCCTCCCCAGGTCCCCCTGCAACACGCTGAGGTGACTCCTGCATTCCGCACGCAGTCGGTGCTTCACAGCAGACGTGCAACCTCACACAATCTTACTGCACCCCCAGGGAGGCCTCGTATGGAGCGCGATGAGGGGTGGGTGCCTGGCGCTCATTACCCTACGATGTACATCCATTTGCATGTGATTTGCATGGGCCACACCCCCCGTGGATGCACCGGGCACCCTCAGTAACTGGAGGTATGTTCTAGGCACCAGCTGTGTGCCAGGGCTGAGCCCAGAAGAGGCCCTTGCTGAATCTCCAAATGGCAGCTGGGGAAACAGAGACACCCCAGGGGTAAAGGTTTGCTGCTATTAGCAGTCGTTGATATCATGGTTGCTATTACTGTTAGTGTTTATTGTTGCTTTATTATTGTTATGCAGGTATTTTATTTATTGTTGTGTTGGTGCTCTTTTACTCAAGCACTGAACCACAGCTCCACTTACAGCTTTTGTCTGATGATTACTTGAAGATAGGACTCACACAGACGTCCCTGCTCCGGCTGGCATTGAACTGCGATCCTCAGATCTCAGCCTCCGAGTAGCTAGGATGACAGGCGTGAGCCACAGGTGCCTGACCTACTTCTGGCATTTTTTTATTATCATTATCAGTCCTGGGGGTGGAGGCCACGCCTCCCCACTGAGCCACACCCCAGCCACACGGAGGGCTTTGTGGGCCTATAACCAGCATTCGTTAGACACCATCAGCACAGGACACGCACTTCTTCGGCGCCTGCTGAATGATTAGACAGAGAAGTGAATGAAGGGTGGTTCCGATGCCCCATGGGAGCGCGAGCCTGGCTCTCCAGCCTCTGATAAAGGCACCTTGTGCAGTGGGCAGTGACTGTGTACAAGCCATGGCTTCTGTCTTGCCTTCTCTAGCTCCAACACCTGCACGCACGCATCACCCCAAGCGTCCACCCATCCAGCATTTCCTGAGCCCCTGGAACATGCCAGGCCCCGAGTTCGCAGCTGAGGAGGAGGGTGGAGAACTCCCAAAGAAGTGTCAAAGAGTATCACCATTGCCAGGTGTGGTGGCTCCTGCCTGTAATCCCACCTACTCGAGAGGCTGACATTGAAGCCAGCCGGGGCAGAAAAGTCTGTGAGACTCTGGCTCCAATTAATCACACGCACAAAAAAGCAGGAAGTAGATTATAGCTCAAGTGGTAGAGTGCCAGCCTGGAGCACAAAAAACTCAGGTCCTGAGTTTGAGCCCCAGGACTGACACAAACACACACCCACAAACACAAGTGTGTCTCATGAGAGCTCAGGGCAACTGTGAGGACAGGGACAGGGCCGTCAGTGGGGCAGGGGTCTATGCAAAGGCCCTGGGGCAGGACAGAGGCTGCCACGTTGGAGGGGCAGGTAGCAGCCAGCAGCAACCCTGGTACTTGCTGGTGTCCACAGCCAGCTGTTTTGCCCACAGTGAGCACCCACGTTCTGCCCGGACTTCACATGGAAGAAGTCTTTCTGGTGTCACCCCATTAGGCTTGGCAGAGAAACCCCAGACCTTCTGGCCTCCCCCCAGCCTCCTGGTTGGGGGCAGCATGCCTCAGTTTCCCACTTGTACTGCAGCAAGCCTCAGGCTCTGATCACCTGGGTCTGGGAGGGCTTCCCCAGGGCCTGGGGGAGGGAGCCAGGGTGGCCCCCAGGATGGCCAGGTAGCCTTGGGAGCGGACCCCCCACCCTGAACTCTGGAGGGACAGGCAGCAGGGGCCAAGGGGCCCGCAGCGGCTGATAGGCCTGGGTAACAATGGCCTTTCTGTTTGGGGGTCACCCGACTGGTTTGTCCCTGGCACAGACCCCACCCCTAGCAGTGACGTAGACAGTGGCACGGGTGTGGCCAGGTCCGGGGAGGGGGGCCAGGTGTGTGGCCGGTGGCTGCATCCTGCAGGCTCAGGCCCGGCTCTCCCTGGTGTGGCCGGGGCCACAGCAGCCTGAGTAGAGCAAGGAGGCCCAGGGCCGCCCCACACCTCCAGCTGAACACCCCTGTGGGCTGAGGCTGGGAGACAGGAGAAACAGAGGCTCAAAGCCACAGCGGGGCCAGTGTCTCAGTCCGTGGAGAGGCAGCCAGGGCAGGGGTGTGTGAGCCAGAAAATGGCTCTGCCACCAAGACAGCTCGGCTTGGGGGGAGGGGGAGGGTCGATAACCTCTCTCTGACAGATTTCTGCCTTGGGGAGGCTTGCGTTTGCTGCCACGTTGCTCCAGACAAGAGAGGAAGAGGATGGCAAGGAGGGGCTGAGGGGCCCCCACTCACCTCTTCTAATCCAGAGAAAAGCCAGAATGGGAGCCTCGCTCCTCCTAAGCAAACTCCTATTCATCCTTCAAAGCCCAAGCTCCTACAGCACGACCACCAAGGAAACCTGAGTGTCCCAGCCAGCAGCGCTCAGTCCTGCCAGCCCCCTGCCCACGCTCCGCTCTGTGTTCTCTGGGAAGAGGTTTCCAGAGTCCTCTGGAGACTTCTGGCAGTGGCAGCCTTGCCTGTGCTGTTGCAGCGGGGTACCCTGCGCGCCCTCCCGCTCCCGTGACTCAGTTTCCTCACTTCAGTAGGAGCACGGAGGGAGCGACCGAGTCCCAAGGGAGCCTCAGGAAGGATCTGCAGGTGTTTGACCGCGCGTTTTGGGGGCTACAGACACCCCAGGAGCTGAAGAGAGGGTGTCTCGGGTGGGCGAGCACAGGACTCTAGATAGCGGAGGCCCCGTGGTGGCAGGAGACCCTGGCTAGCTGCTCCCCCCCACTCCCAGCCTCAGTTTCCCCATGTGTACAGTGGTCAGCCCAGGACCCCCTTCCCTTGTCTGGAGGGTGATTTAATTCAGCGAGATCCTGGGGGGGGGAGGCGGCTGGGAGTGAGGAGCTGCTGGGCGGGGCTTAAGCACATGTGCCTCGGTTTCCCCACAGGTGCCGACAGCCCTGGGAGCCGCTCTAATTCCTAGGGTAGCTCTGTTCGGCTGTGTCTCTCATGGCCCATGGGGGTTTCCTATGGTTCTGCTAATGGGGAAACTGAGGCTGCAGGGGGCGGGGCCGGGGGGTCGGAGGCCCATTGGAAACAGACGCCGTAACTCCACCCTGGAGAAGCCCCTGCTCCAGCCCTCAAGCAGCCCCCGCCCCCCCGAGGGCCAGGCCCCACCCCACGGTGGGGACAGAAAGGCGGCTGGGGCGGCCACAGCCTGCGACACACATCTGGGGGCAAACGAGGAACATGTGGCCCGCGCAGCTGGTTCTGATGCAGTGTGCGGGCGGGCGGGGTGGGGGCGGCCTCGCGTGGGGGGGCGCTTCACGGACACCCCCCCCAGCCCACCCTTCCCCTCCTGGCCAGGGCAGAAGAGCCACTCCAGCTCCCCGAGCATCTGGGCAGCTTGTCTCTACCAAAGTGAAGCTGAGGGGTGGGCGCCCGGGGGGGAGGGGGGCTGGGGGGGGCAGCCTCGGCCTTGCTAGGCACTGGCTAGGTACGAGATACGGGGAAACTGAGGCCAGGAAGGGAAGTGACTTGCTGATAGGCAGACATGTCAGGACGTGAGCACCTGGTGCTCATTCACACTGATTTCCACCTGGGGAAACTGAGGCTTAGAGACGTGAAGGATGGCTCAAAGCCACGCAGCCAATGGCAGCGCCAGGGCTGGGTTCTCTGAAGGGCTCTCAGGCAGCGGCCAGGGGTCAGGTCCTATGGAAGAGAAATGAAAGGCCACGCTGCTCTGCAGTGGCTCCGAGAGGTACACAGCTCCCCCAAAGACACACAGCACAGCAAGGAGGGTCCAGATGGCAGAGCCCAGTGTGCCAGGCTCTGCTCCTGACTCTTATAGAAAGCACCAGGGGAAGCTGGGCATCGGTGGCTCATACCTGTCATCCTAGCTACTCAGGAGGCTGAGATCTGAGGATCACGGTTCAAAGCCAGTCTGGGCAAGAAAGTCCATGAGACTCTTATCTCCAATGAGCCACTAGAAAACCGGAAGTGGCGCTGTGGCTCAAGCGGTAGAGTGTTCACTTTGAGCTGAAGAGCGCAGGGACAGTGCCCAGGCCCAGAGTTCAAGCCCCACGACTGACAAAAAGGAAAAAAAAAATAGAAAACACCAGGTGAATGCCAGGGCCAAGGGACTCGGCCATGCCAGACAAAAACCGAAATCGATGTGGCGTCTGAGACAGAACAGCACAGGCCGAGGTGGCCCACCAGGAGTGGGCTGGAGGAGGGGGGACTGGGAAGGTGTCCCAGGGGAGGGACCGCAGGCGCGGAGCCCTGGGGCGAGGGCTGCACCTGGAGCCTTCCTTTCCTGCAGCTGCCTTCCTGGCCCTGCTGCTGGCTGCGGTGAGGCTGGGCTGCCCGCCCTGCGGTTGGCCTGTAAAATTCCCACGTTGACCACATGGGGCGGCCCGGCTTGGCTCCGGGCCTGGCTGGCGGGCGGGCGGATGACAGGGTCAGCTTAATGAGGCCTGGCGCTGAGCCGCTGGCTTTGGGCCTGGTGGGTGGCTCAGGAGGATGCCCCAGGCAGTCGGCGGCTTGATGAAAAGGGAAACTGAGGCAGGTACCAGGAAAGACTCCAAACTGCCTCTCCCCTTGCCTAGTCTCCTGGAAAATGGGGCCGAGTGACCCTCTTTTTAGGCACCCAAATTCAAACTTAGGGCTGGGGTCCAGGCAACAGTTTAGTGAGGCCCGGTGGGCCTCAGTTTCCCCCTGTGGGAAGGGAGGGGGAGGGGGGCTGTGCTGGGCGCTGGAGCTCTTGTCAGATTCCTTCCAGGCCTCCTTCAAAGTCTGATTTCATTTGGTTTAGACAAGAAGGCGTCTGCAATCCGTTACCCTCTCCGCAAGACCCTTCTGGAACATTCCTTATAGGAAAGCACCCAGGCGCTCTCACTCCCGACTCAGGCCCCTCCTCACACGCTGGTTTTTTTGGGGGGTCTCCTAGTCACCTCACCCACTCGGGGCAGCCAGGCCCAGTCCTTGCCCAAGTCTAGCTCAGCTGCAAAATGGGGACAAGACAGGCGGGCTGGGGTGCCGGGGATGTTAACCACCTCATCCTCCATGCAGCCCCTACCTCTGCCTTCAGGGGTCCCTCCCTGGGGTACCCCCACTTTCTCGTCCTGCTCTGCCCACCTCCCAGAACATCCCCTCCCCCCTCACTCGCCAGGGTGCCCCTGAATATTCCCAAACTCCCCTCCACACGGCTGCCACCTGCCCTTGCCCTCTCCTTAGCAAACTCCTACCCGGACTTCACAGCCCCGGAGTCAATGCCCCTTTCCTCCACCAGGTCTCTGGGGACCCTACGGGGCTCTGCACCCACCCACACCAGCTCTGTGTTCCCGGGTTCAAGGCTGACACCAGCCAGCTCCACCGGGATGATCCAAAGAAATAAAAATGAGAGAGAGAGAGGGAGGGAGGGAGAATTCCAAACAATATCCTGCTTGTTCGACGCCAGGCCCCGAGGGGCCGACGTGGCCGGTGGCTTCGGAGGGAAGAGGGAAGAAGGGGGACGCTTGTCTCCTGCGGGCTCCCCGGGGCTCCGTGCGGGGGGCCGGGCCGGGGAGCCGCCCCCCACCCCGCAGTCGCGGTGGGATGAAAGGCTGGGGGTCCGCACGGGGTCCCCACCC
>NW_012267280.1:2721513-2725368 GCF_000151885.1 Dipodomys ordii | reverse complement strand
CCCCCCCACCCCGGCCCGGGACCCGACGCCGCTGCGCGAGCCCCCTCCCCTCCGGCGCAGCCCTCGGTCCCCAAGACAGGCCTGCAGGGGAAGCCCCCAGAGCAGCAGCCCCCCAAAAGAGCTGCTTCCACGCCCCATCTGGGAACTCGCTATTGCTTCCCTTCTGCAAACCCAGAGCCCCGAGACGCCCCCAAATCCACAGCACCACGTCCTCACCCCCAAGAGGACTGAGGTGCCCCCAGCCCCAGGTCCTTTTCCCAGGACGCTGAAGGAGCCTCTTCCCGAGAAAACATCCCGGGAACTGAGCGTCCCCCGAGCGCACGCAGAGCCCTAAAACTGACGACGCTGCCGCTGGCCACAGCGCCCCCTATCCAGCAGCCGCTTCCCCCGACTCCGGCTCCAGAGCCCCCCAGGGGTTCCCAGTTCCCCTTTTGGGGGGGTCCCGCAGGCGCCCCCTCCCGGGCACCCACACGGCAGCCCAACCCACCGCGCCCCGTGCCCAAGGGGCGCGCGGCCCCACAGCGCCCCCTGGCGGTGCTGGGCGGGAGAGGGGCGGGGCTTGTGGGGTGGGCGTGGCCTTGGATTCCCAGGCCCCGCCCCGCCCGACCTGGTTGTTTAGAGGCACACTGGGACCCCGCCCCCTGCGAGTGTAGGCCCCGCCCCCTGCCCTGTCTCTACCTGCATTCTTGGGGCCTGGTGTTCTGGTTTCTCCCGATATCTGATTTCTGGGAGCCTTTGATTTCTCAGCTCATCCCAGACCACTTCACGTCTCTCGGGTCTCAGCAGCTTGAGGGCTTCTTGTGGTAGACAAGTATTTCCAGGAACACCTCCAAGCCACCCACCTCAAGCACCTTACACACCTTGTGTTCCAGCTGCCTGGGCTGTGGGAGGAAATGTGTGTTTGGGGGCTTCGGAGGTGGGAGGACATGAAAATAAGCGTGGGTCAGAGGAGCAGCACCTCCTAAGTGGTCTGTTCCTGGATCTGGTTGAGAAAGAACCTGTCTCAGTTTCCCCAGAGTCTGATCACCAGATCATCAAGGATTGCATACATATTCATTGCGGAGAGCCCTGTCCACATGCCTGCCATTGCTAGTGTCCCCAAACACCTCCTTCCAGGCTCTTACCCCTAGTGACCCGCAGGCTGGACCTGGACAGAGGGAGTGGCAAGAGATTGTGGGACCAGGGAACCCCAAACCTTTGTCCCAGTGAGGTTCCACCTGCCCTATCCCCATCCCCACACACAGTCAGACACAGAGAGTCACACAAGCCGAAGTGACGTCACCACCAGCCGTGTGCTCACACATGCACACAACCTGACATGCTACCCGCCCGGCCTGCACGCTGCCTAGGCCCTCACACACGCCTTGCTCACTTAGACTGACAGGGGCACAAGATTACACACGTGTCAGCCAGTTTCTGGACTCCTTATGGGCACATACACACACACACACACACACACACACACACACACGCCAGCCACTCCACCCAAACAAGACAGCGTTCCCAGCCGGGGCTTTAGTTAGACCTTCTCGTGGCCGCTGCCAGGCCACACACAACACACCGTGCTTGCACACAAATGCACAAATGTCCCAGGTCACCCTGTGCAGGGGTGCACCCCAGCCACTCTGTGTCAAGCACACACACAGGCAGCTGGCGGCCATTAACCTTTCACCAGCTGCCCCTGGGCTGCCTCTGCTCCCCCACACAGCCTGCACCCCGCCCGCCATGCCTGGGCTGTGGGGGTGGGGCGGGCAGACACATGGGGTACAGGACACACACATGTGCCCACCATGTGGACGCTCATAAAACTGTTACCCTAGCAACAGCGACTTGAAAGAACTCGGGGCTCTTCCTCTAGGGGGAGGACTGGAGGTGGGGCCAAGGTGGAGGGCGGGGCAAGGGCAGAGGTGAGGGCACAGGACCCACGCCACCCCGCCCCTGTGGCCCCATTCAGGGACGGCTCGATCTGATCCGGGACTCGGTTTTACTGCCCATGCAGGGAACTTGGGCCATGTGGTCACACCAGAAACACAAGTTCCCTCTCCCCCCAGTCACCCACACTCCGTGTCACCCCCTAGACAGGCGGTGACAGACACCTTGTCACACCAGCTGACTCACACCACAGCTGGGAACTGGGGCGCAAGCAGCTACACCTCCCCTTCCAGAACCTTCCACACACATACACCCCCACAGCTAGGCCTGGGGCCCAACCCTACCAGGAACTTGGGGGACCCTCCATGGAGGCCAGCCCCTAAGAATGCACCCCCTTCAGAGACCATGTCTGAGCCCCACCGCCTGGGAGGCAGGGAGTGGGGGTACAGTGTGCAGGAAGCAGCTATTTTCAATGCTTTATTTTTAAACCTCTTGGTCCCAGACTTTCACCCCTGGGCTATCCAGAGCAGAGGTGCTTGTGCATGTAAGGAGCTTTGAACCTTTCACCTCCACACAGCAGCCCCAAAGTTTAGCTGTGGGGAAACTGAGGCACCAAGACACACAAGGACCCTCGTCCATATGTGACCCCTTTGGTCTGTTGGAACTTGCTGGTGCCAGGGTGAAGTTGGGGGCAGGGTTGGGTCCTGGCAGAGGTGGCTGGAATCCAGGGCAACCCCCCCTCCCCAAGCCTGCCTGTCTGCTCTCCCTGGTGTTTGTGTCCAAATTAGTTCCACTCAGATGTCTCCTCAGGTTGCTCTTGGAAATGGGCAACCCCCCCCAACCCGCCCCCAGCAGACTCTGCACCCACGTGGTGAATGTGAAACCAGATCAGAGAGGTCAGGCCATGATCCTGAGGTCACACAGCAAGGTAAAGGATCCCATGTGGGACTAGATGGGCTTAGAACATTCTGCCTCTGCTGTCCCACCAGGGTCTGGCATCTGTCCCCTCCAGGAGGCCATCGCTCCCAAGGGGAGCATTCTGTTCTAGGGTGGAGACCCAGTCCCAGGCTCTGGGAGGCCAGTGGCTGCTGGCCAGGACTGGACTTGGCTGCTGGAGAAGTTTCCATCTTAGTATTCGGAGTTGGTCCAGGTCTGGGGGCCTGGGGCTGCACCCTGGGACCCCCGGGGACCAGCCCTGTGGGGATGGACACAGCACTTAGTCCCCACAACTGAGTCAGCCTGAGCGTTCGTTAGCCACTTCTACCCACGGCGCAGGGTGCATGCCGCACCACTGCCCAGCCTCAGTTTCCCCCTGCACAGTGGCTGCCACTCCTGTTCCGTGCCCAGCAAGCCCATGGGGACCTGGGTGGCAGGCGGGAGTGTCTTCCAGAGAGCTCAGGGATGCTGAGGACCGGACCTGCCTCTCTCCCCGCAGCAGCAGGCATCTCCACTGCGGAGCCCAGAAAGTCAGCCTCACCCAGGCAGCGAGCAGAGGCCTCAGCCTGGGTGGGGGCGATGGGGGGGGGGGTCAGGCGGGGCCAGAGCAGGGCCCGGGAGCCGGAGGAAGCGGCCACCGGGCTGGGATGGGGCCCTGGAGGCCCGGGGGCGGCCGGAAGGAGCTGCCGGTCCAGGCGCAGATGGTAAAACCAGGGCTGGTGGCGGTCCCCGCAGGGCCATTTACAGCCTGGGGTCGCAGGTCCCGTCCCTGGGGGTCTTGGGTCAGCAAGGTGGGAAACCCATCAAGGACGGCCACCTGGGCAGGGGGCGGGGCGAGCCGGGACAGAGGAGTGGGCGTGGCCACGCCGAGGGGGCGGGGTTGGCCGGAACTGGGCGTGGTCAGCGACGGAGGGGCGTGGCCAGCAGGAAGAGGGGCGGTGCGCGCTCGCACCTGCGCCACGGGGAGCAGGCGGTGCTCAAGGCTGCGGGGCCTGACGGGGCATGCGCACATGGAGGCGCGAGCACGGGGAGGGGGCGCGCGCGCAC
>NW_012267280.1:2714779-2720867 GCF_000151885.1 Dipodomys ordii | reverse complement strand
GGGGAGGGGGACACGGGGGAGGGAGGGACACAGGAGGGGGGATACAGAGGAGGGAGGGACATAGAGGAGGGGGGACACGGAGCGAAGGACACAGAGGAGGGGGCACGGAGCGAGGGACACAGAAGAGGGGGGACACGGAGCAAGGGACACAGGGGGCACGGAGGACAGGGACATGAGGAGGAAGGGACACAGGAGGGGGCACAGGGAGGGGGGACACGGGGAGGAGGGGACATGGAGGAGGGAGATGGGGAGGGGGAAATGGGGAGGGGCATGGAGGAGAAGAAGGGGACACAAAAGGGACACGGAGGAGGGGGGACACAGAGGAGGGGAGATATGGGGAGGAGGGACACAGAGGAGAAGGGGACACAGAGGAGGAGGAAGGGGGACTCAGAGGAGGGGTCAGGGAGGACAGCCAGGCTGGGAGAGGGGGCAGGGGAAGGGGGAGAGAGATGCCAAGGAAAAGGAAGGCAAATATAGAAAATAGAATGAAGCTGGGCATGGTAGCTCACGCCTCTAATCCTAGCTACTCAGGAGGCCAAGATCCGAGGGTCGCAGTTCAAAGCCAGCCGGGGCAAGAAAGTCCCTGAGACTCTTTATCTCCAATGAACCACCAAAAAACTGGAAGTGGTGCTGTGGCTCAAGTGGTAGAGCGCTGGCCTTGAACACAAAGAATTTCAGGGACAGCGCCCAGGCCATGAGTTCAAACGCCAGGACTGGCAAAAAAGAAAACAGAATGAATTCCTGAGACAGAAAAAAAGGAGCACCAAGAGCAAGGCAGTGGTGGCCAATGTGGTCCCAGGGTGATTGGGGGGCCTCATGAGGGCCAGGCCCAGGCCACACTCAAGGTCATAATTCAACCACTCGCGATTCCTAGGACACCTGCTACCATAGCTTTTGTGAAAGTGGGACCCTTCAGCAGGGTCTTGCCCTCCGGCTGCCTCAGTTTCCCTGGCCAAGATAAGAGTCAGTCACTGGTGCTGGGGACACTGTGGCCAAGCAGACTGGATTCGCACTGCCTCAGCTCACGGTCCAGTGGGGAAAGCTAGGCCGTGGTCCAGCCAGCCACAGCACCCAGAGGAGGGCAGCAGCACCCGGAGCCGTATGCTGTTGCAAGGGCGGATGGGAGATTGGGCTTCAGAAGAGACATCAGCCATGGAGGGAAGGAAGGGAAAGGGGTGAACGTGGGGCTCTGGAGGTAAACAGAGGCACAGGGAAAAATGGAGAGAGCCAGCGGGGAGGCTGATGCCTGGCACAGCCTGGGAGGAAGGGGCGGAGCATGTGGGAACGCGCTGGAGCCAGGTTCAAATGTTCGGTTCTGAGTCGGTCCTGCAGGGGGCCATGGAGATTTGGGGTAGAGGAGACATTGCCCCTGCCCCGAAACATTCTGGGCGGCCTCAGGCAAACTGTTTCTGTCTCCCAAATGCAGTTTCCCCCATCTATCTTCCTTCCTTATCTTCATTGGTCTACTTTTTGTTGTCCTTATTCTTTTTCTTTTCAATTTTGTGCTGGTACAGGGTCTGGGCCCTGTCCCTGAGCTTCATTTGCTCAAGGCTAGCGCTCTACCACTTGAGCCACAGCGCCACCTCTGGCTTTTTCTGTGTATGTGGTAGTAAGGAATCAAACCCAGGGCTTTATGCATGCTAGGCAAGCACTCTACCACTAAGCCACATTCCCAGCCCTCCACTTCAGTTTTTTGTTTTTGTTGGTCGTGAGTCTAGAACTCTGGGCCTGGGCACTGTCCCTCAGCTCTTCAGCTCAAGATGAGCGCTCTACCACTTGAGCCACAGTGCCACTTCTGGTTTTCTGGTGATTAATTGGAGATAAGAGTCTCATGGACTTTCTTGCCTGGGCTGGCTTTGAACCTTGATCCTCAGATCTCAGCCTCCTGAGTAGCTAGGATTACAGGCATGAGCCACCAGTGGGCGGCTACCGGCTTTTTGTTTGTTTGTTTGGTCGGTCATGGGGCCTGAATTCTGGGTCTGGGCACTGTCCTTCAGCTCTTCAGCTCAAGGTGAACACCCTACCACAGTGCCACTTCTGGCTTTTTCTGTTTATGTGGTGGTGAGGAACGGAACCCAGGTCCTCGTGCATGTGAGGCAAGCGCTCTACCACTGAAACTTCCAGCCCCACTTCCAGTGTTTTAAGTGGCTAATTGTAGATAAGAGTCTCTCAGGAACTTTTCTGCCCCAGCTGTCTGTGAACTGTGATCCTCAGCTCTAACCCTCATGAATAACTATGATGACAGACATGGGCCATTCGTGCCCAGCTTGGGTTTTTGTTGTTGTTGTTGTTTGTTTGTTGCTCAAGGTTGGTGCTCTACCACTTGAGCCATAGTGCCACTTCTGGCTCTATAGTAGTTTAATCGGAGATCAGAGTCTCATGAACTGTACTCTTTGGGCTGGCTTTGAACTTCAATCCATACATCTCAGCTTTCTGAATAGCTAGGATTACAGACGTGAGCCACTGGTGCCCCGCCTTGGTTGAGCTGTGAGTAAAACATGAGGTCTCTCATGGAACACAGTATCACCCATCATAATTCAGGTAATGAGAGTTGTGGTAATGAGAGTTGTTGAAGTTTATTCACAACTTCTCTGTGAATGAGACCTTCTAAAGGAGAGACTTTGGTCAGATCCATAGAAGGACCTAGAAGTTACATAGATGTCTGTTTGTTTGATCGTCCCTGCTGAGAGGTGAAGATGCTGGAATTTCACTCCGGCTCATTCCAGGCCCCTAAGCTCCCTGTGTGCAGTAAGCTTCCTTCAGGAACAGAGAGCTCTAGGAAGCACGATGGAGCATTGTGGAGACCGTGGCACACACAGAGTGAGCGATACCTGCCATCTTTGCCCAGAGCCCTTCAAAACTCTCGTCTCCTTCAGGATCAAAGCCTGAGTCCTCTCTCTGGCCCACAAAACCCTGCGCCACAGGACCCATTCCCTCTCTGCTTCTCCTCCTTGGGCCTTCTTACGGCTCCTCCCACACGTCAAGCCTCATCCTGCCCCAGGGACTTTGCACAGGTTGTGCCTACCACTTGCAGTATTTCCCCTCTGAATTCCTTATGATTATTACTTGTTCCAAGTTTACTCAAATATCACTTTGTCAGTCAAGACTTTTTTGTTGTTGGTGGTCATGGGGCTTGAACTCTGGACCTGGGTGGTGTTCCTGAACTTCTCAGGTCAAGGCCAGTGCTTGAACCACTGTGCCACTTCCAGCTTTTTCTGCTTATGGGGTGCTGAGGAATCAAACTCAGGGCCTCAGACATGCAAGGCAAACACTCTATCACTGAGCCATCTTCCCAGCTCGTATTTTTTTTATTAATATTTTGTACCTTCTGTGGGTTCCAGAGTCAAGATGGGGGCCAAATCTGGAATGTTTTCAGAAGTACAGTGGACTTCAGGAGTGGCTTGATCCCGCCTTTTCAGCTGATTATCCAGAATCAAGATTTGCTAGATGGGGCTAGGAAGGTGGCTCAGTGGTAGAGCGCTTGCCTCGCATACATGAGGCCCTGGGTTCAATTCCTCAGCACCACATAAGCAGCAAAAAGCAGGAAGTGGCACTGTGGCTCAAGTGGTAGAGCGCTAGCCTTGAGCTGTAGAGCTGAGGGACAGCGCCCAGCCCTCCAGAGTTCAGGCCCCATGACCAACAAAAATAAATTTGCTGGAGGCATGTCTCAAGCAGTAGAGCACCTGATTACCAAGCACAACGCTCTTAGCTCCAACCCCAATACTCTCAAATATTAAAACACAAGCCAGACACTGGTGGCTCATACCTGTCATCCTAGCTACTCAGGAGGCAGAGATCTGAGGATCATGATTCAAAGCCAGTCTCAGGCAGGAAAGTCCATGAGACTGTTACCTCCCATAAACTACTCAGAAAAAGCCAGAAGTGGGGGGAGGAGGGGCTGGGAAGGTGCCTCATTGGTAGAGTGCTTGCCTTGCATACATGAGGCCCTGGGTTTGATTTCTCAGCACCACATGAGCAGAAAAAGCTGGAAGTGGCGCTGTGGCTCAAGTGGTAGAGCACTAGCCTTGAGCTGAAGAGCTGAGGGACAGTGCCCAGGCCCAAAGTTCAGGCCCCAGGACTGGGAGTGGGGGAAAGATGAGGGATAGCACTCAAACCCCCAGGACAGGTATGCATGCGGGGGCACACACACACACACACACACCAAAAGACCTGGATGGTGGGTGGGGCTCAGGGTGGGCAGGGCTCAAGCTTAGAGTGCCTGTCCAGCCGGTGTGAAGCCCTGAAGACAAATCACAATATTGCCAGAGTGGAGGGAGTTTGGAGGCAGTGAAGGGCAGATAAAGGAGATTCATTGTACAACCTGAACACACCACAGGAAGAGTCAAAGGAAGCACTTGGTCCACATTTAGGGTGCAGACATGAGCTTTAGGCTTAAGCGATAAACTGGGCAGGGCAGAGAGGCATGCATTGAACAGTGCAGGCCCGCTGATGCCTGCTTGATTACTATCTCAGTTCTGGTTCTGTGAGGGTTTCTGGAGAATTTGTTATCACTGTTGTTAATCGAGGGGAGCAGGCTGTTCTCCCAAAAGCAGATTCTTCCTGGATTCTAGGGTGCAGCCGACCTTCCTAGATAGTTGTCATCATTTGGGTGTGGTCTGTCCTTGGAGGGGATGTTGCTGTCCCTGTCCTTGTGGGGCAGTTTTGCTCCCTTATCATAAATATGTTATACATAGATTCTATCCTGGAACCCAAGGTAATTGCAAGACAGAGATTCCAAGAAAAAGGGACAGGTGCAAAATGGAAGCTGGGAGGCCCAGCCTTTCTCTTGCTTTAGTTCCCTTGAGGGTCCCAATGTGGGTCTAGAGTCAGTCCATGGCGGGGGGGGGGGGCGCTGGCCTGGAGGTTTGAACTCAGGCCTTAGTTTTTTTGCTCAAGGCTCGTACCCTGACACTTGAGCCACAGGTCCACTTTCAGCTTTTTGGTGGTTCCTTGAAGATAAGTCTCAAAGTTTTTTGCCTTGGCTGACTTCAAACTATGATTCTCAAATCTTAGGTTCCTGAATAGCTAGGATTACAGGTGTGACCCACCAGTGCCTGGCTGGAATTTACTTTTTTTGTTAGTTCTGTGGGCTTGAACTCTAGGGCCTGAGCACCATTCCCTAAGCTTCTTTTGCCCAAGGCTAGCACTCTCACACTTGAGCTAGGATTACAGGTGTGAGCCACTGGTAACCATCTTGGAATTTACATTTTTAAGAAATAATTTTTTTTGAGGGGGTGGGTGGGTGGATGGGACAGGGTAATGCTCTGTAGTCCACACTAGCCTGGAACTCACACTCCACTTGCTGGGATTACAGGCCTGCACCACCATGCCTGGCAGTAATTATTTCAATTGTATGGGTTTATGGAGTACAGTATGAGAATCTGACATGTGTACGTAGCATGGGGTGATCGAATCAGGGTAGCATTACCCTCTCCTGAAACATTAAAAAAAATCTTCTGCTAACCTGTTATGACTGTGGATGTTTATGGGGCGCCATGGGAAGTTTCAACACGTGTCCACCATGTGCGCGGATCCCCTCAGCAGAGTTTCCCATCCCAGCATGACTTTGCCTCTGGAACCTTGCAGCTACTATAAAATGGAGAGCAGGTTCCAGTGAACCACAGGGACCCCCAGGGCTCCCCCACCGCGGGATTTACACTTTTTAAGACCTCCCAGCAGGAAAGACAGAACATTTTTATGGGACAGTTACAGCTCACAGGTCACTGGTTGGCGAGCCCCCAGAGGATGCTAGGGCACTTCCGGTCCCTCTCGGGCTTAAATACAACACGATGCCCCGCCCCCTCAATCCCCGCCTCCTGACGTCACTCCCTCCCGTAGCGTTCATTGGAGCAATTTGGGCATGCGCACTCCTTCCGTACAGCCTGGGACTCCACACGCGACCCGGAAGGCCTTGCTGCCACACTACAGAGCCGGCGTGAAGCGCTTCGATGGCGGAGGGAGCGGCGGAGGCCCTGACAGACAGCGGTGGCGACGGCGATTCGGGAGTCAGCGCGTCGGAACGGGGAGTGGCGCCCATTAAAGCTCAGTGAGTCGCCCGAGCAAGCCGGGGGTGGGGGTGGGGCGGGGG
>NW_012267280.1:2712694-2714454 GCF_000151885.1 Dipodomys ordii | reverse complement strand
CGGGGGCGCTGTGTGGGGCGCGGCGCGTGGGGGACGCTGGACACCGTAGTCCCCGCGCGGGGCCCGACGCGCGCATGCGCACCTTCCGTTGTAGTTACTGGCGGGCAGCAGCGTTTGCCGCGCGGGGGGTGTTGGGCTTTGTAGTTCTCCCGGCCCTTTGGCGGGCGGGGCTTGTGCATGTCTGTTACTCTTGTAGGCAGGAGTGAGGGGAGAAAGAGGGGTCCAGGGACCAAACAGAACCTTCCCCCTGGCTTTCTAGTGTTCTCTGGCCGATTCTAAGCAGAGCCAACGGTTCCCAGTCTCCTTTCTCTGGTGCTCTGAAGAAGGTCTCCCCGAACAAACCCCCTCCATCCTGTTATTCACTCTCTGCTGGCAGATACCGGACCACCAAGGAAGAGTTCCACGGATATCTGGAAGCCAAAGGGCAGGAGAAGGAGTCAGGAGACCATGAGGACGGCAGTGACCTGGCAGAGCCTGAGGCCAAGAAGATCCGACTGGAGGATGGGCAGGCAGAGTCCACAGCCGAGTCCCAGAAGAGAGCCCGGGGCCAGAACAAGGCCCGGCCCCACGTGAAGCCCACTCAGTACGACAAAGACAGATTCTGCCCAGCCCTCATCCAGGTGAGCATTGACCTGTGGAACGCCGCAGGGCACCTGCAGCCTGGGTCTCTGTCTGCACTCCATCTTTGTGATTTTCTCTGTTAAACAAGTACCCATGCCCTGTAGCCTGTGGGAGTTCAGACTGCAATAACTGGACTCCAGGCTATAGAGACAAGGGTAAAATGCAGTACTATAGTGTGGGTTTTGTGGGAGTTTTTGTTTGTTTTTTTTTTTCGAGACAGAGTTTCTCTGGGTAACCCAGGCTGGCCTGGAACTTGTGGTCCTCCTGCCTTAGTTTCCCCAGACCTGGGATTACCGGCATGTGCCAGCCTACCCAGCTTCAATATAATCACCTGATGTTATGCTGGGGAGCAGTGCGCATGTGCCGCTGAGTCTCAGAGATCATGACACTGACGAGTTCCCCATACAGCACTGTACACATCGCTAGGATGTTGGGGGTGACAGGCAGGGAGCAGGTATGTTGGATGCTCAGGGCCTGGGCACTGTCCTCCCCTGAGTTCTTTTTGCTCAAGGCTAGCACTCTACCCCATGAACCACTGCACCACTTCTGGCTTTCTCTGTTTATCTGGGACTGAGAAATCAAACCCAGGGCTTCAGGCATGCTAGGCAAGCACTCTACCACTAAGCCACATTCCCAGCCCTTAAGTGTTTTATTTTTTAGCATTTCTAGAATTTTAGAGCAGCGCCTTGAGCTTGCTACGCAAGCACACTAACACTTCAACCATGCTTCAGCCCTTTTTGTTTTTATTTATTTTTGCCAGTCCTAAGACTTGAACTCAGGGCCTGGGCACTATCCCTGGGCTTTTTCTGCTTAAGGTTAGCACTCTATAACTTGACCCACAGCATTATTTCCAGCTTTTTCTGTTTATGTGGTGCTGAAAAATTGAATACAGGACTTTGTGCATGCTAGGCAAGCACTCTACCATTAATTAGCCACATTCCCAGCCCTTTGTTTTGTTTTGTTTTTAATTTTTTTTTTTGGGGGTCCGGTCGTGGGGCCTGAACTCTGGGCCTGGGCGCTGTCCCTCAGCTCTTCAGCTCAAGGCCAGCACTCTACCACTTGAGCCACAGCGCCACTTCCGGCTTTTTTCTTTTTGCTTATGTGGTGCTGAGGAATCAAACCCAGGGCCTCATGCATGC
>NW_012267280.1:2707541-2711087 GCF_000151885.1 Dipodomys ordii | reverse complement strand
GATGAGGGGTTGGGTTAGCACAGCTGAAGGCAGGGCCGGGGCGGGGAAGCCCTGGGGGGCTCGGCTGGGCCTCACGCTTTCCTTCTCCGCCAGCTCAACATCAGCGGCAAGCTGTACCTGGCTCCACTCACCACGGTAGGACCCGGCTGCGGGTGGGGGTGGGGCCCGGGGCCCGGGGCAGCCTTGGAGCCCTCATGTCCTGTCCGGCCCAGTGTGGGAACCTGCCCTTCCGGCGTGTGTGCAAGCGCTTCGGGGCCGACGTGACGTGCGGGGAGATGGCTGTGTGCACTAACCTGCTGCAGGGCCAGATGTCCGAGTGGGCCCTGCTCAAGCGCCACGCGTGCGAGGACATCTTTGGGGTGCAGGTCAGCAACCATCCTGGGAGCGGGGCCCCCTGCATCTTGTCTGTCCCTCGTGGGCTGTGAGGGTGGGCCTGCGGTCACTGTGCCCACTTAGTGCCCCCGCCGCAGGTGGAGGGCGCCTTCCCCGACACCATGACCAAATGCGCCGAGCTCCTGAGCCGCACCGTGGACGTGGACTTCGTGGACATCAACGTGGGCTGCCCCATTGACCTTGTGTACAAGAAGGTAGCAAGGACTCAGTTTCCCATCCAGCTGGTGTTGGGGTGTGTGTGAGATTGTGGGGGGCCCACCACGCTCTGTCTCCCCAGGGTGGCGGGTGCGCGCTCATGAACCGCTCGGCCAAGTTCCAGCAGATTGTCCGAGGCATGAACCAGGTAGCCACGCCGCCCTCGCCCCTCAGCCTCTCCCCGCCCCCACCCCGCCATGCACCCCGCCATGCTCTGCCATGCACCCCTGTGTCCTGCAGGTGCTAGACGTGCCGCTCACCGTGAAGATCCGCACCGGCGTCCAGGAGCGCGTGAGCCTGGCGCACTCGCTGCTGCCCGAGATGCGGGACTGGGGCGTCTCGCTGGTCACGGTGGGGCTTGGGGTGCGGCCGCCGGGCCCATGGGTGCGGGAGGGGGTGTCCGGCCGCCCTTCCTAACAGCATCTCTCCTGCCACTGCTCCCCGCCTGTCCCCGCCCTCCCTCCCCGCCCTCCCTCCTGCCTGTCCCCTCTCAGCCCGTCCCTCCTGGCCCCCCTCTCTCTGCGCCTCTGTCTTTGCTTCCGTCCCCGCTGCACCGCTTCACCCCCAGCTCCATGGCCGCTCGCGGGAGCAGCGCTACACCAAGCTGGCCGACTGGCAGTACATCGAGCAGTGCGCCAAGGTGGCCAGCCCCATGCCCCTGTTTGGTAAGTGTCCCCTGAAGCTCCCGCTTTGTCCCTCCAGGGATGTTCACATAGCTGGGCCCCGTGCCTGCCATTCCTGTGACCCCATCTCTGTCCCTTCAGGAAATGGCGACATCTTGTCCTACGAGGATGCCAACCGCGCCATGGAGACTGGCGTCGCGGGGATCATGATCGCCCGGTGAGCCGGGTGGCCTGAGCTCAGGGCCCGGGCGGGGGGGGTGGGGTGGTTGGCACCTTGGCTTCGTGCCCTGGCCCCAGATGTGACCAAGGCTGAGGATCGTGAGTTCTGCATAGGCCTTGTGGCATACCATGACGGGGTCTCAACAAACCCCAGACCAAAAGAAGTCTCTGCTTTGAGGGGACCCCGCGCCTCCGCCCCAGCCTGGTGGCGTGGCACTCGGTCCCAGCCGCCCCCTGTCCCACAGTGGCGCCCTGCTGAAGCCCTGGCTGTTCACGGAGATCAAGGAGCAGCGGCACTGGGACATCTCGTCGTCTGAGCGTCTGGACATCCTGCGGGACTTCACACACTACGGCCTGGAGCACTGGGGCTCAGACACGCAGGGCGTGGAGAAGACACGCCGCTTCCTGCTCGAGTGGCTGTCCTTCCTGTGCAGGTGGGGCATGGGCCAGGTCAACGGGTGGCGGGCAGCGGGGGTGGACGCGGGTGGCAGCAGCCTCACACAGTCCCTTGCAGGTATGTGCCCGTGGGCCTGCTGGAGCGGCTCCCCCAAAAGATCAACGAGCGGCCACCCTACTATATGGGCCGTGATTACCTGGAGACCCTCATGGCCAGCCAGCAGGCGGCCGACTGGATCCGCATCAGGTATGGACTGACGGGGGGTGGGGGGGAGGGGACAGGACAGGAAGGGACAGGACGGGATGTGGAGTCCCAGCCTGACCCCCGCGTTATCTCCCACAGCGAGATGCTGCTGGGCCCCGTGCCGCCCAACTTCGTCTTCTTGCCGAAGCACAAGGCCAACGCCTACAAATAGCCGCCCGCGCCTCCACGGACGCACGCAGGGGACAATAAATTCTATTCTTTTAATTGTGGCCTTTCTTGTGGTCTCACTGTGACGCCTTCAACTCCTGGGCCCTCTGGGATCCTTCTGGAGCAAGTGTGACTCACTGGTCACCACAGCCCACCCTCCCTGTCACCCCGGGACACCCCCAGGGCCGTGGGGACTGGGGTGGTGGGGCTGTGGAGCCCAGTGCCCTCCCTGGAGGTGGCAGCCTGTGAGCTGTTGGGACACCCTGCTGGGCCTGGCCCCCTTGGTCTCCTGCCCACCCCCACTCCGGAACCCCACGAGCGGCTGGCCCAGCTCTGGAACCCGCTGCCCAGAGCAACAGGGAAACAGAACCCAGCAGGACTCTGTCCGTTCTCTAGGTGGGCCGTCTCTGCTCCCACCTGCCGCCCCCAGGCCTGCGGGGGGCCAGCGCTGCCCCCCATGCAGCGCCCCAAACCCTTCTACCCTCCTGCTGCTCCTCAGGAGGGCTTCAGCTCCCGGGGCCTGAGCAGCACGGAGGCGCTGGGGGCCCAGCCTGAGCCTCTGCCTGCTGTGGGTAAGAAAGGGGTGTGGCAGGCGGGGGGTCATGCAGGGCCGAGCCTGGGGGGCTCAGCACCCCACCTGCTGGCTCCTTTGTCTGCAGCTTCTTCCAACCTGCCGTGTCAGCCCCCGAATCCAGAGAAGGACGTGTTTCCAGGGCCCCCCGCAGGTACGGCACCCCCATCCTGCCTGGGCTGGGGGCCCTAGAGGCCCGTCCCTGAGGACAAAGCTCAGGGCTACTGTCCCCCCAAGTGCCCTGCAGAGATAGCCCGTCTCCCAAAGGCACCCCAAAGACAAGGCCTGGCCCCAGAGCGGCCATCGGGGCCCAGGTGCACAGGCTGGGGTGCTGAGGACATTGGGGCTCAGCCGCCCTCCCCGCCACCCCCACAGGCTTCCAGATGGCGCCCTGCGGCTGTTTCTTCGACCCCCGCATCTACCGGATCGAGTGGGCCACCCCCGATTTTGGCCAAGCCCCCCTGTACCGGTTGGCAGTGGCTGGGGGTCCCGCCGTGCCTAACGGCTACCTACTGGAGCCCCAATCTTACCTCAAGACTCCAGGCCCACCCCCGCCGGACCCCCACTACCAGCCGGGGCCCGGGGGGCTGCAGTACGTCCTGCCCTACTTCCCCCCGGAGGGGCCGGGGGCCCTGGGCTTTGTGGGCGACGGGGGGACCCCTGGCTTTGTGGAGCTCCTCAAGGAGGGCCTGGCACCGCTGCCACCCCCGAAGGAGGGGAAGCCGGGCCCGCCGGCC
>NW_012267280.1:2703979-2706261 GCF_000151885.1 Dipodomys ordii | reverse complement strand
CCAGGCCCAGAGTTCAAGACCCACAAAAGAGAGAAAATGGGAGATTGCTGAAAACTACACACACAGTGTCCCCACTTGGTCACTAAAGCATTTATTTTGAGACAGGGTCCTGGTCAGGCGTTGCGGGGCTCGGGCTGGCTTCAGGAGGCCTGTCTGCCTGCGTCATGCGCGCCCACATCCTCCTCAGTAAACTCCTCAACAAGGAGCAGGTGCAGAACGCCCAGACCTTGGTGCCCAGCCACCTCCAGAAGTTTTTGATGGAGAGGCCGCACTGTGTGTTCAGCAGCTTGGGGATGATGTAGGCCAGCCACAGGCACAGCAGCATGCCGATCACCAGCAGGAAGATGGTGATCTCGGGCGGCACCACGGGCAGCGGGTAGGCCCCGTACACATAGATGCTGAACGTGGTGTACAGGTGGCAGTAGCTGCACGAAAGGCCAACAAGGACCAGGTCAGACTTTGTAATCTCAGATACTCCAAAAAAGGCTGAGATCTGAGGATCGGGGTTCAAAGCCAGCCTAGGAAGGAAAGTCTGTGAGACTCTTATCACCCATAAACCACTCAGAAAACCGGAAGTGGTGCTGTGGCTCAAGTGGTAGAGCGCTAGCCTTGAGCTGAAGAGCTCAGGGACAGCGCCCAGGCCCTGAGTTCAAGCCCCACGACCGACAAAACAAAACAAAAAGTCACCCTCCAGCGCTGCCTAGGCTACGCAGCTTTACCCAGGGTTGGTAGGAGTGCTGCAGGGGATGGGTGGGGAGCCCAGGTACGGACGGGAGGCTCACCTGTAGTGGGGGTCCACAATGGACAGGTAGAAGATGTAGATGCCGTTCCGTTGGTCGAAAATGATCTCGTTGCTGGTGGGGCCACCCAGGACCTGATAGGGCACATCAGGCCACAGCAGAGGTGGGTTTTCGCTGGGCTCCCAGCAGCTGACGTAGTTCTGAGGGGAGGAACAAAGCTGGGCCTGGCCCTGCCCAGGCCTGGGCCCTGGGCTGGCGGGGTTGGGCCAGCCCCCGCCTGTGTGGGGGAGACCCAAGGGTGGCTTTCCAGCCTCCATCGGGCCTCCTCCTCGGGTGCCCTCGGCAGGTTTGCTCAGGTTTGTCAGATCGCCTGTGCGCCCATGCTTGGCTCTGAACCTTGCTCTCTCCCAAGGCCCCCAGGGCATGTATGGAGGAGGGTCTCCATGCTGACATTTCAGCGTAGGAGGGTTGGGGAACATGGGACCCTTTCCAAGGGAGCTGACCCAGTGTGGCTGGTGATTGTGTAAAAAGCCAAGATAGAGCCCCGCTCCAGTTGGCTCCCACCTGTCATCCTAGCTACTCAGGAGGCTGAGATCTGAGGATCGAGGTTCAAAGCCAGCCTGGGCAGGAAAGTCCACGGAGACCCTTATCTCCAATAAACCACCCGAAAACTAGCAGTAGTGCTGTGGCTCAAGTGGTTAGAGCGCTAGCCTTGAGCTGAAGAGCTGAGGGACAGCGCCCAGGCCCAGAGTTCAGGCCCCATGACCAACAGAAAAAAAAAAAAAAAAAAAGCAGCTCAGGGACAGCACCCCAGATCTCTCCTCTTTCCCCACGTTGGGGCCCCGGGGCCCGTCACCTCTCGGTTCCAGGTGGTGGAGTCCTGCTTGATGGTGGTCCAGTTCTGCGGCTGCGTGTGGCACAGGGCGGAGCCTGCCGTCAGCGAGTAGGAGTAGGTGAAGAGCCCGTTCACCTCGAGGAGCACGTACTCCGCCGTCACCTCCTCCTGCAGCTCGTCACCCTGCCACCTGCCGCGCAGCAAGGAGGCCCTGGGTGGCCAGCCTGCGGGGCGCCACCCCCCACGCAGGGGACACCACCCAGGGGACACCCACGGGCCAGGCTACTCCATTCGTGAGGTGAGGGAGACTGCCATTTGAAGCCAGCCTGGGCAAAGAGTTATAAAGACCCTACCTCAAACAATAAGTTAGGGAGGGTGGCCTGTGTCTGTAAGCTCAGCGACTCAGGAGACAGAGCTAGGTAGAAGGGTGGAAGGAGGCTGGCCGCAAGCAAGAACCTGAGACCCAGGCTGGGAAGGTGGCTCAGTGGTAGAGTGCTTGCCTTGCATGCATGAAGCCCTGGGTTCCATTCCTCAGCACCACATACACAGAAAAAGCCGGAAGTGGTGCTGTGGCTCAAGTGGTAGAGTGCTAGCCTTGAGCAAAAGAAGCTCAGGGACAGCGCCCAGGCCCAGAGTTCAGGCCACATGAAAGAGAGAAGAAAAAAAAAAAAAAAAGACTGCAGCATCTGTTTTGGTTTGGTTTGGTT